>NC_062270.1:28421890-29021890 GCF_916048215.2 Malus sylvestris | reverse complement strand
GGAGAAAAAAAGGGCACTTTGTCTAAAGTTTTTTTCTTTGGCATATGTGAAAAGTCACGGGAATGGCTGCAGAAAAACATAGAGCAGCAAATAAAGAAAAGGAGAGAATTGGTTGTTGTGCTCCCACTTGTTGCATTTGGTAATGAAAGAAACCGAGAGAGAAGCAGAAAAATAAAAGGCAGCAGCCCCATTTTGAAGAGAAGAAGAAGGTGATCTTTTCTTTGGTCAGTAATCATCCACCAAGGTAGTTGTTGTTGTAATAGCTTTGAGCTTTGTATAGAGAAGAAATTAATCACTATATTTCTTTCTCTATTTGTTTCTTTGGTGTGTGAGAGCTATTGGTTGTATTGGGTTTTTTGGGTTGTGAGATTGCCAACACTTTGTAAACTTCCATTTGGTTGATAGTGGATTATTGGGTGAGCTCCTACTGCTCCGAGGACGTACTCCAGTTACACTGACTGTTGAGGAACCTCGTTAAAATCTTGGTGTCTTTTATATTTTGTTCTTACATTCCATTTGATATATTTCCTGTGGGTTAGCTTGAGTTGGTTCCATAAGGTTTGGTGCTATCCTAGCACAACAATTGGTATCAGAGCACTGGTTGCTCTTGGGTACTGTCTAGTTGCCAAAGATGTCAGACGGGCAAGATGAGAATCCTTTTGGAAGGAACTCCGGGTTTGCAAGAACTACGATGCAAAATGCAAAGTTCGAAGTGGTAAAGTTTGATGGCACAAACAACTTCGGGATGTAGCAATGTGAGGTCAAAGATGTGCTGGCTCAACAAGATCTACTTGCCGCTTTGGGAGAGAAGCCGGAAGTTATGTCGAAGCCGGAATGGGAGAAATTAAATTTGTGGGCTTGCTCTTCAATTCGGTTATGCCTTGCAAAAACTCAGAAGTATTTTGTGATGCGGGAGACATTAGCAAGTGTGTTGTGGCAAAAATTGGAAGACAAGTATATGACGAAGAGTGCAGAGAATCGGCTACACTTGAAGAAAAAGCTCTACCGCTTCCAATACAAAGAAGGTACAAAAATGATTAGACACTTGATGCTTTTAATAAGTTGATTGCCGACTTGTTAAATTTAGATGAGGATATTAAGGATGAAGATAAGGCCTTAATATTGTTGAATTCCTTGCCGGACTCTTATGAGCATTTTGTTACCACTATTATGCATGGTAAAGAAACTGTGAAATTTGAAGATGTGTCAAATGTCTTGATGAATTATGAAATAAGGCATAGAGATAAGAACCATGTTAGTACCTCTGAAGCTTTATTTGTTAGAGGTAGATCATCGGAGAGAAGATCATCTTCTAGTAGGAAAAAATCACAGTCTCGACTTAGAGGAAACTCTAAAGGTAGAAAACCTTTGGAAATGGATGAATGTGCCTTTTGTCGTAATAAGGGCCATTGGAAGAAAGATTGTCCTACATTGAAGACCAAAGGCAAAGAAAGTTCTGAAGCTAATGTTGCTGAGGTTGAAACAGATTTTTCTGATTTTGCTTTAACCACTTGTTCATCATTTGATTGTGCTACTAAGTGGGTGTTGGATACAGGTTTTACTTATCATATGACTCCTCACAATGATTGGTTTTCAAGCTTGAAAGAGTTTGATGGTGGCGTTGTGTTCATGGGAGATGACAATCCTTGCACAACAGAAGGGATTGGTACAGTTCGTTTGAAGTTGCATGATGGCATGGTTAAAGAGTTGATCGGTGTTCGATATGTACCGAATTTGAAGAAAAATCTTATTTCTTTGGGTACTTTGGAATCCAAGGGCTTCAGGTTTCATTCAGATGGATAGACATTGAAAGTTACTTATGGTGCACTTGTTGTGATGAAAGCTCCTCGATGTGGCCATTTGTATTTATTGCAAGGAAGCACTGTGATAGGTGAAGCATCTGTAGTCTCAGAAAATATGGGCACATCCGATTCTGATACTACTAGACTGTGGCATATGAGATTAGGTCATGCCGGTGAGAAAGCTCTACAAGGGCTTGTGAAACAAGGTCTTCTAAAATGTGCCACGACTTGTAAGCTTGATTTCTGCGAGCATTGTGTCTTGGGGAAACAAACTAGAGTGAAGTTTGGTACTGTTGTACATCAGACGAATGACATTCTTGATTATGTGCATTTGGATGTTTGGGGTCCTACCAAGACTCCCTCTTTGAGTGGTAGACATTGGTTCGTGACCTTTGTTAATGATTATTCAAAAATGTCTTAGGTCTACACTATGAAGCACAAGAGTGAGGTATTAAGCATTTTCTTGGGTTGGAAGAAAATGGTTGAGAACCAGACTGGGAGAAAGATTAAGGTTTTGAGATCGGATAATGGTGGTGAATACACATCCGACCATTTCTTGAAAGTTTTCAAAGAAGAAGGGATTGTAAGACATTTCAGTGTCAAGGGAACTCCACAACAAAATGGAGTTGCAGAAAGATTGAATCGAACCTTGCTTGAGAAGGTTAGATGTATGTTGTCTCAGTCGGGTTTAAGCAAGTCATTTTGGGCAGAGGCAGTTAATTATGCATGTCACATCATCAACTGGTTACCCTCAGCTGCTGTTCAGGGTAAGACACCAATGGAGGTATGGACTGGAAAACCTTCTTCTGATTATGACTATATCCGTATTTTTGGTTCACCTGCTTATTTTCATGTGACTGAAAATAAACTTGATCCTAGAGCCAAAAAGGCTATCTTTCTTGGTTTTAGTAGTGGTGTCAAAGGTTACAGGTTGTGGTGCCCAGAGATGAAAAAACTTGTAATCAGCAGAGATGTGACATTTGATGAAGAAAGTATGTACAAAGTTTCTGAGAAGAATGTGAAAGATGTCTAATAGGTGGAGCTTGAGAAAGTTGCCTTTGGTACTTCAAATCCTATTTTCGCTGATGTTGAAGCCACTACAAGTGAAGAAGTTGGAGACCATGAGGATGTTGAACAAGTTGAACTTGAAGATTCTATTCAAGTTGAAGAGGAAGTTTCACCTCAAGAGTCTATTGCCAAGAACAGAGGAAAGAGACAAATTACCAAGCCAGCTCGGTATAGTGACTGTTTCTTTTGCTCTTCCTATTATCACTGATGAGATTCCATCCAATTTTGAGGAAGCTATTGAGAGTGAAGAAAAGGAGAGGTGGTGCAATGGCATGGGTGATGAGATGAATTCTCTCTTGAAGAACAAGACTTGGGAGTTAGCTAAATTGCCTAAGGGCAAGAAAGCTATCGGTTGCAAATGAGTGTATGCCAAGAAGGAAGATGCTGATGAGAAAAGCAATGTGAGATTCAAAGCAAGATTAGTTGTTAAAGGGTATGTACAAAAGGAGGGCATTGACTACAATGAAATCTTTTCTCCGGTTGTGAAACACTCCTCAATTCGCATTATGTTAGCTCTTATTGCACAGTATGATCTTGAACTTGAGCAACTTGATGTGAAGACGGCTTTCCTACATGGTGATTTGAATGAAGAGATTTATATGTGTCAACCGGATGGGTATATAGTGAAAGGGAAGGAGAATTTGTTTTGCAAATTGAAGAAATCACTTTATGGCTTGAAGCAATCTCCAAGGCAATGGTATTTGAGGTTTGATAAATTTATGAGAGGCCAAAATTATTCTAGAAGTCAATATGATCATAGTGTGTACTTCAAAAAGTTGCAAGATGGGTCTTTCATTTATTTGTTGATATATGTTGATGATATGTTGATTGCCTCAAAGAATGTTGAAGAGATTGAAAAATTGAAGAAGCAAATGAAGAATGAGTTTGAGATGAAGGATCTTGGTGAAGCAAAGAAGATCCTTGGCATGGAGATCACTAGAGATAGAGAGAAGGGTTTGGTCAATTTGAATCAAAGACAATACCTTGAGAAGTTGATTCGGAAGTTTGGAGTTCATGATTCAACCAAACCGGTTAGTACCCATTTGGCTCCTCATTTTAAATTGAGTTCTCTACAATGTCCTAAAACTGATAAAAAAAAACTGCAAATGAAAAATATACCATATGCAAATTTGGTTGGTAGTTTGATGTATGCAATGGTATGCTTTAGACCGAATATTGCTCATGCAGTTGGCATGGTGAATCGATATATGCATAATCCAGGTAAAAAGCATTGGCAAGCAGCTAAGTGGATATTGAGGTATCTCCATGGTACTCGAGATGTTGGTTTATGCTTTGAGAGAGATGACTCTAGCATTGGCCATTTTGCAGTTGGTTATGTTGATTCAGATTATGCAAGTGATCTAGATGGAAGGAAGTCTACTACAGGCTATATGTTTACTATGGCTAAAGGGCCAGTTTGTTGGAGGTCCATTTTGCAGTCGTATGTTGCCTTGTCTACTACAGAGGCTGAATATATGGCAGTTGCTGAAGCTATAAAGGAGGCCATTTGGATACATGGGCTGATTAGAGATTTGGGGGTTGATCAGAAGCAGGTGGAGGTACATTGTGATAGTTAGAGTGCCATTTATTTGGCTAAGTATCAGGTTCATCATGCGAGGACCAAGCACATAGATGTGCGTTATCACTTTGTTCATGAAATTGTTGGTGAAGGGGAAATCATTCTCCAGAAGATTCCAACTAAAGACAACCTCGTTGATATGTTGACTAAGGTTGTTGGTGTAGCCAAGTTTGTTCATTGCTTGAACTTGGCTCACATTTTACCTATATAAAGAAGGCGTTGAGCAGTAGGAGTTTTGGAGCATTTGGCTCGGCATGAGTTGTTCTCTTGCTAGTGTTTGGGAGTGATGTTGTGTGTTAATTGTGTTGGTTGGCTTATCATTGCGTTTTTCGGAACTTGGCCAAGGTGGAGATTGTTGAATAAGTGGCCAAGTGGAGAACAAAACAAAAAAAGCTTTTGGCTATTAAACAAATCAAAAGAAAAAAAAGACAACATGATTATGTTTCTTCCTTGTTTTGGGGAGAAAAAAAGGGCATTTTGTTTAAAGTTTTTTTCTTTGGCATATGTGAAAAGTCACGGGAATGGCTGCAGAAAAACATAGAGCAGCAAATAAAGAAAGGGAGAGAATTGGTTGTTGTGCTCCCACTTGTTGCATTTGGTAATGAAAGAAACCGAGAGAGAAGCAGAAAAATAAAAGGCAGCAACCCCATTTTGAAGAGAAGAAAAAGGTGATCTTTTCTTTGGTTAGTAATCATCAACCAAGGTAGTTGTTGTTGTAATAGCTTTGAGTTTTGTATAGAGAAGAAATTAATCACTATATTTCTTTCTTTATTTGTTTCTTTGGTGTGTGAGAGCTATTGGTTGTATTGGGTTTTTTGGGTTGTGAGATTGCCAACACTTTGTAAACTTCCATTTGGTTGATAGTGGATTATTAGGTGAGCTCCTACTGCTCCGAGGACATACTCCAATTACACTGATTGAGGACATACTCCAGTTACACTGATTGTTGAGGAACCTCGTTAAAATCTTGGTGTCTTTTATATTTTGTTCTTGCATTCCATTTGATATATTTCCTGTGGGTTAGCTTGAGTTGGTTCCATAAGGTTTGGTGCTATCCTAGCACAACAAAGGCAGAGATCAAAGTTTGATGGGCTGAGGGTGGAAGCCAAGAAAAACCCCATTCGGCTATGACAGATGAACACTGCCCTCCCGATGGAGGTTTCCCGATGGCAGTAGATAACCACACACAAGAGGCATAGCAGCAATCCTTGATCAGATGAATGGAGGATTCCACATGCCCATTTCATAGAACACATGACAGTTCGGTATTGATATGGTGCATATTCAGATTTGCCCTTGAAGGGATAATGTCACGGCAAAACCTCCATGCACATAGCTTTACTTTGGGAGGGATCCTCGCTGCCCATATTTTCTTCCAGAGATCAGCGGATGTGTTGGGATCTGATGAAGAAGCCGCCACTTCACCACTACTTTGCCATCTCCACGTAATCTGATAAGCACTTTTAACCGAAAATTTACCCTTCTTATCAAAGTGCCAAGTAAGCTTGTCCTCAGGTTTGGGAATACTCAATGGTATAGACACAATAGCATCAACTTCCCATTCAGAAAATATGGACTTCAGAATCAGGAAATTCCAGATGTGTGACTGCTGGCAAATCAGTCGGTTGGCAAGAGTAATGTTGCAGCCCATCGGTTTTGTTGAGAATATCCTGAATCGAGAAGGAATTGGAATCCAAGGATCCTCCCAAATTTTAATCTCATTACCAGTACCAACCCGCCAACGGGAGCCTCGAGCAATAACTGGTCTCGCTGCACAAATGCTCCTCCAACCATACGAAGCATTATTTTTAACCTTAGCCTTCATAAAAGATCCATTGGGGGTAATACTTTGCCTTCAAAGTTCGTGCCACCAGGGAGTGATGCTCATAAATCAATCTCCACCCCTGTTTCGTCAACAGACTAAGGTTAAAAGCATGCATATTTCTGAAACCCAAGCCACCCTCCTACTTAGGAGCACATATTTTCTCCCAAGAAAGCCAATGAATCTTCTTGGAATCATCAGCCCCGTTCCACCAGAATGCAGCCACCATTCGGTTTAGATCGTTGTAAAAATTATTGGGAAGAAGAAAGCAATGCATAGTATATAGCGGATGGCTTGTGCCACAACTTTAACAAGAAGCATGTGGCTGACCGCGTTAAAGAGTTTGCCTTTCCACCCCTGCAACCTCTTCCATATTCGTTCCTTAATATGATCAAATCAAGCCTTCTTACTTCGAGCCACGAGAGTAGGAATACCCAAGCTTGTATCAAAACAGGCTTCCTTAATATTATTTTGAAATTGCAGAAAAATTGGAATATTTGTTTAGTGTTAAATATTGCAATGGCTGGGATAGGCTTGTATCAACTTCCCCCAATTGTTCAGTTCTCGGACAAGTGGAAGATACGAAAGCATTTCTCCCCTCAGTCACTGAAGACTTAGTGAACCATGTCCGCCATCAAGCCAGCCAACACTGCAGCACATCGGCTAGCCCGCTATAACTTATCAATTGGTAGTCAATGTGAGTGGGCTGCAACCCCCCGGCCCCGAACTTTATTTTGAATCTTCTTGTCGAGGATTGCATGTAACCTCTTAGTTTTGAAGTTTTTTTGGTTAACTCTTGATGTACTACCTGAACTAAAGCCAGATTGGGTTTTCCAACCAATGATGAATACTATCGATCGTTATTGTCAAAAACTTTCCTGCAAAATCACGTAAGTCGGATTCTACTAAAATATATATATTCATATGTTCAGTATATGGTTTGGGAATTAAATTTATCTTTGGTGAAAAGTAACATTTATGATTTGGGAAAGGGAAAGGGAGATTTTCTTGCAAAATTATCAGAACATGCTCACAATTGTGTTCTTTTCATGCTTTTAATCGCCTTTCCTACTACTCACAGGCACGACTACTTTTCCGACATCGAAGCAGCTGTAGCAATTCAGTAGGTACATTTGTTGTGCTATGATAGTACCAAACCAAATGGAACCAACTCAAACTAACCCACAAGAAATATATCAAATGAAATGCAAGAACAAAAATAGAAAAAAGACACCAAGATTTTAATAAGGTTCCTCAATAGTCAGTGTAACTAGAATACGTCATTGGAGCAGTAGGAGCTCACCCAATAATCCACTTCAACCAAATAGGAGTTTACAAAGTGTTGGCAATCTCACAACCCAAAACCCCAATACACCTAATAACTCTCACTCTCCAAAGAAACAAATAGATAAGGAAATATAATGAATAATTTCCTCTCTATACAAAGCTTAAAGCTAATACACAAATACAACTTTGATTGAATGAGTACTAACCAACTGAGAGGTGCACACTTTCTTTTTCTCTCCAAAAAGGGGTTGCGGCACTCTTTTTCTTCTTTTCTTTTTCGGTTGCTCAAAAATGAAGGCAGCTGCTGCTGCCAGTTAAAACCTTAGCCACAGTCGTGGCTTTTCACATGGGCCAAAGAAGAAAGGCCCTTTAAATGGGCTGCTAGGCTTATAAATAAAGGTCCACTACAATTTGGTCATATATTCAACAACATTGGGTTCATGCTACAAGCTTTTCTATATTTTGATTTAATTCTTCTCTTGGAACCTGAAATTTGAAATATATGAAGAGATTGTTCATCCGTTGTAGTTTCTATCATCTTTAGCTTGAAATTTTGGATTCTGAGTATTTTCAATTGCCTACCTTGAATGTTTTTTTTTTTTTTTTGTGCAATGATCGATTTAACTAATGAGTGTGGTGTTATTGTTTTATCATTCGATGGTGTTTTGCGATTTGTAGTTTTGTGTTAAAATGAATAATGTGCATGTGAGACAACCGCAATTTACTTGTTTTTTTTTATACAAACGATATTACGGGAACAGAAACGAACTTAGAAGTTTAGGCGTAATTTTGAAAATTTTTAACGCAATTTTCTTATTCACGTCAAGAAAACATAACCTTGGTCTTGCCCCTTCAACTAATTTACATCTTTACCAATTTCACTCACAAACCCTAATTCAATGGGCAATGAAAAAGTGTGTAAACAACTTGTTCCATATTTGTTTACACATAGGATACACCATTGAGGCGACGAGCAAAGAGGATGCATACTGAACCATGACAAAAGTATTAACCTTGGCGTGCGCAACAAGCAAGGACAAATTCTTAACTCTCGACAACGGCCTCTCGAAAGAAATGTCTACTTTTTCAACCACCAGATTCTGAAAACGGATAGCTCTAGGGTTCCCGCCAAGTACACGCAGGAGACATAAAAAAAAGAATTATTTCACTATTCATGTGTGTACTATACACTTGCATAGTATAAATCAAAATAAATTCAATTATGGGTGAGTTCGGTTTCATTCGGTTTAGTTTTTGTCAAAATTGAAAATTGAAAACTAGTAAAAATTTGAAATAATTTCAATTAGGGGTAGGTTGGTTTGATTCAGTTTGGTTTTTGGCCAAAACCAAAAATCAAACCGAAACTACTATTCGCTTAAGTTTTTTTCACTTTTTTCGAAACGATTCATTTTCGATTTTGTTTTTTCCAATTCAATATGATCTTGGTTCAAAAACTTGAAAATTGGTTTTTAAATTAAATTTTTTTTTGATTTAAGTCCTAATTTTTTATTTATTATTATACTTGATGTATCGGGCCGTATTTCTAGCACATTAAAAAAAAAATTATACCCAACTCACCATCCCCCCGGTCTCTCCACACCGGTCCACCATGCATGGCCGGCCTCCCTCCCTATCTTTTTATTCATTTTTGTTATAATTGTTTGTTTTAGGCTTAATTGTAGAATGGCCCATGAATTTTACCCCTAATTTAATTTTATTCCTTGAACTTTAACATTAGTTTATTTAGTCTTCGAACTTAACAATGTGTTGTACCATTGGTCCTCTCAATAACGCCGTCTATTTTTTCAATAAATTTACTAGTATATGAAAAAGTAAAAAAAAAAAAACCTAAAATAATCAATGTTTTTTATGTGTAAGAAAATTGAATATATAGGACTTTTTTTTGCCGTAGTTCAATATGTGATTTTTTTAGTTGTTTAAGTCCAGCTATAGTTTGATCTCCTACCAACTTTGAAATTGCATTGCCTAATATTTACAAGTTGCTAAAGTCTAACCATTTTCAATGTATTTTTATAGTTCAAGTTTCATTTTGTTTTAAGTTTTAGATATCAATTTATAAATTTTAATTTAATTTTTAGCTTCTTCTATTGTTTTTTCGAAGTTTTAAGTTGAAGTTCTAATATACCCCTAGATTTAAACCAAAAAAAAAAGAAGAAGACAACATCAATGTAACATCCCACATCGCCCAATGGAGTGGATCATGTAAGCCTTATATGTATATTCCCATCTCTATCTAGCATGAGGCCTTTTGGGAGCTCACTGGCTTCGGGTTATATCAGAATTCCAAAGTTAAGCGAGTTCGCGCGAGAGCAATCCCATGATGGGTGACCTACTAGGAAGTGCTCGTGTGAGTTCCTAGAAACAAAACCGTAAGGGCGTGGTCAGGGCCCAAAGCGTGAGGGCGTGGTCAAGGCCCAAAGCGGATAATATAGTGCTACGGTGGAGTCAAGCCCGGGATATGGTGGCGGCCCGGGGCTGGACGTGACAATTTGGTATCAGAGCCAATCTTTAGCCGGAAGTGTGCTGAAGAGGATATCGGGCCCCTAAGAGGGGTGGATTATAACATCCCACATCGCCTAAGGGAGTGGATCATATAAGCCATATATGTATATTCTCATCTCTATCTAACACAAGGCTTTTTGGGAGCTCACTAGCTTCGAGTTCCATCGGAACTCCGAAATTAAGCGAGTTTGTGCGATAGCATCTCATGATGGGTGATCTACTGGGAAGTTCTAGTGTGAGTTCCCAGAAACAAAACCGTGAGGGTGTGGTTGGGGCCCAAAGCGGACAATATTGTGATACGGTGGAGTCGAGCCCAAGATGTGGTGGCGGCCCAGACCAGGATGTGACAATTAGTGGAAAAGGACCAATGGTGAAACACATTATTAAGCTCGAGGACTAAAGAAAGAAATATAAGAGTTTAGAGACTAAAATTAAACTAGAGGTAAAATTGAGAGATCATTGCTACTTTTAAACCTTTGTTTTATACAAATAATCTGAGGGTTAATCCAAGAACATTGCTTCCCTGGGGTGTCTCAAAAAAAGTGAAATTTTTTAATACGCTGTCCAAAGAAAGTAAATGTCTCTGAAACACTCTCGATTTGTTAGAAATCGCTTTTGTTTAACCCACACGCCTGAGAAAAAAAAAAAAAAAACTTGTACTAGAAGTATTTTTATTATAAACACAAATTTTTATTGAAGAAATACTTTTTGAAATAACAACTCACAAGTACTTCTTAATTATTCTACCAAATAAAGTATGACATATTTATATTTTTATACAACGATATATTTACATTACAACAATTTAATTCCGAATTCATTATTTTTGAAATTCAAATTTAATCCCTCTTAATTACCGCTAAAAAGATTATGATAGTAATAAATGGGTCATTGGAAACAATCATAAGCAGCGACCCAACTGCTTCGGGCGGGTTTTTCACACGCCTGCAAAGTCAAGAAACACTGGTGTCAGCCATAGTCAACTCTTCGTCTTTCTCCCCCTGAATCCGCTTTAACCATGACTGAGTTGCAGTTGCAGTTGCAGTTGCAGTCTGGTTCCGAGCCGGAGTTATCGGAATCGTCCATGGGAAGGTTCATCTCTCGATCAATCTCTCTGATTCTCTTGTTTCATCCTTAATGCTTAGACCTTTAAACTTATGGGTTTTCTTCTATTTACGCCCAGCACAAAGAAAAAGCATAAAAACAAGCAGGAGGTGCTTTTGTGCTGGAGCTTTCCCCAACATGGCTGGTACAAGCTCAACGTCGACGGAACTTACCGCAGCGGATCAGGGTGCATAGCAGGCGGCGGCGTGATCAGAAATCAGGACGGAGAATGGCTGCGTGGGTTTGCTGAAAATCTGGGAACGGGCAAGAAACCCATTGAGGCTGAGGTCTGGGCATTATACAGAGGCCTGGAACTTGCCTGGAATTCTGGGTGGGTCCCAATTGAGGTGGAAACCGACTCAGCCATGGCGGTGACTCTCGTGTTCAGCCCGGTTCAGTTGTATCCGAAACACCCTCAGTTTAAGTTGATTAATAAGTGCCTGAATCAGATTACGAATAGCCAAAATCTGATTAGCTGCCTGAATCTGCTTAACCAAATCCAAAGCTACACTCTGCAGCATGTGTACCGGCAAAAAAACAGCGTGGCTGATTTTTTGGCCAATTTTGGGCTGACATTGGAGTTGGGTTGCCATTATTTCGATGCTCCGCCGCCTGGCTGCGAGGCTGTTCTGGTTCAGGATATCTGTAGGGTGGCTCAGCCCAGGTTTCTTCTTCCCACAGTCATAGAATGCAGGTTTGTTGCGGGTTGCACACTTATGTTTTTAGTTTTTGTTGTATGGTATTTAGTGTTACGGTGACATGTTATTGTTACTCTGAGTTTGTAGAAGAGTAAAGAAATTGGAGGAACTGAATATTCACAAGGATGATGCTGCATCTGTGACATTCACATGGAAAATTGACAATTTCTCTAAGTTAAATGCCGTCAAGCATTACTCTGATGTCTACGTCATCGGTTGTTTTGAATGGTATTTTATTGTCTCGTACCATCCACAAGCTTAAATTTTTCTTTTTGCATTGTGCTATTTATGGTTTTCCACCTGTCTTGGTTCTATCAGGCGAATCCTTATGTATCCACGTGGGAAGAAAACCGTAGGCTACTTGTCAGTGTATCTGGATGTTACTGGTTCTTCAACATTGCCAAAAGGGTGGGCTAGATATGCGCACTTCAGCTTGAGTGTCGTCAATCAACTTCAGAGCAGCAAGTCAATAACAAAGGGTACCTTGTTTTTATGTTCCTGTTGCTTATTTCACATTCATCCTTGTTTTTGTCTCTTGCCATGTTAGTTTATAATTTGTAGGGTAAAGCTAATTTATCGAAGGGAACTAGTCGTTGCTGTGTCCTGTCATGGAGGTTTTTCTTTGATTTAGTCTCACGCCTACTATCAATGCCTGACTGCCTTCTCGACTTTTTATTGAACTTTACTATATAAGGAACTGAAAGTAGATAAACGAAAGGCAATGGGTAATTTTGTATCTCTGGTTCAAAAGATTAATTAGGTTTAGCACGGAAGTAGTATGCTAGCAATACTTTCCACTATTGGGAGATCTCCCTTGAAGAAAATCATAGAACTTGAGGAACATCTTATTGTTCAATATTATTTTTGCTGTATTTCGGGTCGCCCTTTAGGAAACATTCAAATGGTAATTTCCCCGGGTCCTGAAGACAATTAAGGTCATGTTCTCTTTCTTTATTCTCCCTTCATTTCCTCAGAATATCCAGGAACCGTCAAATATTACTGCTAGGTTTCGTATTATTCTATGTTCTCTACTAAATGTGAAACTTCAATGTGTTATCACTGCTTGGATTTCCAGTTTGGAGTCTGAAAATTATATCTTATATTTAACGACCTCTGACAACGGAAGCTTGTTTTCCTTTTAACTGTAAAAAATTAAACCAAATTTCTATGTCTGCATTTCTGGCTGGTTGGCTTAGACCCTTTGAAAATGAAAAGGGCGTGCATGAGCCATGATTGTTTAATTAACATGGTGCAGCTGAAGGTTGAGATGCTGGATATCTTTCTTCTGCTAAATACTCAATTGCAAATATACCTTATCTGCAGCATGGTTAATAGTTTACCTGCTATTAATTAGTGTTGATGCACAAAATCAGTGAGTTCTTTGGTAGAATAGAAAGTGTTAAGTTTGTGACCTTCGCTAGATTGCTTCGGTCACTAGTATGGATAAGTATGTAAATGGATAGAGATAGGGAAGCAAACACAAGATGTATGTGGTTCACCCAGATTGGCTACGTCCACGGAGTAGAGGAGTTCTCATTAATTGTGAAGGGTTTACACAAGTACATAAGTTCAAGCTCTCCTTTAGTGAGTACAAGTGAATGATTTAGTACAAATGACATTTGGAAATATTGTGGGAGAATGATCTCCTTTTATAGAAGAGAGTTTCTAGCTTTATTTTGATATTGACACGTGTCGTGTTGTGATTGGCTTCTGATGTTGACATGTGTCGCGCTATGATTGGCTTCTGATGTCGACACGTGTCGCGCTATGATTGGCCTCCTGGTTGGAGGGAAACTCTTCTGGGTCCTTGACGGTATAACTTTGACCGGTGCTCAGTAGTTTCGGGATTGGTCAAGTATGGTACAAACAATTAGTATAGTACATCACCTAGGAGTGACAGTATAACTTTTCATGTCTAAAATGGTGATTACGGTTGAAAGCCCAACTGTTCAAATTTACTTGAAGTTAGCTTCTATTTAGTAAATATTCCCGTGATAAAACCCGTTTAGTTTAAGGTAGGGATAGATTTTCATCCTTGGAGAATATGGTTTTTTCATTGAAATCAAGTTTTACAATGAGTTTTGACTTTGGCCCTTTGTTTAGGCACATTACTACATATTACTAAATCAATATTGAATCTTACACCCCAATTTATTGAAAATAATATCTTTTTACCGATTTGGTTAGTCTGGCCTCAAATGTTAGCTAAAGGTGAGGTGAGTATGTACTTGGGTTTGCTATGCACAACGTTTGTTTTTGGAATATAATTATAGGCAACCAGTGTGTTTGTTAAGCAGTTGAAATAAGTAGCTAAAATAGATAGTTAAATTCTGGACCTTCAATCTCTTTCTTCGGGATTGAAGCAATTGAAATTCGATTGTTTTGACCTCGAGTCTTACATTCGCTGATCGTGGAAGTCTTTTATTCTTGGATCTAATGCTCTAGGACTAACTGTTTTTGTTTCGGTTACTTATTTTAAGTACTCTGCGTAACGAGCTACCCCTTATTTTTATTTCTATATTAGAAATTGTTATTCTTCTATTGTGATCATGAATATTTGGACTTTGCAGATGCTGGACATGTTTTCACTAAAAGGGAAAGTGAATCGGGCTTCGCCTCTTTAATTCCTCTAAGCGAGTTTTACAACGACCGTGAAGGATATCTTGTGAATGACATGTGTATAATTGAGGCCAAGGTTGTAGTCCATAAGTCTGAAATTAAGCTTTTAGAAGACCAAAAAGGTTGTAAAGCTGCACTTGTTCTGGGGGGCTGCCTACCACAGGATGCACCAAGTTCCAAGCAGGTTTGCAACGAGCCTACTGATAGCCCTCCTAACGGTCCCATTGTCAAGGACCATTAGGATGCGTCCTCCACACCAGTTTAGGTAAAATAAGGAAAGCTTTTGTTCCACTGCGCGATGAAGTTTGTTCGTGTCATCCTTCCCCTATTGAATTCCGAGAGAAGAGAAGCTGCGTGTCTACTGAGTCGGTAAAGAGAAGCTGCAAGGTTATCGTCAATGAAGGAATGTGCGATCAACTTGTTCTAAATTTGTGTTAAAATTAGTATACGCCATCGAGGCGACGACCAAGAATAAGGATGCCTTCTTTGGACCATGTATAAAGTATATATTAGCCTTGCCGTGAGTGACAAGCAAAATCAGATAGTTCTTGTCAATCACGGAGAAGTAGAAATCGGAATAATTTCGCTGTCTCTGTTGTGTCAAATAAATGGGAAGTCAAGAAATTGAAATAATTTCAATGCCCATGGAGAGAACGTCAAGAAGCAAAAGAATTTGACTACTCAAATTCGACCTATTATTTACACAAGTGTCAAATAAATACCGATTAACCTTATTGGATCAAATGATAGGCATTCTTGAGAAAAATAAGGCTTTTCTCGGATGAAATGGAAATTTGATTCATGTTACAACATAAAGGTTTTTCATTTTATAGCCGAAAAGATATGTGGCCATGAAACTTGGATTAAGGGGAACATAATCGATTGAGCGGTAGAGTTGTGTTTCTGACTTTCTTCCATATTTTGGACCTTAGTTCTATGGAACAATCATGAGAAATCCAAAAGCATCCAGCTAAAATGGAACTTTGTGGAAAGACAATTATGCCATTGCCATTTCTATACCGTGAATGTACCGATTGGAGCTGTTTACTGTCTTCGACGTCCACGTATGTTTTTTTTTGTTTTTTTTTTTCCGAGATATGCAGTTTCTATTTCGTCTAACACTTTAAATTTGTCAAATTTTATGAGTAATTTTTTTTTAGTACATCGATATTTTTACACTAAGAAGAGAGAGAGTTTGGCTAAGCCATATAATGAGCAGCCTAATTTATAAGAGATACAGATGTCTACTTAATCTAACATCTCACATCTGTCTAATTATAAGAGTAAGTCCGTTTATTATTAAGTTTGTTGTGAACGCACTAAATGAAGCTATATCTACTATCTTGGACTCCCACATGCATCTTTCATAGGAGATACACATGTCTGACACATTATACGAGTGACTAAATTGCCAATTTTTTTTTGTCGCAAATGCTTTCTACTTGGTCTGACACCTTACAAGTCTGAGGGCTCGTTTGGAGCATTCGTCTTCACCTTTTGTGGGAGACATTATCTATATACTAAAACTCAGTTAGGACGACACTATTTTTCACTGTTCGTAAACAGTGAAATGGTGGAAATACCCTTTGTTTCTTCTCACTCTCATGTTCTGTTGTTGGCTTGGTATAGCAAAATTTTGGTTTTACCCATTTTGGCCATGCGTCACTCATCGTTTAACCCTATGTTTTTTGTTCCTTTTCTCGATCCTTCTTTCGGCTTCCGCTTCTTTCGGCTTCCGCTTCTTTCTTTTTTGGCTACGCGTTGATCATCGTCAAAGGTTCCCTAGGACTTTCTTCCCGACTTTTCCTTCCGTTTCCATTTCTCTCTCTACGATCTTCTCTTCTCGCCTATCCTCATCTGTCACTCTTCCTCTGATTTGTATCCTCCACTGAAACGTCGGAGACCAAAGCTTAAATTTGGTTCTTGACACTGTTTGGACCTCGCAGGCTCGCACGTTCTCTCTCTCTCTCTCGACTTCTATTTGGCTTCTGTGGTGGCATTATGAGATCTGGTGGTGGGATCTGACTATCAATGGTGAGTTTTTTCATCTGGGTTTTGCCTCATTGTGGATGATTTTTGCCTTTTGCTATAAAATTTGATTCGAATTTTTGAAAAGTTTGATGCTTGATGTAAATCTGCATCTGGGTTTTGTGTGGTAGATTGACTTAACCTCTCATATTGTGAAGGTTTTCTTGGCGTTAAAGGTATGTATTTTTCTGTATTGTTAGATTTTCTGTGTAGTAAATTGAACCCGGTTTGTAAAAATTTCAAAAGTTTGATGGATTAGGAATAAATTTTAACTCTTTGTCATGGTTTGATATACAAATGGATGATCATGATTAATTTTTGGGTTTAATTTAGCTATTGATGATTATGTGATTTGTGCCTGTTATGTTTTTCTTATCTTGATTATATTTGATTGAGGTCATGATGATTTATGGGTATTTTTAAATATGATCCAAGTCTGAGCATTCTGGTTAGCAGGCCCGCTTAGTTGAATCAGCTAAGTTTCATGTCTGACATCGACGTACAGCTTCCCACTGCCTTTGGTATGTTTTCTGTTAGTTCATAACTCATTTGAGTGTGTTTGTGCACTTGAATGCATGCATGTGTACCTAGATGCCCGAGAGATCATTTTTTAAATTGAATTCAATTGGATAAGTTTTTTAATCGAAAACCTGGGTACCTAGATGCTCTAAAGATCATTTCAGTCATCGATATAGTACTGTTGTAATTTAGTAGTTGTGCAGTTCGAGAATTGATGTGTAGTTGTTTGTGGAATTCAAACATTTTATAGGTTACCACATTCACATCTCATAAAGAGATATTGACATAGATAAATGCAGAAGATTAATGTAAACATCTAAAAATCTGCACTGCATTCTATCACAACTCATTTTAATAACATTTATAATCTCATTTGTCATGCTAAAATTTTGGGCCTCCTTCTTTTAAATTTTTCTGCGTACCGAGTGTAAACATTGTTGATAATGTCATTGTTTACAATTCACAATTAGTGGATAGAACCTAGGGAAAGAGTGAAAGAGTATGCAAGTATTTCCTCTGTTTTGGGTGAGTCTCAATTAACCAGTGCATATAGTTTGCTTCATTCTATCACTACTCATTCTAATAACATTTATATTATCATCTGTCATACTAAAAATTTGGGCCTCTTTCTTTTAATTTTTTTTGCGTACCGAGGGTAAACATTGTTGATAATGTTGTTGTTTACAATTCACAGTCAGTAGACAGAACTTAGGGAAAGAGTGAAAGAGTATGCATATATTTCCTCTGTTTTGCATGAGTCTCAATTGCCCAGTGCACCTATATTTGATAGTAAAATTTAATACATAATTTGAATGGATCAAAGATCTTTTATTGTTAAAATGTTTGATTGAAGCTTTTAGACTCAATCAAATAACTGTTTATAAGAGATTAAGACACATGTAGGACCTATTGTAAAAGAAAAATAAACAAAGGTGAAATCATTGCTACAACTATAATTTGGTTTTGTCATTTATAAATGATATTCCTTGATAATTATCAAATAAAACTTAATTTTGACATGTCTACCACTTGCATTGTACTGAAATGTCTTTAATCTTTCACTTTTATACCGCTACTTCAATGTTTTCTAATGTAGATCCATGTGGCGTTTAGGAAACCAGAGCATATGAGGTTTGAATATTTTCCATTTTTTAGCTTAGTTTTGGGTAGGGAATTTTGATGAATTTATGTTTTTTTTCCCTCTATTTTTCGGTGTTTTCATGCGGCTGGAGCTGAATATGGAGAAGGTTTTGAGACTTCTAGACCTATTGGACCTCTCAAGGTTTATGTGGTAAGGAATTTATGGAGTTTTATGTATGGTAGTGAAATTGTTTATGTGTTATGTTGAATTTATGTTTGTCACATCCCGGCTCGGGCCCCCACCACATCCCGGGCTTGACTCCACTGTAGCACGATATTGTCCGCTTTGGGCCCCACCACGCCCTCACGGTTTTGTTTCTGGGAACTCACACAAGAACTTCCCAGTGGGTCACCCATCTTGGGATTGCTCTCGTGCGGTCTCGCTTAACTTCGAAGTTCTTACAGAACCCGAAACCAGTGAGCTCCCAAAAGGCCTCGTATTAGGTAGAGATGGGAATAGACATATAAGGCTTATAGGATCCACCCCTATGGGCGATGTGAGATCTTACAATCCACCCCCCTTAGGGGCCCGACATCCTCGTCGGCATACTTCCGGCCAGAGATTGGCTCTGATACCAAATTGTCACATCCCAACTTGGGCCCTCACCACATCCTGGGCTCGACTCCACCGTAGCACGATATTGTCCGCTTTGGGCCCTGACCACGCCTTCATGGTTTTGTTTCTGGGAACTCACACGAGAACTTCCCAGTGGGTCACCCATCCTGGGATTGCTCTCTCGTGATCTCGCTTAACTTCGGAGTTCTTACGGAACCCGAAGCCAGTGAGCTTCCAAAAGGTCTCTTGCTAGGTAGAGATGAGAATATACATAAAAGGCTTATAGGTTCCACTCCCCTGGACGATGTGGGATCTTACAATGTTGTTATGAGTTACTGTTGTTGAATTTTACTCTTGAGTTGGATTTTTGAATGACAGACTGCAAGGAGATTTTAATAAACTGATACGATATGCCATGAAACTGGATGTAGCTTATGGTCGTATAATCTCTTTTGACAATTTCGTGGTAAACTCATTAGTTATGTGTTCAGGTTCTGATGCCTAGAGGAATATCGTAGCTATCGCGCTTTAACTGTGCAATTATTCAAATATATCTAAATGCTTATCAGTGAGTTTTTCCGGCAAGTGTTTTCGAGTTTTTCAGTGAATTTCTCTATCTTCATTTTATTTTTTAAGTTGCATGTAATAGTTTATGGTCAATGTGATTAGATCGTGTAGGAAGACTAGCAAGTAGCAATGATGATTCTATTTAAGTTAGTTACTCTTCTTATTGCAAACAAAACCATTGGGATAATAACCTTGCATTTACATTCTTTTGAAGCAATCCATATGTCCATATTGGTAAGCATCATTTTCCTATTTTTCTTTTATTATATATTTAATCAAATTGTAGTATTTTAACCAACAATTTGTTAATTTATAAATTTATCTTTGTAAAGTTTTCATGCTTGGATTTTAAATATCTTAGCAATTACCTCAAAATCTCTAATAAATTTACCCTTTTTTCTGTTGAAAATTTTGGGTCATTGGAAAAAGAGGAAGAGTTTAGAGATCCCATCAGAGATTGTAACTAAACTGAAACCAAATCCCCACCAAGAAGGTCAATTTTATTTATAGACTTTCGGAGACACTTCCATTGCAATACCTTTGTCTAAACTTCCCCCAGACTATTAAGTTTTGTTGCTTCTCCTTCTCCTTCATTTATTCCTGTAATTTTTCATGTTTTACAAATTATTTGAATTTTGAATATTTGATTTTTGTTTCATTATGTATTGGGGTTTGTTTGATTAATGTGTTTTGTTGTGTTGTGTGAAATTGCATTCTTTGTTTTGGTGTGTTTTATTGGATATGTCAGAGTTATACAAATGCATGAACAACACATTACAATTTTGCGTTTAAAAGATGTCCAGCTTATGATGTTTTTGAGTTTTTCAGCTACTTTGTTTTTTATTTTCAACCCAAATAATTAACCTGCACTATGTTGTTGCCTCTTTTCTGTATGCATTTTTCCGTGCATGCTTCATGCCGAAAGAAGAACGAGCAAGCCACTTTATTGGAGGATTTGAAGGATCACATTGATGATTTTGTTAATGCATACTTGCTTCATGACCACTGTGCAAAAGGTTTTTTCTCCTTTCACATTTAATACTTATATGCATGTCTGCAAATGTTTTTATTGTTCAATCGGTTTGCTTCAAATTTTGATTAGGTAATTTTGCATTCGTTTTTAGTTTTTTGGAATGTCAAAGAGTTGTCACAGAGATGAGCAATGATACCAAGGAAGTTGGAGCGAATTACCTATGTAAGGTAACAAAATAAGAATTTTTTTGCAGCAAATAAAAATCTTTCCTATCCTGAGATATTTTTATTTAGATTAATTAATGTTATTCCAACATATATTATTAGTTCAAATTCATATATTGCATCCGATTTCTATCCCGCAGCAATGCGTGGGCATTACTATCTAGTGCAAACCTATTTTTCAAGATTAAACTCCAATCTTCTCTGGATTAAAATAGAAAAAGAAAACTCAATAAATGGTAATCCTATTCCATTATTCAATCACCATTAAAATTAGGATCTAATGCCTATATGAAGGCTTATCCTGGAGTTGTGATTCAAATTCGTTCACGATCTTTTAAAAATCTTTGGAGGTTTTGTCTATTTTTGGTGGATTCCGAATTGCTCAATGCCCGTTTTGCGCTAGGTTAACTTTATGATCAAAAGCACTTATTTCAACAACAACAAAAAGAAAAAAAACACTAAAAAATTTCTCTCCTATGTGAGAGTCCCTCCGCTGTGAGGTTTCGTTCTTTATTGCAAGCTTTTCTCTGCTTCCTTTATTCAGATCCGGTCTCCAACAACCATTCAGGTCTCTTTACTATCCCAACAACCAGCCATCTCATTAATCTCTTCCCTAGTTCGATCCTGTTCCCACCAAACTATACCCTGCTACGCTCTGTATCCAAACCCTTATTCCCCTAGATCTACTGTCTCTGGCCTTTTTCAGAACCTCCCTCTTGTCCTTTCTTTCCCTTTCTTGTCAGATCTGTGGAAGCTGGTGTGAATTGAATCTATGGCAAGCTTCAAAGAATACGGATACCCATCTACCAGGAAAAAAGGCACAAAGAGAATTAAAGAGATGGGCATATCGCTCTCTCACAGTATGGATCCCTGCATTAAATACAAACAGCCAAATCCAGGTAGGCAACCAAAGTTTAAACTACCTCTGTTATTTACTCTAACCATGGAAAGGGTCAACTACCCAAGAACAACTAAATCTCGTATTAATGGTGAGAGTTTGGGGAAGGTGTCGAACTTAAATCTGTTGCTGGCTCTTTCAATAATCGTCTGGAAATTAACCCAAACCAGGAAGAAGATGGCAAAGGCAGAGATAGAGGATTTGGTTGTTCATCTGAAGAAGAATATGGAGTTGTCAACATTGGAACATGGAGTCAAGCTGGTGGGTAACGTTATGGAAAATAAAACCCTGAATAAATGGGGGACTAGAAACATCCTTAGATCTTCATAGAGTGAGTTCGGCGACATAGATATCAAATGGGTAAGAGGCAACACATTCATCATCACCACGAAAGACAAATCCACTGCTATGAAGATTTTAGATCAAGCTCATTGGGCAGTGATGAAACAAAACTTTGCAGTCCAAAGGTGGCCACATGAGCTTGCCTTGGAGGAAGTTAAGATGAATATTATGTCCTTCTGGGTTCAAATCAGGGGTATTCTGCCTAATATGAACTCAGTTGAAAATCTAAGGTGCCTAGCATCCAAGATTGGGGAAGTGGTGGATACGAAAGATCTGGCAAGGGCTAGAGGATTTTTTAGAGCGAAAATTGCCATTGATACGGCAAAACCCCTCGTTTCAGGGTGTTGGCTACCAAGACACAACAATAATGAATCTTGGATCGAATTCAGGTATGAGAGACTACATGACTTTTGTTATAAATGCAGGAAGATCGGTCATGCTAATTTGGAATGTACGTTTGAAGGGACGAAGGGAGGCACGACATGGTACGGGGAATGGACAAAAGCACCTCCTGTAAGGGATCACGTCAAACCTCTAAAACAACTAGCCACTACCTCGGCAGAAAGAAGGTTAACGGGGACTACTTGAAAGGGAACCATAAATCATCCTCCTTATCAAAATATGGTTGGTGTAGGAGAGTCAAGTGGAAAAGAAGGTATGGGGGCAGAAGATCAGAGTACACCAAGTGGGAATAAGGTGCTGGAATGTCATAGAATTATAGCGACCCAAAAAGAAAAGGTAGTCATTGTAAAAGAAGAAAGAAATGGTAACACTATTACTGCCTCTTTGGAGGAGACGGGAGAAATAAAAGAGAGTTGGAAACCAAGCTAGACGAGGAGTTTCTTTTTCCTCAGAAAAGAACCAAAACGGTAATGAAAGAAAGACTCTCATCCAAAGGCGGTGGCAGCTGGCCCTCAACAGACGTAGAACAACCATGATACACCTCTTTTGGAACTGCCATGGTCTTAGGTTGGACACGGTAGTTCGTTCCCTACGTGGGCAAATTAGGGAACATAGACCCTCTATGATCTTTCTGTCTGAAACAAAGATGAAGGATCACAGAATAGCTTGGGTGAGAAGACGCATAGGATACGCTAATGGTTTTGGTGTTGCACCCGTTGGTAGAGCGGGAGGTATGAGTCTCTGGTAGGATGATTCTATACAGGTTGTTGTGAAGGATTCTTCTTGGCATTATATTGATGCTACTTGTAACATAGTGGATTCACAATCTAACTTTCATTTTACCGGTGTTTATGGGACGTCATATCGAGTGGAAAATGAGGTGTTTTGGAGAAATATAATCCAGATTTTTAGCCCAGATAGTACTCCCTAGATATGTGGGGGAGACTTTAATGAATTTATGTGGAGTCATGAAAAAGTGGGAAGAGCTGAAGTGCCCTATAACAGATCAAGATACTTGGAGGAATTTATGCACAAAACGGATCTCATTGACTTGGGGGTGTAAAGGCCAAAATTTTACATGGAGGGGAAATAGAAATGGGTAGTTGGTAGAAGCTCGTCTTGATAGATGTCTAGTTAATATGAACTGGCAATCATGTTGGCCATATACTTTGGTCATGAATAACACTACTCTTGGTTCTGACCACAGTCCGGTTCTGATGAAATGTGGAGCACAACCGGGAAGGAAAAAAAAGAGGTTCCACTTTGAAGTTTTTTGGACGAAGGATGGGGAGTGCAAAGATATAGTTCAAAAAGCGTGGACCAATGGAAGAGAAAGATGCCTTATTGACAGATGGAACTTTAAACTTAATCTATGCTGTAACAAACTTATCAGATGAAGCAATGACAAGTTCAGGAAGCGTGGAAAACAAATAGGAGAGATGATGACCCATCTGGAGAATCTTCAACAAAACTGGAGGGAGAATGTGAAAGAGATTTCTGAGGTTTCAAAAGTTGTGGACAACCTTCGGCAGCAAAAGGAAAGCTACTGGTTACAACGTTCTCAGGTCCAATGGTTAAAGGAAGGGGATGTCAATACAAAGTTCTTTCATCAATCTACCTTGGATAGAAGAAGACGGAATAGTGTGGTTTCTCTAAAAAATAACAGTGGGGTTATGGTTGACAACCCGAGCCTTGTGAGGAAATTGGTGGATGACCATTTTGTGAATCTGTATACTTCTTCAGGGCAACGTGATTGAGGGGATGTCCTGGGCTGCATTATTCCAAAAGTCACTGATGAAATGAATGCTGCCCTTTCAGGTTCGGTTTTTGTTGAAGAAGTAAAAGTTGTGGCTATGGAAATGGGTGGTTTGAAGGCTCCAGGCCCTGATGGTTTTCCTGGAATTTTTTATCAGTCTCATTGGGATATCCTAGCAGCAAATGTGAACAATTTTATTGAGGTTTTAATGCACAGGGTGGAGGAGCCTAAGCATCTCAACGCAACTCATTTGGTATTGATTCCAAAAACTTCAAACCCAGAGTCAGTGTCTCAATTTAGGCATATAAGTTTATGTAATTACTCCTACAAGGTGCTCTTCAAGGTACTTGCCAACCGCCTTAAGGTGTGTATTCCGGAGTTAATTTCTTCGACCCATAATGCTTTCATTGCTGGAAGATTAATTCAAGACAATATTAGCATAGCTCATGAGGTGTTCCACTTTCTAAAAACAAGGAAAACCAGGAAAAAGTTTGAACTAACTGTCAAATTGGATATGCAAAAAGCCTATGATAGGGTTGAATGAGATTTCCTCTTGGCAGTAATGGAGAAATTGGGTTTTGATTCTAGATGGCGAAACTTGATTTTGGGATGCATTTCCTCGGTTAATTTTGCTATCTTCTTCAATGGTCAACCGGGTTCCAAATTTGCTCATTCCCGTGGGCTTCGTCAAGGTGATCCACTTTTCCCTTATCTTTTCCTTTTTGTTAGTGAGGTCCTTTCTCTGCTTATTCAAAAGAAAAGTGAAAGGAATAGGATAAAGGGCATTTAGATAAGCCCTTATAGGCCATCCATTTCTCACATTCTCTTTGCAGATGACACTCTCATTTTCCTCAAAGTAGAGGTGATAAATTGCAGGAACTTAATTAAGGTGATTGATGATGATTGTGTAGCTTCTGGGCAACAAGTCATTAAGGCAAAGTCAAGCGTTTTCTTCAGTGCTAATGTGCCGGACTCATTATCTGATCATCTAAGTGCTATTCTGGGAATGGAGAAAGTTGGGGATCCGGGGGTTTACCTTTGGATGTCGGCAATTTGGGGCCGTTCCAAAAAATGTGGCCTTCTTATGTGAAAGGGAGACTTATGGAAAAATTGAAAGGTTGGAAAAAGTCTTCTCTATCTCAAGCCGGAAGGGAAGTCCTCATTAAGGCGGTGGCGTAGGCCATCCCTGCTTATCCGATGAATCTATTCAAATTTCGTAAGTCGTTGTGCAAGGAAATGGATGCCATGATATCTAATTTCTTGTGGGGCCAAAAGGAGGGGAAAACCGTATTCACTGGGTATCAAGAGAGCTTTTGGGCAGATCTAAGAAGGATGGGGGATTAGGTTTGAGGAATTTTGAGGCCTGTAACGATGCTCTGTTGACTAAATAGTGTTGGCGATTGATTACTGAACCAAATTCCTTATGGGCGAGAGTGATTAAGGGCCGGTACTTCCCGAATGACTCATTCCTAGATGCGAAATTAGGGGGGAGAGCTTCATGGGCTTGGTCAAGCTTGTTGGTTGGAAGAGGTTTGCTAATAGGGGGCACACTGGCAGATAATGAATGGTGAGTGTGTCTAGGTTTAGATTGATAGGTGGCTCCCGGACATTCCCTTAGGTAAACCTTTCCCCTTAGGCACGATTCAGGTCTCTAAGAACTTAACTGTGAACTCGCTAATATGCCCGGAAATTGGGGAGTGGGATATTGAATTTTTGAAACCCTTCTTGGCGGTTGAGGATTATAATGCAATCTTAGAGACCCATATTGGTGAAAAGACGTTAATGGATATACTCGTGTGGCCTCATGATAAAAAAAAGGTTGCATACGGTTAAATCTAGATACCCTTGGGCTCATGATTGAGTGTTATTTCAAGTTCACAGGTCGAATATTATCCCTGCATCTTTATGGAAGTTTATATGGCAGCTAAAGGTTCCTCCAAAGATTAGATGTTTCTTGTGGAAGACCCTGAACGGTGCATTGGCAACAATGGCGAACTTGTATTAGCGTCGTTCCTCTCCATCGCTTCTTTGCCCCATTTGTGGTGTTCGGGACGAGTCTATCACACACCTTCTTCTTGAATGCTCATGGGTACGAGGGATTTGGTTTGGTGGTTGTCTGAATTTAAGAATGAATCTTTTGGAGGCTAATTCATGGGCTGGTTGGCTACTTCAAATGTTTGATTCTGTGAGAGGCTCGAAGAAGGTAACTTGCCATCTGCTCTCTTACATCTCTTTTACTTGTTGGCATATCTGGATTGCTAGATGTAACTTTCTTTTCAATAACCAACAAATTCATCCCCCACGAATCATTGAGGCGATATCTCACTCAGCTTTTACCTTCAAAGAAGCAACTTCAACCCCAATCTCTTCTCTCAGGCCATGCCTTCAGGTAGTTAATCCTCATTCAGGTTGGTCTCCACCGGCTTTGGGATTAATAAAAATCAATGTGGATGGTAGCTGGCTTGATAGGGATGGCTCGGGTTTTTTGGGGGTGGTGGCAAGGGATGTCGATGGTAGTTTTCTGGCGGCTTGCAGGTACAAAGTTAAGGCTTCTAGTGTGGCTATAGTGGAAGCTATGGTTGTGATGCATGGTTGTATGTTGGGTATTAGCAGTGGGTGGAATTCGGTTATTTTAGAATTTGATTCTTTGGAAACAATTTCTTACTTGAAGGACTCTTCAAGGAAGGGCAGCTGGGAAGCTTTCCATTTCATTGCGAGTTGCAGTAACTTAAGGAGGGTTTTTCGCTGGTCTTGGGTTCCAAGATCGGCCAACTTAATAGCGGATCATTTGGCTTCGCGGAATTGTAAGGAAGTATGTGATTTTGTTTGGGTTGTTCGACCCCCATCTTCCCTTATTCATGTTTTGTGTAACGACGGCCTCCCGTGTCCTCATTAACTATATTGGTAGGGCAAGGAGGGACGCTTTAGCATGAGGTGCGGCGTCTAGATCTCTTGTAACCTCGCACTACCTTTTTCTAGTGTTGCTTTGGTTGTTTGCTTCGTTGTAAGCTTTCAGTTTCCTTTGACATCTTTGCCCGGTGAATGAATTTTCCAGTTTTCCAAAAAAAAAAACTATTTTAAAATAAATAAAAAAGGATAGAGACGGCTGTCCATTTCAATAAAGGTTCTTCCTCCGGATCCTCGTGGTACTGCTTTTTCTATGACTAAGTTGCAGTTACAGACTGACTCTATCTCGGTCTCCGAGCAATTGGAATCGTCCATGGCAAGGTACGTCTCTCTATCCAACACTCTCTAATTCTCTTGTTTCAACATTAAATGCATTCACCTCCCAACAAATATGAATCAAACCAACACAAAGAAAAAGCATAATAACAAGCAGGAGGTGCTGCTGTGCTGGAGTTTCCCTCGCCGTGGATGGTACAAGCTCAACGTCGACGGGAGTTACCGCAGCGGGTCACGGTGCATAGGAGGCGGCGGCGTGATCTGAAACCAGGACGGAGAATGGCTGTGTGGGTTTGCCGAAAATCTGGGAACGGGCAAGAAACCCATTGAGGCGGAGCTTTGGGCATTGTACATAGGCCTGAAGCTTGCCTGGAATTCTGGGTGGACCCCAGTTGAGGTGGAAACGGACTCCGCCATGGCGGTGAACCTCGTGTGCAAACCGGTTGAGTTACACAATCACTCTCAGTTTATGTTGATTAGGAACTACCATCAAATGATTAGGAATTGCCAGAATCTGCTTACCCAAATCTGGAACTACTTCGTGCAGCATGTGTACCGGCAAAAAAATAGTGGCTAATTTTTTGGCCACTTTCAGCCTTACTTTGGAGCCAGGGTGCCATTATTTCGATGCTCCCCCGCCTGGCTACGAGGCGGTTTTGGTTTAGGATATATGTAGGGTGGCTCAGCCCAGGTTTCTTGCTCCCACAGTCATAGAGTACAGGTTTGTTGTGGGTTGCATACTTGTGTTGTTAGGCCTTCTGTAAACTAGTTTCTGTTGGGTTGTATTTAGTGTTATGGTGACATGCTATTGTTACTTATTTGTGGGTTTTAAGTTTGTAGAAGAGTAAAGAAATTGGAGGAACTGAATACTCACCAGAAGAAAGCTGCATCTGCGACATTCACATGGAAATTTGACAACTTCTCTAAGTTGGATGCCGTCAAGCATTACTCTGGTGCCTTTGTCATCGGTTGTTTTGAATGGTATTTTAGTGTCTCCTACCATCCACAAGTTTAAATTTTGTTTTTATTTTTCATTTGTGATGTTTATGGTTTCTGACTTGTCTTGGTTGGTTCTGTCAGGTGAATCCTTGTGTATCTAAGGGGGAACAACAGCATAGGCTACTTATCGCTATATCTGGACGTTACAGGTTCTTCAACATTGCCACAAGGGTGGGCTAGACATGTGTGATTCAGCTTGACTGTCTTCAATCAACAACAAAGCAGCAAGTCAATAACAAATGGTACTTTCCTGTTGCTTAGTTCATGTTTATCCTTGTCCTTGCCTCTTGCATGTCATTCTATAACCTTTATGGGAAAGCTAATTTGTCCAAGGAAACTCGTGGTTATATTATCCTTTTATGAAGATTTTTGTTTAATTCAGTCTCACACTTCTGCAAGGGAACAATTATCATAACGTTTACAAGTCATTGCCTGAATGCCTTCTCAACTCTTCATTGAACTTTACCATAAAACATACTAAAAGGGGATGAACGAAAGGAAATGTGCTAATTTGTTTCTCTTGTTTTTATGTACAAAATTAAAGAATAATTAGAATTTGACGGAAGTAGAATGCTAACAATATTTCCCAATATAGGGAGAGATCTCCTTTGAAAGTAGTAGAACTTGCACAATATCTTATTGTTCAGTATGATTTTTGTTTTATTCCGGGTTGCCTTTTAGGAAACATTCAAATGGTAATATCTGCTATGTTTCTTTTTTTTTAGTCTCCCTCTTTTAAAAAAACAAGCAACAACAACAAAGCATTTTCCCACTAAGTGGGGTCGGCTATATATGAATCCTAGAACGCCATTGCGCTCAGTTTTGTGTCATGTCCTCTGTTAGATCCAAGTACTCTAAGTCTTTTCTTAGGGTCTCTTCCAAAGTATTCCTAGGTCTTCCTCTACCCCTTCGGCCCTGAACCTCTATCCCATAGTCACATCTTCGAACCGAAGCGTTAGTAGGCCTTCTTTGCACATGTCCAAACCCATTTTGTGTACGTGTTGATGCTTCACCGCCCAACATTATGTGCCATACAGCATCGCCGGCCTTATTGCCGTCCTATAAAATTTTTCCTTGAGCTTCAGTGGCTTACGACGGTCACACAACACGCCGGATGCACTCTTCCACTTCATCCATCCAGCTTGTATTCTATGGTTGAGATCTCCATCTAATTCTCCGTTCTTTTGCAAGATAGATCCTAGGTAGCAAAAACGGTCGCTCTTTGGTATTTCCTGATCTCCGATCCTCACCCCTAACTCATTTTGGCCTCTATTTGCACTGAACTTGCACTCCATATATTCTGTCTTTGATTAGCTTAGGCGAAGACCTTTATATTCCAACACTTCTCTCCAAAGGTTAAGCTTCGCATTTACCCCTTCTTGAGTTTCATCTATCAACACTATATCGTTTGCAAAAAGCATACACCAAGGAATATCATCTTGAAGATGTCCTGTTAACTCATCCATTACCAACGCAAAAAGGTAAGGACTTAAGGATTGTTGATGCACAAAATCAGTGAGGACTTTGGTACAACAGAAAGTATTAAGTTTGTGATCTTCGCTAGATTGCTCTGGTCATTAGTGTGGATAAGTATGTAAATGGATAGAGACAAGAAAGCAAACACAAGATGTACGTGGTTCACCCAGATTGGCTACGTCCACGGAGTAGAGGAGTTCTCATTAATTGTGAAAGGTTTCCACAAGTACATAGGTTCAAGCTTTCCTTTAGTAAGTACAAGTGAATGATTTAGTACAAATGACATTAGGAAATAGTGTGAGAGAATGATCTCGTAATCACGAAACTTCTAAGTACCGAAGTGTGGTATCGTCTTCACTTGCCTTATCTGTCTCATAGGTAGATATGACATCTTCTCCGGAAGTACTCTTCCTCCATCCAGGGGTGGTATCTTTAACTGGTGGAGATGCACAAGGTAATGTATCAATTTGACTTGAAGCTTACTTGTAGTTTCAGGCTTGGTCAAGCGCGATACAAACCATGTAGTAGGAGTCCCCTAAGTCGCCGAGCTAGGGGATCTGCTGAAAGAGGTGACAGACAAGGTAAGCAATCAGAGCTCCAAGCAATCAGTCCCAGATCAGAAGTTTGATTTCGAGTTCCGGCTGATTGTTCTCATTCTCCCTATCTTGCAGGCAGCATGAAGGATAAAGAGAAGAAAAAGGAGAATAGATGATATGAGATACTTTTGTTTTTGAAAAAGTAACTTTCCACAGGCTTATTCTTGAACTAGGCTGAAGGGTTTTCTGGTTTCCTCCATAGTATAAGGCCGACTGAAGAATTTGAAGGTCAAAACAAGTCCATCAAATCTAGAGTACGTTCGACCCTGCTGATATGGGATACTTTTGCTGTTGACAAAGTAGTGGATGTATCGGCATGTGTTTTGTTACGCTTGTCTCTACATGCTTCCTTGTATCCTTCTCACTTTCCCTATCTGTTCCTCAGGCAGATGTGGTATCTTCTCTGGAAGCATAAGATGTTGAAGATGAGTACTCGAGAGTAATGCCAGGTAAGTAATCAGGTAAAGGGTTCCAGTCAGTCAGTTCCTGACTGGAAGCTTGATTCCAAGTGCTGACTGATTGCTCTCTTTCTCCTTGTCTTACAGGTAAGAACAAGGCCAAAGGAAAAGACAGGGAAAAAGCATGATATGGGATACTCTTGCTTTTAACCCTGCTGATATAAGATATTCTTGCTCTGGTGTAGCTTGTTTGCAGAGGTATTATCGGGGGGAAAGAAAGCTGAGTATTTCGAGAGGCTTCGTTGGAAGTGTCCTCTCAGATATGAGGAAGGGTTAAGCATTTTTGCAGGTCTGCCTGTCCGTTGAGGATGAAGGTCGACATATATAAGAGTCTCCCTAACAACAAGTAGTAATGCTATTCTTTTACCCTGCTTGGTCATAGCACGGTAGTGGGAGCTGTCAGCTTCACGTGTGTCAGAGCACTTTGAAAAAGTGGTCTGTGGTATCTGGAAAACTGATGTTGCGTGTGAAGATTACAGACAAGCTTTATCCAAGGAGATCTGGCTCTCGAAGTTGAGAAAGCGGTGCCTCTTCGATTTTCGAACAAGCAATCATGTCGGGGATCTGGCTCTCAAGATTCAGAGAACGGTGCCTCTTCGATTTTTGAGAAAGCAATCCTGCTGGGAGTCTGGCTCTCGAGATTCGGAGAGCGGTGTCTCTTCAATTTTTGAGAAAGTAATCATGTTGGGAGTCTGGCTCTCGAGATTCGGAAGGTGGTGCCTCTTCGATTTTGGAGCAAGCAATCTTGTTGGGAGTGTTTTCTCGAATGTGAGTAAAGGTTGGGCATGTTTGCTAGTCTACCTTGCCACGGAGCACAGAGGTTGACACACAGGGACTTTCCAATTATCCAGCAGTGGTGATATTCCTTTACCCTTGTGGGTAATAATATGGTAGCTAGACCTTCAAAATTTATGTGTCTAAACTTTGTTAGTGCTGTTTCTTTGCTATTCTTTTACCTTTCTTGGTCATAGCGATGTAGTGGGAGCTGCAAGCTTCACGTGTCTAAACTTTATCATAGATCTTTGGCAAAGTTATCTGTGGTACCCATGAGCTGATGGTGCGTGTGGAAAGTGGATGATTGAACAGTAAGATTCACGTGCTTTCTACTTCACCAGAAATCTTCAACAGAATGCCCGTAATTTCAGCAAAGCTGAGTATGCATGTGACAGGTGCTGACAAGGCTGAAAAAAGCAGGTGCCTCTTCGATTTCTGAGATCGGCCCTCGTGGTCTCTGAGCAGCCCAGCTTTTGAGAAAACAAGCGCCTCTTTGATTTCTGAGATCGGCCTTCGTGGTCTTTGAGCAGCCCAGCTTTTGAGAAAGCAAATGCCTCTTCGATTTCTGAGATCGACCCTCGTGGTCTCTGAGCAGCCCAGCTTTTGAGAAAACAAACGCCTCTTCGATTTCTGGGCAAGCGCCTCTTCAATTTCTGAAGCTCCGTCGAGTGCAGATTTTTATAGAGGCTGGCATTAAGTTCCAAAGCACACTTGAATCTCCACCAGTAGAAGCTCCCTTCTTGCACTTTTAAGATCTTGATTTGTCCGACCTTTTCTCTCTTCAACACTTTTGAAAATGTCTAGCCCCTCCGACCGTCGTTTTGACTTGAACCTTGTTGAAGAGGTAGCCACGCCTTCTCCAGACAACATATGGCGCCCATCCTTCTTATCCCCTACTGGTCCTCTTACCGTTGGGGATTCCGTGATGAAGAATGATATGACCACTGCGGTGGTGGCCAGGAACCTTCTCACTCCTAAAGATAACAGACTACTTTCCAAACGGTCTGATGAGTTGGCTGTTAAGGATTCTTTGGCTCTGAGTGTTTAGTGTGCAGGTTCTGTGTCTAATATGACCCAACGCCTATTTGCTCGAACTCGCCAAGTTTAATCATTGGCGGCTGAAGTGATGAGTCTCAAACAGGAGATTAGAGGGCTCAAGCATGAGAATAAACAGTTGCACCAGCTCGCACATGACTATGCTACAAACATGAAGAGGAAGCTTGACCAGATGAAGGAATCTGATGGTCAGGTTTTACTTGATCATCAGCGGTTTGTGGGTTTATTCCAAAGGCATTTATTGCCTTCGTCTTCTGGGGCTGTACCGCGTAATGAAGCTCTAAATGATCAACCTCCGATGCCTCCTCCTTCTAGGGTTCTGTCCAGTACTGATGCTTCGAATGATCCCCCTCCGGTGCCTTCTCTTTCGGGGGCTCTACCGACTGCTGAGACTTCTCCTAAGCAACCTTTGTGAAGGCTCCCTCTTGTTTGTTTATTTTGAGTCATGTATATGTACATATTTGTAACTTTTCGGAGATATCAATAAATAAGCTTTGCTTCATTTCAACGTATTATGTTAAATACACCAAAACCTTCTTCACTGAGTGGGGTCGGCTATATGAATCTTAGAACGCCATTATGCTCGGTCCTGTGTCATGTCCTCCGTTAAATCCAAGTACTCTAAGTCTTTTCTTAGAGTTTCTTCCAAAGTTTTCCTAGGTTTTCCTTTACCCCTTCGGCCCTGAACCTTTGTCTCGTAGTCGTACCTTCTAACCTGAGCGTTAGTAGGCCTTTTTTGCACATGTCCAAACCACCGTAACCGATTATCTCTCAGCTTTCCTACAATTTCGACTACTCCTACTTTACCTCGGATATCCTTATTCCTAATCTTATCCTTTCTCGTGTGCCCACACATCCAACGAAGCATACTCATCTCCGCTACACCCATTTTATGTACGTGTTGATGCTTCACTGCCCAACATTCTGTGCCATACAGCATCGCCAGCCTTATTGCCGTCCTATAAAATTTTCCCTTGAGTTTCAGTGGCGTACGGCGGTCACACAACATGCCGAATGCACTCTTCCACTTCATCTATCCAGCTTGTATTCTATGGTTGAGATCTCCATCTAATTCTCCGTTTTTTGCAAGATAGATCCTAAGTAGCGAAAACGATCGCTCTTTGGTATTTCCTAATCTCCGATCCTCACCCCTAACTCATTTTGGTCTCCATTTGCATAGATCCTAAGTAGCGAAAACGATCGCTCTTTGGTATTTCCTAATCTCCGATCCTCACCCCTAACTCATTTTGGTCTCCATTTGCACTGAACTTGCACTTCATATATTCTGTCTTTGATCGGCTTAGGCGAAGACCTTTAGATTCCAACACTTCTCTCCAAAGGTTAAGCTTCGCATTTACCCCTTCCTGAGTTTCATCTATCAACACTATATCTTCTGCGAAAAGCATACACCAAGGAATATCATCTTGAATATGTCCTGTTAACTCATCTATTACCAACACAAAAAGGTAAGGACTTAAGGATAAGCCTTGATGTAATCCTACAGTTATGGAGAAGCTTTCGGTTTGTCCTTCATGAGTTCTTACGGCAGTCTTTGCTCATTCATACATATCCTTTATAGCTTGGATATATGCTACTCGTACTCCTTTCTTCTCTAAAATCCTCCAAATAATGTCTCTTGGGACCCTATCATACGCTTTTTCCAAATCTATAAAGACCATGTGTAAATCCTTTTTCCCATCTCTATATCTTTCCATCAATCTTCGTAAGAGATAGATTGCCTTCAGGGTTGAGTGCCCTGGCATGAACCCGAATTGGTTGTCCGAAACTCGTGTCTCTTGCCTCAATTTATGCTCAATGACTCTCTCCTAGAGCTTCATTGTATGACTCATTAGCTTAATACCCCTATAGTTCATGCAATTTTGTACGTCGCCCTTATTCTTGTAGATAGGCACCAAAGTGCTCTTCGCCACTCATTTGGCATCTTCTTCGTTTTCAAAATCCTATTGAAAAGGTCAGTGAGCCATGCTATACCTGTCTCTCCCAAGACTTTCCACACTTCGATCAGTATATCGTCTGGGCCCACTGCTTTTCTATGCTTCATCTTCTTCAAAGCTACAACCACTTCTTCCTTCCTGATTCGACGATAAAAGGAGTAGTTTCTACACTCTTCTAAGTTACTCAACTCCCCTAAAGAAGTACTCCTTTCGTGTCCTTCATTGAAAAGATTATGAAAATAACCTCTCCATCTGTCTTTGACCGCGTTCTCTGTAGCAAGAACCTTTCCATCCTCATCCTTGATGCACCTCACTTGGTTTAGGCCCCTTGTCTTCTTTTCCCTTGCTCTAGCTAGTTTATAGATATCCAACTCTCTTTCTTTGGTATCTAGTCGCTTATACATATCGTCATAAGCCGCTAACTTAGCTTCTCTCGCAGCTTTCTTCGCCTCTTGCTTCGCTCTTCTATACCTTTCACCATTTTCATCGGTCATGTCCTTGTATAAGGCTTTACAACATTCCTTCTTTGCCTTCACCTTTGTTTGTACCTCCTCATTCCACCACCAAGATTCCTTTTGGTGTGGAGCAAAGCCCTTGGACTCTCTTAATACCTCTTTTGCTACTTTTCGGATACAACTAGCCATGGAATCCCACCTTTGGCTAGCTTCCCCCTCTCTATCCCACACACACTGGGTGATTACTTTCTCTTTGAAAATGGCTTGTTTTTCTCCTTTTAGATTCCACCATCTAGTGCTTGGGCACTTCCAAGTCTTGTTCGTTTTTTCTCCCTCTTTTGATATGTACATCCATCACCAACAAGCGATGTTGATTAGCCAAGCTCTCTCCCGGTATAACTTTGCAATCCTTACAAGTTATACGATCCCCTTTCCTCATTAGAAGAAAATCTATTTGTGTTTTTGACGACCCACTCTTGTAAGTGATCACATGTTCTTCTCTCTTCTTAAAGAAGGTGTTGGCTAAGAAGAGATCATATGCCATTGCAAAATCCAAGATAGCTTCCCCATCCTCGTTTCTCTCCCCAAAACCATGGCCACCATGAAAACCTCCATAGTTGCCTGTCTCCCTGCCCACGTGTCCATTTAAATCTCCTCCTATAAATAACTTCTCCGTCTGAGCAATTCCTTGCACCAAGTCTCCAAGGTCTTTCCAAAATTTCTCCTTCGAACTCGTATCCAACCCTACCTGAGGTGTGTACGCACTAATCACATTGATGAGTTCTTGTCCTATTACAATCTTGATTGCCATGATTCTATCTCCTACCCTTTTGACTTCTACAACATCTTGTGTCAAGGTCTTGTCCACGATGATGCCAACACCATTTCTTACGAAGATTGATGGAAAGGTATAGAGATAGGAAAAAGGATTTACACATGGTCTTTATAGATTTGGAAAATGCGTATGATAGGGTCCTCTAAAAAAACAAGCACCAGAAAATATTACAGCTATGTTTCTTTTTATTGTATTTTCTTTACTAAGAGTGAACAGCACTGTGGTTTCACTGATTTTGTTCCCAGTCATTTGGAGTTACATTTCTTCTGCTGACCAATACCTGCTGATATGACGTTCAGTTATGCTGAGTAAACTTTTGCAGTCTGAAAATTATACGTCTGCATGTCTGGTGGGTTGGTTTAGATCTTTGAAAATGAAAGGGGTGTGGACTTCTTGTCCGCCCTTATATTTTTATTGTTCTGTGCAATAAAAATTTATCTCTTCTTGAAAAATAAAAAATGAAAAGGGTGTGCATGAGCCATAAATTTGTAATTAAAATGGTGTAATTGGAGGTTGAGGTGCTGGATATCTTTCTTCTGCCAAAGATGGGATCTTGTTTTATGGCAGTATATATGAGGTTGCTTACTGTTTGCCAGTGCATTTGATATTGCAAAATATCTGCAGTGCAGTTGATAGTTTACCTGCTTTTAATTAGTATATTAGATCACTTGGGCAATAATATTTTTCATGTCTAAAACGAGATTAGCATTGAAAGTACAATTTTTTTCGAATTTACTTGAAATTATGGCAATCAAGTATTTACTTTCTATTTAGTAAATGCTCTGGTCTTCTGACTGACAAAACCTATTTACGGATACAGTTTAGATACTGATTAGGTTAGTCTGGCTTCAAATGTTCGCTAAAGGTGAACACTTTCTGTAGTATACTTGGGTTTGCTTTACACAACATCCTTTTTGGAATATAATTGTGGGCAATGTGTGTATTTGTTAAGTAGTTGAAATAAGTAGTTAAAACTTAAAATTGATAGTTAATCTGGAACTTGAGATCTCTTTCTTTGGCCTGTTGAAACAGTTCAAGTTGGATTGTTTCGATCTTGAGATTGCTGGCCGTGGAAGTCTTTTATTCGTGGATCTAATGCTTTGAGACTAACTGGTAATTTCTGTTACTTATTATAAGTACTCTATGCAATGACCATCCTTATTTTCTATTGCTGTACTTAATGAGTGATGTATTGTGATCACTAATATTCGGACTTTGCAGATACTGGACATGTGTTCAATAAGAAGGAAAGAGAATCGGGCTTCGCATCTTTAATTCCTCTAAGCAAGTTTTCTGACCACCGTGAAGGATGTCTTGTGGATGACATATGTAACATTGAGGCCAAGGTTGCAGTCCATAAGTCTGAAATCAAGCTTTTAGAAGACCCAAAAAGTTGTAGTGTTGCACATGTGGAGCCCTTGGATAAAACCATAAAGGAGCAGCAAATTAGGCCACAAGTTCTGGAGAGGTGCCGACCACTAGGCCTGGTATTTTGGACCCAACCTGTTAACCCGACCCGTTAATATTTGTATTTGGATAGATGTTTAATGGGTCGGGTTACTAACGGGTGAACCCGTTAACAACCCGTTAAATAACGGGTCACTTTGAGTCAACCTGTTAGACCCCGTTAGGACCCGTTAACACCCGTTAGCACCCGTTAGTTGAAGATATTTTAGTAATTTTAGTAAAGTCTTAATAACAAAAAATAAACTTTATGCAAAAAAAAATAATAATAATAATTGTTAACGGGTGAAACGGGTGACCCGTTAGCTTAACGGGTCGGGTTCAGGTGACCCGTTAACTTAACAAGTCGGGTTGAACCCTACCCAAACCCAATAAACCCGACCCGTTTACAGGTCTACCGACCACAGGATGCACCAAGTTCCAAGCAGGTTTGCACCGAGCCTACTGATAGCCCTGCTAATCCTTCCATAGCCAAGGAACCTAAGGATGATGTGCCGTCCCCATCAACCGGAGAGCTTGCAGATTTTAGGGGTTTAGGGAACATAGACAATGCTTTTGTTCCACTGCTAGATGAAGTTTGTTTGTGGCATCCTTCGCTAATTGAATGCCAACGCAAGAGAAGTCGCATGTTTGCTGAGTGGGCGTTCACAGCTTTGGGCCGCCTATTGCTTTTTATGAAGACGAAAAAGGTCAAGGATATGACAGCCTATGCGTGTGAAGAACTAAAACTTTTGTGGGAGGAGCTTGAGGCCTTGACTTGGCGTGGTTGGAGCCTTATGTTCAAAGGGCTTTGGGTATGAAGAAGACTGTGGAAAGGGCAGGGAAGTTGAAGAGTCTGAGAGAGGATGTGGATGCTTTACAAACGCAAGCGAAGAGGCTGAGGGCTGAGCCAGCTGTTGCGGAGGTAAATCTTGAGGCAAGAGTAAGAGATTTTGACAAGACTCAAGAAGGCATGGACGAGATATACATGGATAGTGAGCTACGTTACGGTAGGGGTTAACCTTATGTTTCGTTTGGATGGAAGAAATACATTTCCAAAATGAGGAATGCTAGCTACCTTTCTCATTTGGGTGGTGCTATTCACACACTTCTTTAAATTTTTGGCAATCGGATCAAATGAATTGAAGAAGATCAATGGACAAAAACTAGTAAGGGTGTGCGGAAAGTAAAAAATTGTGTGTGAATAACACTGCCCTTCCTGTTTATCTTTCCCTACTTACCTTTCCCACTTATCATTTGACATGTGGACTTCACTACTATAAACTATGAAATTAATTCTCTAAAAGCATAATTTTTGTTTTTCTCGCATATACCCTTAGGCCTCATTTGGCAAGTCATATAAGAGACAAAATAGGTCTAATAATACGGACTTAGTCGTTTGGCACCCTCTCGTATTAAATTGGACAAGCTAATTTAATCTGATCCACTTATTTTATACGGCATACACCCTCTTACTAAAGGAGTAGGATTATCTCTCCTCCTATTCACATCTCATTCTATCCCTTCCTCTCACATATTGTTTTTTGTCTTATTGTCTCTATAAAAAAAAATCAATATAAGATGTTAACGTGGCTAAATCGTAGCCGTTCAAATATGAGATAAGGGAAGGGAAGAGAGATTAGGAGGGAAGAGATCCCTTAATAAAACCTTCCAAAAGAGCTTATAATTAGTAGGGTCTCATTCTTCTCCCTCGCATGAACTAGGCTTTCTCTCGCCTTTTCTCGTTGTAATGGTTCTCTCTGTCTCATTCTCTCGTCGGCTATGTTCTCCCCATCTCCTTTTGCAGGTTCTATTCTCCTCGTCTCGTACTCTGTTCTCCCCACCTCCTCTCGCTGGCTCTGTTTTCCCTGTCACCTTCCAGGCTCCAGCGTCTTTTCCATGTACTCTACAAGACACTCGCACTGCTCCTCTCCATTTCTCTGCAACATCATAAGATTGAAGGGGAAGAGAGATTAGATCAATTACAAACTAGTCGAAAACGGTAAATGCATATCACGATGTCTTTTCCATGAGGCACCTTGTAGCCGCAACTTAGAAGCAACAGTGTTTTGCTTTTAATAAGGAAGTATGATTCTTTCCCCTCCTATTCTCAACCCATTCCTTCCCCCTTCTCTCACATTTTGCTTTTGGTCTTATTGTCTCTATATAAAAAAAATCAATATAAGATTTGACATGGCTTAATCGATGATACATATGAAAGATGAAATAATGTTATTTATGCATGTCTCATGTTGTGAGATGTGGTTGGAACTTCAATGTTGAGATTGGAATTCTGGAAATGCGGGTGATTGGAAAGGATCTTTTGTGTAATTGAATCTATTCATTATGAAACCAGTTCCAGGTGAGCCCCGTGTACACATTAGAATAGGAAATCGGTGGGATAAATTGTCGCTGTGGGTGATTTGGGTTGAACATCAATAAATTAGATAAGATGACTAGCAAAGAAGATTTATGAACTTGGGATATTAGTTTGTATAATAGAACATTCAAAGCACCACTGCAGTGGTAAATGCACGGTATGGGACATGCACCCGCGTAATTTATTATATATATTAAAAGGTGTAGCCGAAGAGGTTGCATTGCATTCATGCATTGTTATCAATAATGATTGGATACTTGGCTATATGATCTCATGACACTTAATTTAGTATTGTCAATTTATTATGTTAAGGTTATGTTCCTACTAAACTGTTGAAGCTCATCCCTCTATTATTATGTAGGTTCACGAACTAAACATTCAAAAGGGTAGGCAAGATGAGATTGGATTAGATGTGAGAATAGAAAGTTTATTCATCTATTTATTATAGAATTGTAAAGAATTCATGATTTGTTTAAGAATCATGAGTTATTTTTATAAGAATAATTTATTTTTCAGTTCGTTGCAATTTTCTTTTATTTATTTAGTTTTTAACTTACGCTCTAGATTCGGGTTCAATTTCTTCCACCGACCTTGGGTTCAAGGCGTGACGACTATCTTTCATTTGCTTCTTATTTTAAAGATAATATTTGAAAAGTATTTGGGTTTCTAGATAATACATAATTAACATTGAATTTATATTTGTACAAAACACAATATAAATAATATAGTCATTAGTTCGATCTTGCACCAAACGCCCGACTAATTTAGTTAATACTATCTGATGATTATTTATCCTATCCGATTGAAATAGTCAACACAGTCCGAGTTGCCAAATAGTTCTACAAATAAAAAAAATACAATTGCCACTTATTATTACGGTTTAGAGGTATCCCTTTTCACTGGTAAATGAGAGGTCTTAGGTTCGATTCTCGTTAAAGTTGAATTTAAATCCCATTATTACTAGCCTATTGTGAGCTTAGCCCACCCCTCCACACTTAATGTAGATAAAGAAAAAAAAAATACAATTTGGCCACCACCTGAAAAAAGGTAAAGAAATTTCGTTGCAAATCATCATTTTAGATTCGAACCAAAAAGCTAGCACTAATCCCCATATGATACATCTCTTTGGTTGACCTCAACTTTTCTTTCCTGGATACAGAAACCATAAGGCTATAATTAGAGGCATCAAGCAAATGATGAGTTCTTGCCTTCTCTCCTCTGTGAGAGCTCTTCCTCCGTTGTGAGTGCAATTACTCCCACCTTCCTTCCCCCACCTACCTGGGTACATAGTTTATGGTTATTGCGTACAAGGATAATGAGCCCTTGAGTTCTGATTTGCTCACTCCCGTGTGTCAGGACACTAGCAATTGAGGGTAAAATATTAATGAGGATTTATGAGGGGAAATGCCCTCAACCACCAGATCTGATGGATAAAAGTCTGAAAACAACACCAAGCTACTGTTCAGAACTTATTGCGAAAGCTCAAGATCTAAATGTCAAGGTTAGAAGATTGTGTTTGAATATTTCATTAACTTTCTGTGGGTCGTCTGGAATAGTATTCGAGTATGTGGGTGTTTCTTGGGTGTATACAAGAGCTTTGTGCACCTACAAGTAGTGCAAAGGATGAAGATTCACATCTGTACCAAGGTTGCTTAACCTTCCTTACTACATCGGGGTTGTTGGTGGAGAATGGAGCAGATGGAGGTGGATGATTTAGTGATACGGTTGGAAGATTCATTAGAAATTTCAAGTATGGAACATGGGGTGAAGCTTGTGGGGGCGGTTCTGTTTGATCAACCCTTCAATAAGTGGGGTGTGAGGAATATCCAAACACCACTTGGAAGAAGACATGGGAGGTAAATATTAACTGGGTCCAAGGGAATACCTTTGTCGTTATTATGAAGGATGATGAATCTGCGAACTACATCAGGGACCTTGTCCCGTGGGGGGTTATGAGTAAAAAGCTTTCGGTGCCAATGTGGCCTAGCAATCTTTCCCTGGAAGAGATAAAGTTGGAGAAGGTTTCGTTTTGGCTTCAAATTAGAGGTCTTCCTCTCAACCTATGCTCAGAGGTGAGTGCAAGAAGATTGGCAAAGGAAATTAGACAGTTCCAGGAAATGAAGGATCTGGACCTTGCAAAAGAGCTTTTTGCAAGTGAAGATCATGGTTGATATGAAGAAACCTTTGACTATAGGGTGTTGGCTACCAAGAACTGTGGATATTGATTCCTAGATCGAATTTCAGTATTAGAGCTTACAAGATTTTTGTTACAAGTGCGGCCGCATTGGTCATGTCAATACCGATTGCTCTTCCCCCCCCCCATCAAGGGGTCGTAATGCGGGGTATGGTGACTGGATTAGGGCCAAGAGACCCTGGGATAGTGAGGAGTCTTGAAGGGCCAGTCTGGTGGTGCCAGGGGATCTGCGACAGGGCAGGGCGGTGAAGGTAAGGACTAAGCAGGAACTCTCTAGGTTTCAGGATAGATAAGGCATTAGGACGAGTGGGCAAAGGGCAACTAGGGAGGTACCACCTGACAAAAGGAAAGATGACAGATGGAAGGCACACAAAATAAGGGATAAGGAATTATACTGACAACACTTATGTGGGCAACTCCAGCATTAGCCAGCAGAGGGGTTTCCTTAAAGTATCCTTAGGGCGACTCATACCACGTGGCTCTAAACAATACCTAGTGGAGTGTACAAGAGGTGGAGAAGGAAAATTCCTGGAGACGGGGCCCAATCATATGCCAAGTGGAAAATGGGTGATAATTATTGAGTTGGAAGAGATTAGTCATTCTTCTGGGCTTTCGTTTGAGGAAAGGGAGAATAATTTGGCCCAGACAGATATTGCTATGAAAGAAGGGGGTGTAATAGTACAACCCATGTCTTTAGAACTAGTCTCAGGGGCAATCCCAATAACCTTGGAGCCAAACCCCAAGCATGTGGGAAACTTATTTGAGGGGATGGGTTATGGGAAGGATGTTGGGCACGGAATCTTTGAGGCCAAGGAAAGCTTAAAGTTAGGATGAGCTTGGTGGTTCAAGGTGGGAGAAAAAGAGCAGATTCCATGGTATCTTTCTTAGATAACAATGGTCAGCAGTGGAAAATGTCATTCTAGCAAAAGATAACCTTCAGGATGTTCCAATCATGAAAGAGGATAGCATTTGAGACTATCTGGACGGGGCTCCGAAGAATGAAATTGAGGAGCTTCGGGCAAGGAAGGCTGGGAAACAACCTCGGGGCTGTGGCGGCTGGCCTGAAACAGCCGCAAAATCACCATGATCTATGTTCTTTGGAACTGTTGTGGTCTCGGGTCGGACACGGTAGTTCGGTACCTATATGAGCTGATAAGGAAGGTTAGACCTTATGTGGTGTTTCTTTTGGAAACTAAAATGAAATGCCATAGATTGGATGAAATTAGGAAAATATTGGGCTACAATCGGGGTTTCAATGTTCCCCCAATTGGTGTAACTGGTGGGTTGAGCTTATGGTGGCACGAGTCAACCGATATGCAAATTTTATTCTCAACAAAAAATATAATTCATAGATCTATGCGACAGGTTATGAATCCCATGAAGGGCCCATGGTTTTGTGAGGGCGACTTAAATGAAATTTTGTGGGAGTTTGATAAGCATGGTGGTTGCGATGATTGCCATACTAGACCCAGGTTCTTTCATGATTTTATGGTGAAGATGGAGCTTATTAACCTTGGGTTAGTGGCCCAAAGTTTACATGGAGGGGAAACATGAACAATGGTCTTGTCTAGGAATAGCTTGATCGAGGTCTAGTTAACGGGGGATGGCAGGTCAGATGGCCGTTGACTTCTGTTAGTCATGGTGTGGTGAGAGGTTCTGATCAATGCTCGATCATTGTCACTACTGATCCCCTGCAGACAAAAGGAAAGAAACTATTTCGTTTTGAGGCTTTTTGGGTAAAGGAGGATGGGTGTAAGGAGATTGTCGAGCGAAGTTGAAGTAAGACCGGGGGAGACCGCACGTGTGATAGGTGGCTACGTCATCTAAATTCCTGTAAGGGAAACTTATTGAATTAGAGTAGGAGAAGATTCAAGTGAGCAAGGGAGGATATTAGGGCCCATTTAAATCGGTTGGTACTGCTTCAAGAAAATTGGGAATATAAAGTCGATGAGATCAGTGCACTATCTACCTCTATTGATATGTTGGAGGAACAAGATGAGTTGTTCTGGCGTCAACGGTCCAGAATAAAATAGTTGACTAAAGATGACTCAAACTCCCGCTTCTTTCATCAAACTACTATCTAGAGAAGGAGATTTAATAAAATTGAAAAGCTCCAAGACGCCTAAGGGGTATGGAGGGAGGAATCTATTGGGGTAAAAAGGGTGATACTAGAATCACTTTATTGGGCTCTTCAAATCTGGGGGGGGGGGGGGAATAGAGATTGGGGATCGATTCTTGACAGTGTCAAAACATCCATTTCGGCATAAATGAATTCCCATCTTACCCGACAGATTAATATAGATGAGATCAATGAGGCAATGTTTCACATGAGTGGCTTAAAAGTGTCGGGCCCGGACGGTTTCCACGGAGCTTTTATACCAATCTTTTTGGGACATAATTGCCAAGGATGTGAATGGGTTAGGGAAGGAATTTGCGGAAGGTATGGAGAGTCTAAAAAAATTAAACTCCACGCACATTGTCCTTATCCTGAAGGTTGCAAACCCGACCACGGTGGGCCAATATCGTTCGATTAGTCTATGTAACTATTCATATAAATCTTCTCCAAGTTGTTAGCCAACATGTTAAAGCCTTGGTTGCCTCAGATAATCTCTCCAACTCAAAATGCTTTTGTTGAGGGGCGTCAGATTCAGGATAACATATTGGTTGCGTATGAGATTTTTCACTTCCTCAAACTCAGGAAGGTTAAAACTCGCTTTGAGCTGGCAATGAAAATCGACATAAACAAGGCTTAGGATAGGATTGAGTGGGATTTTTTAGAGGCAGTTATGGTTCGAATGGGCTTTCACCTGTGGTGGATAAAAGGTTGTGATGGGATGCGTCACTACAATGGATTTTTTGGTTCTTATCAATGGACAACCTGGGAAGCGGTTTAAACCCTCCCACAGACTCTTCCTGTATCTTTTCCTCATTGTGACGGACGTTCTCTCGAGACTCATCCAAGGTACGGTTGATGAGGGATTTTTGGAAAGAATTAGGTTGAGTATGAACGGGCTTACTCTCTCTCATTTGTTATTTACCGACGATACACTAATCTTCCTTTAGGCTACTCATCTTAATTGCCAGAACATTACCCACATCTTGAATGCCTTCTGCACGGCTTCGAGACGAGATCAGCATGCAGAAATCTTCCATCTATTTCAGGGCCAATACTCCATCGGGGCTCCGGAACAAGTTGTCTTATATTCTTGGTATGCCGCAAGTTGTTGACCTGGGAGTTATCTGGGTATCCCAACTGTGTGGGGGAGATCTAAACGAATGCCCTGACTTTTATGAAGGATAGGGTTATGGCGAAGATTCAAAGATGGAAGCAATGATTAATTTCCCAGGTCGAAATTGAGGTACTAATCAAGGCAGTAGCTCAGGCAATACCAGCCTATCCAATGAACATCTTCTGTTTTCCCGACAACATATGCAATGACATTGATGCGGAGGTTGCTAAATTTTGGTGGGGTCAGAGAACGAGGGAAAGAAAGATACATTGGGTGAACCGGGAAACATTGGGGTTACCAAAGCAAGAAGGGAGCATGGGTTTTCGTAATCTTAAAGAATTCAACTTAGCACTGTTGGCCATACAAGGTTGGCGCCTTATACATTCCCTCGACTCTCTCTAGGCTCAGGCCATCAAACATCGATATTTTCCCGATTACTCTTTCCTTAAGGCTAAGAAGGGGGGACGGTTTTCTTGGACCTGGGCGAGTCTTTTAGCGGGCAGAGATTTTATTATTAAATGGGCTCATTGCCAGATTATGAGTGGTGATCAGACACGGGTGTGGGTGGATTGCTAGATCCTAAGCCTTGCAAATAGACATCATGTCCCGACCCTGGGGGTCGTAGTTGATCTGAATCAAATGGTCTATTCTCTCATTGACCCGGTAACCAGATAGTGGAAGGAGCAGGTAATTAGCAAGGGTATTCAGGAAGATTGATAGGCAATCGTTGACATTCTTCATGGGGCGATGGATCGTAAGGACATGTTGGTTTGGCCTTCCGACAGAAGAGGACGTTTCACTGTTAAGTCAAGATATCACTTGGTCCATGCTGCTAATCACCGAACATGGATTTTCCGCCCTGCTTCTTTGACCTCAATTCAATCATGGGTGTGGAAGTGTATATTGACACTTAAGGTCCTTCCTAAAATAAATTTTTTATGTAGTGGGCACTTAGGGGGGCTACAGTTACTAAACAGAATATATTTTGTAAAATGTGTGCACCTTCTCCTATGTGTCCTTTTTGCTTTGAACGTGAGGAATCGATCAAGCATGCTTTACTATTGTGCCCATGGGTGGACCGGGTTTGGTTTGGAGGTTAGTTGGGGTTGAGAATTGAAAAGTCTGAGATTACTTCCCTCCATACTTGGTTGGAGGACGTGTGGAGAGGGCTTATTGGTTCGGTGGTGGAAATGAGGAAATCCTTGTCGTACATTGCCTTCTCTTGTTGGTCAATTTGGAAATCTAGATGTGATGGAGCTTTTAATTGCAGGTTCCCTTCCCCGTCTAGGACATTACTGGCCATCATTTCAACTATTGCCAATTTTTTGGAGGTGCACTCGAAGGTGCAATCATGACGGAACCTAGCGGGGGACACGTTCTCAAGGTTGGGATCCTCCACCGCACGGGTTATCAAGGTTAATGTTAATGCGACATGGAAACGGGGTTAAAGAACACTGCCATGTCGGAGTGGTAATTCAGGATTCTTCCTCCTGCTGCTTGGCGGTATGAAGAATGAGGGTGTGTGCTTCCAATGTTCTAATGGCGAAGGCGCGGTGGGTGCTGGAGGGATATATCATGGCTCGGCAACAGGGTTTCTCCCGCATTATTGTTGAGTTAGACTTGAAGGAAATTATTTATTGGCTAAATAGGTGTATTGATTAGGGGGCTTGGGAAGTCTTTCCAACTCTTTGGGAGATTCGAAATGAGGGCGAGGCTTTCAGTTCGTGTGACTGGTCTTGGGTATTTAGATCTAGGGGTGGGTTCAAAAAATCGAAAACCGAAAACCAAATCGAACCGAAATCGAAAAAACCGAACCGAACGAAAAAACCAAACTGAACCGAATCAAATTCTTTTGGTTCGGTTTCGGTTTCAGTGGTCTAGAAACCGAACCGAACTGAACCAAACCGAATTAATTAAATTATTTTTTTCATTTTATTTATTCAATTATCTGTTTTGAATATTATTTTTTAAACCCAATTTGTAAGCCCAAATGTGCTAAGTTCAATGTGTTCCCAAACTTTAAGCCCAAAATATTTTAAAAAAAAAACCTTTAGAAACTCTAAATCCTAACCTTGTTTTATATATTTCTTTTATAGTTCTTTTATAGTTCTTTTATAGTTCCTTACATCTGTCTCTGTATACTTTGATTACTTTCCTAAAATGCTCAGTTTCATTCGAAGGTATAGCATATACAGAACTATGTTATCCTATTTTATATAATCAATGGAAATATTAGATTCTTGGCTTGTTTGCTGACTAGAGGCTAGAGCTATAAATTAAGAATACTTGCGCTCGTTTGAAACTCGTTCCTTTCTTAAAAAAAATAAGTGAAGCAAATAAGAAGGGTAGAGTAAAGACTGAAATATATGAATTCCCAAGAAGTACCGGAAAGAAGAGAAATTGAAACCGAGGAATACTGTTAAAACATTTAGTAATTACTCTCTTGATCTAAAATTCTCATCAGTTTTTCTTACCCTGACACAAACTAACAAACTTTCTTTGCCTGATTTATTATATCTCAACATCGAGTGAAACCCCAAAGAAAAAGAGTAAGCCAGTTTGCAACTTTTGTTCGATTTTTGTGTTGTGGGGTTGTTAGTTTGGACTTTGGAAGACTTGATTGATGATTCTAGTTGAACTTTAAATGTTTATTTTCATTGTCTTTGATTCTAGTTGGAATGCTTATGTTATGATTGTGTTGGAGATGTTAAAATTTCAAATTACAATTATTTTCATTTTTTGAAAGAAAAAAAAAACCTAAACCAAACCGGAAAAAACTGAACCGAAAAAAAATGAACCGAACTGAAAATTCGGTTTGGTTTCGGTTTTGGTAAAAAACCGAACCGAATTGAACTGAACCCACCCCTACCTAGATCAGCCAATGGAGTGGCAGATTTTGTGGCGTCGCATACTGGTGCGAAGATGTGCGACTTTGTCTGGGTCCGGAGACCCCATCTTCATTTGTTCGGGTCTTAAACAAGGATGGTCTTCCCTGCCCCCCAAACTAGAATGATTTTGTAGATGTATGGGTGACATGGTGTTTGTTACATGTCGTTATTTTCCCTGTATTTCTACTTTGTGGTCAAATGGTGTTAGTCGTAGCTTGGCTTTCTATCCTCCTTTTGGATGCGGCCCTGGTTATGAATCTATCCAGTTCTTCCTAAAAATAAAAATAAAAAAAGATTCGAACCGAATCTTTCTTTGCTTCCTAGCGAAGAAAAATAATGGTGAATCTAGCGATCATAATAACGGAAAGGAATCCTAATTTACCAATTTACGAAATTCGTGCTATTAAAATTTGATCCAATAACTACAAATATATGGCTACTTTAAAAATTATAATAACTTCAGCTATTAAATCAAATTTCGATAGCACAAATTTTCTAATTTGATGAATTAGGAAGAAAGGATTCGGAGGATGGCTTTCCCAAAATAACAATCATAAGGCCATCTCCAACCGAAGGGTCTAGAGGGCCGAAAATAGCCCTAAAACCGTCTCCAACCGAGGGCTAGGCCAGAGGGCTCTGGAATCTGGGAGGACCCCACGGGATCGGAGAGGGCTGGAGGGCTGGAGGGCTGGCTGCTTTCGGCCAGCCAGCCAGCAGCGGGCTGGCTCTTTTTTTTTTTAATGGTTTGTTATTCCTGTCGGTTATAACCGACAGGAATACATGCTATTATTTAATATAATAAATAATGGTGTATTCCTGTCGGTTATAACCGACAGGATTGTTTTAAAAAAAATTCAAATGAAACGGCTACTAGCCGTTGCATTTGATTTGTTTTTTTTTTTTTACATTATTATTATTCTTTTTTATTTACAACATTTTTCATATAACTTCTATTTTTTCATATAACTTCTATTTCACAAAATTTGGTTTTTTTTAAATTCCATTTTTTTTCCTATAACTTCTATTTCACAACTTCTATTTCACAAAATTTGTTTCATATTTTTTTTAAATTCCATTTTTTTTCCTATAACTTCTATTTGACAAAATTTGTTTCATATTTTTTTTAAATTCTATTTTTTTCCTATAACTTCCTAAGCCATTATACAACATTAAATTAAATTAAGTAACATGAAACAACATTAAACAATATGAAACAACATTAAATAAAATTAACCAACATAAAAATTATACAACATGAAACTTAAACAACATTTTAGTTGTAGTTTTTAAATAATAAATTATGTTTGGCCCTATGGCCCTTTGGCCCTCGGTTGGAGACGGTTTTTTGTGATAGGGCTAAAACGAGCCCTCTGGCCCTCAGTTGGAGACGGAGGCAAATATAGCCCTGTACTGTTCATTAAAATATTAATATCTTAAAAAATCTTGGAGGACCAGAGGGCTAAAGCGAGCCCTCTTACCAGCCATGGGTTGGAGATGGCCTAAGCAGTGACCCAACTCGTTCGAGCGCTTTTTTCTCAACCCCTGCAAAGTGAAGAAAAAATGGTGTGAGCCACCGTCAACTCCTCGTCTTTCTCCCCCTGAATCCGCTTTTACCATGACTGAGTTGCAGTTACAGAGTGTGTCTGGCTCCGAGTTGGAGTTACCGGAATCGTCCAGGGGAAGGTACGTCTCTCGATCAAACTCTCTGATTCTCTTGTTTCAACTTTAAAGCTTAGACCTGTAAACTTATGGGTTTTCTTGTATTTACACCCAGCACAAAGAAAAAGCATAAAAACAATCAGGAGGTGCTTTTGTGCTGGAGTTTTCCCCGCCATGGCTGGTACAAGCTCAACGTCGACGGAAGTTACCGCTCGGGGTGCATAGCAGGCGGCGGCGTGATCAGAAATCAAGACGGAGAATGGCTGAGTGGGTTTGCTGAAAATCTGGGAACGGGCAAGAAACCCATTGAGGCTGAGGTCTGGGCATTGTACAGAGGCCTGGAGCTTGCCTGGAATTATGGGTGGTACCCAATTGAGGTGGAAACCGACTCAGCCATGGCGGTGACGCTTGTGTTCAGCCCGGTTCAGTTGTACCCGAAACACCCTCAGTTTAATTTGATTCATAAGTCGCTGAATCAGATTAGGAATAGCGAAAATCTGATTAGGAATTGCCTGAATCTGCTTAACCAAATCCAAAACTACTCCCTGCAGCATGTGTACCGGCAAAAAAACAGCGTGGCTGATTTTTTGGCCAATTTTGGGCTGACATTGGGGTTGGGTTGCCATTATTTCGATGCACCGCCGCCTGGCTGCGAGGCGGTTCTGGTCCAGGATATCTGTAGGGTGGCTAAGCCCAGGTCTCTTCTTCCCACAGTTATAGAATTCAGGTTTGTTGCGGGTTGCATACTTACGTTTTTAGTTTCTGTTGTGTGGTATTTGGTGTTACGGTGACATGTTATTGTTGCTTTGAGTTTGTAGAGGAGTAAAGAAATTGGAGGAACTGGATATTCACAAGGATGATGCTGCATCTGTGACATTCACGTGGAAAATTGACAACTTCTCTCAGTTAAATGCCGTCAAGCATTACTCTGGTGTCTTCGTCATTGGTTGTTTTGAATGGTATTTTATTGTCTCGTACCATCCACAAGCTTAAAATTTTTCTTTTTGCATTGTTATATATATGGTTTTCCACTAGACTTGGTTGGTTCTATCAGGCGAATCCTTATGTATCCGAGGGGGAAGAAAAGCGTAGGCTCCTTGTCGGTTTATCTGGATGTTACTGGTTCTTCAACATTGCCAAAAGGGTGGGCTAGATATGCGCAATTCAGCTTGAGTGTCGTCAATCAACTTCAAAGCAGCAAATCAATAACAAAGGGTACTTTGTTGTTATGTTACTGTTTCTTATTTCACATTCATCCTTGTTTTTGTCTCTTGCCATGTTAGTTTATAATTTTTAGGGTAAAGCTAATTTATCGAAGGCAACTAGTGGTTGCTGTATCCTGTCCTTTTTTATTTAGTCTCACACTTACTATCAATGCCGACTGCCTTGTCAACATTTTATTGAATTTTACTATACGAGATACTGAAAGTAGATAAACAAAAGGTAATAATGCAAATTCATATCTCTGGTTCAAAAGATTAGTTAGGTTTAGAACAGAAGTGGAATGCTAACAATACTTTCCACTATAAGGAGATCTCCTTTGAAGAAAATCAGTAACTTGAGGAATATCTAATTCTTCAATATTATTTTTTCTTTATTTCGCGTCGCCTTTTAAGAAACATTCAAATGGTAATTTCTCTGGGTCCTGAAGACAATTGAGCTCAGGTTCTCTTTCTTTATTCTCCCTTCATTTCCTCTAAAATTCCGAGCACCATTAATTATTACCGCTAGGTTGCTTATTATTCTACGTTGTCTACTAAATGTGAAACTGCAGTGTCTTATCACGGCTTGGCTAGTTGGGTTTCCAGTATTAATCTGGAGTCTAAAAATTATTTCTTGTAACCACCTATAACAACGGAAGCTTGTTTCCTTTTAACTGTCAAAAATTAAACCAAATTCCTATGTCTGCATGTCTGGGTGGTTGGTTTAGACCTTTAGAAAATGAAAGGGGCATGCATGAGCCACAATTGTTTAATTAACATGGTGTAACTGAAGGTTGATATGCTGGATATCTTTCTTCTGCCAAAGATGGGATCTTGTTTTTATGGCAGTATATTGGGGATGCTAACTGTTTGCCAGTGCATTTGACATTGCAAAACATACCTTATCTGCAGTACGGTTGATAGTTTACCTGCTATTAATTAGAATATTAGATCACCTGAGCGCAATAATACAACTTTTCATGTCTAAAAAGGTGATTACCGTTGAAAGCATAACTTTTCAAATTTTACTTTTAAGTTATGGCAATTGAGTACCATCTATTTAGTAAATACTCCCGTGATAAAACCATTTAGTTTAAGGTAGGGATAGTTAGGTTTTCATCCTTGGAGAATATGGTTTTTTCATCGAAATCAAGTTTTACAATGAGTTTTGACTTTGGTCCTTTGTTTAGGTACATTACTATGTATTACTAAATCATTATTGAATCTAACACCCGAATTTGGGTAATCTGGCCTCATATGTTAGCTAAAGGTGAGGTGAGCAATTCTGGTGTGTACTTGGGTTTGCTATGCGCAACATTCTTCTTATGGGCAGTCTGTGTGTTTGTTAACCAATTGCAATAAGTAGCTAAAATAGATGGTTAATTTCTGGACCTTCAAATCTCTTTCTTTGGTAGGGATTGAAACGATTGAAAGTGGATTGTTTTGATCTTGAGTCTTACGTTTGCAGACTCTGGAAGTCTTGTATTCTTGGATCTAATGCTCTAGCACTAACTGTTTGTTTCCATTACTTATTTTAAGTACTCTGCGTAATGAGCTACTCCTTATTTTTATTTCTATATTAGAAATTGTTATGCTTCTATTGTGATCATGAATATTTGGACTTTGCAGATACTGGACATGTGTTCACTAAGATGGAAAGCGAATGGGGCTTTGCCTCTTTAATTCCTCTAAGCGAGTTTTACAATGACCGTGAAGGATATCTTGTGAATGACATATGCATCATTGAGGCCAAGCTTGCAGTCCATAAGTCTGAAATTAAGCTTTTCGGAGCCGTCAGATAAAACCATAAAGAAGCAGCAGATTAGGCCACAAGTTCTGAAGAGTTGCGTACCACAGGATGCACCAAGCTCCGAGCAGGTTTGCACCGAGCCTGCTAACCCTCCCTTAGTCAAGGTACTCATGATGTGCCGTCCCACTAACCGGTGAGCTAGGTTACGGTAGGGGTTAACCTTATTTTAGGATTATTGACGTGCTCGTCAAGCTTGTCTGTGTAGTATTTTCAAAGTTGTATTATAAACTCGGAGTTTGCAAGAAAAAACAACAAAATTAGGTCATTGTAACCGTTTATGTTATGTTTCCATGGAAGAAATACATTTCCAAACTTTATCAAGTGTGGGCGTTAAGCTTGGCCGCACAATTGCATAGCAGTGATTTGATATTGAACTTGTATTCATCGAAGTTAAACATAACACCTCACATCACATTTACAAGTTGAGAGCAATATGATTGCAACAAATTATTCGGGCCCCGAAAATATCAGTGCCGACTCTACTTGCACCCCAACCTTCACAGCCATTGTGAAAACTTGTTTATTTATACTTTTTCGTTGCGTAAGTGCAATTGTTGCTCACAAAATTTTCCATCATTTCATCCTATCATATAGCCATTAGTACTATTGTCCTATCATATAATCTACTGATAAAATTTAGAGTAAATTGTAGCAGTGATCCCTTAACTCTAACTTAATTAAAGCAATGGTCTCTCAACTAAAAATTCATTACCATTGGTTTCTCAACTCATCAAAACGTGCAGTTATAGTCCATCAACTAAAAATCTATTACCATTGGTCCCTCAACTTTAACCCAATTTGAGAAATGGTCCCTTAACTTTAACCCAATTCGAGCAATGGTCCCTCAACTTTAACCCAATTGTAGCAATGGTCATTCCAACATAACTTTTTTTGAAAAAATTCTAACAAAGTTGACAAAAATGATCATAGTTACACATTTTGATGAGTTGAGGGACCAATGGTAATGAATTTTTAGTTGAATAACCATTGCTCCAATTTGATTAAGGCCTGGTTTGGTACTGAGGTGATTATGAAAAAAAGCTGGTATAAAAAAAAGCTGAGAGCTGTTTTTGTGTTTGGTAAACATTTAGCTTCAGTTTTTTTTTCACAGTTTTGGGTGAAAAAACCAAAAATAAGAAGCTGCAAAACCCAGCTTTGAAAAACCGACTTTTTTTCACATCTGTTTTACATAAAAGTTTACCAAACACTATAATACTGCCTTTTTTTTTCAAAAGCACTTTTACAAAAAAGTTTACCAAACACTCTGCTGCTTTATTTCACAGCTGTTTATTCTTACATCACAGCAAAAGCAATTTTTTTTCAAAGCACAACAATACCAAACCAGCCCTAAAATTAAGGGACCATTATTACAATTTACTCTTAAACATTTACTCTTGTGTGTCTCATCTTCAAGTGGTGGTAATAATCATTATTTTATTTATCACTGGTGAATGAATTTAAAAATTGAATGGTAATAATTGGTGATAAATGAGTTTAAATATCGAAATTTAAACTATACAGAATGGTGATAAATGCAAAACTATTCCCATATAAAAAAGGCGGACAGGTGCAGTAGTAATTGCAATCGTCACTGCCTCACTCAGTCACTTTCACTGCTGGTCAGCAGCTGAGGGTTTGCCTTCCATTCCATTTCCAGGTCTGAGCTGAGCTTTGTCAGAGATTCATAGTCCATGTTTTGCTTCCATGGAAACGTAAGTCTCTCCTCTCCAGTCTCCACCGATGATGCTTTTAACTGTTTGCTTTTGACAACATTGCTAAGAAATGTAGAAAGCTTAGGTATTAAGAAAGATAACAAATATCAGAGAGAGAGAGAGCAAGGACAATCTTTTGCAACAGATTTTCTATTACTGTTAACTTAATCAATACAATGTAATTCTGCTATTTATACTCATACTAAACACAACACCCTAGAGACAAAACTCAACAGCCACTAATACAAGGACAAGTGGCATTCTCTACATAACTCAAATGTCTTATACTCTAACATTCCCCCTCAATCTTATGGTGGGAAGCCCCAAGCATAAGATTGGAACAATGACGAAGAAACAAAGGTGAACACAAGCCTTTGGTAAGAATATCAGCATACTGATCAGTGGAGGAGACAAACTGTAGGGAAATCACTCCCTGTTGAACACGTTCTCGAACAAAGTGACAGTCCACTTCAATATGTTTAGCTTTGGAATGAAGAACTGGATTGGTTGCCAATGCCATTGCAGAGATATTATCACAATGTAACAGAGGAGGGACAGAAGTCACAATGTGCAAATCCTTGAGCAATTGTTGTAACCAAACAACCTCAGCTGTGGTAGTGGCCATAGCCCGGTATTCTGCTTCAGTGGAAGAACGACTCACTGTATGTTGTTTCTTGGAACTCCAAGAAATGGGATTAGAACCGAGAAAGACCACAAAACCAGTGGTAGACTGGCGGTCATTGGGATCACCAGCCCAATTTGCATCAGTGTAGGCTCGAATGTCAAATGAACCAGGTCTAAAGCAAACTCCCCAATCAAGAGTTCCTTTGAGATAACGCAAAATCCGTTTGACAGCAACAAAATGAGAGTCCAATGGAGTGTGCATGAACTGACACACTTGGTTAACTGAATAAGCAATGTCCGGTCTTGTGAAGGTTAAGTATTGAAGAGCCCCAACAATATTGCGATAATGAGTAGGATCAGAGTAAAGGGGACTACCATGATTGAGTAATTTCTGATTGGGATGACATGGAGTGGTGCAAGACTTGCATTGAACCATGTCCGTCTTCTGCAACAAGTCCTGGACATATTTAGACTGATGAACAAATAACCCCTGGGGATGATATTCAATTTGCAGCCCGAGGAAATAATGAAGAAGACCTAAGTCTTTCATATCAAACTCCTTTGTCAAATGCCGGATCACAGATTGTATACTGTCAGCATGATCTCCAGTGAGGATGATATCATCCACATATAACAATAACACAACTATATGAAGACCATCATGCTTGACAAAGAGAGAGGGATCGGCATGAGAAGCTTTAAAACTAAGAGAAAACAAAACAGAGGTAAACCGATCATTCCAAGCGCGAGGAGCTTGTTTAAGACCATAGAGAGACCGTTGTAACTTGCAAACATACTCAGGGTGATCTCTATCCACAAAACCCGGGGGTTGAGACATATAGACCTCCTCCTCAAGAAAACCATGCAAAAACGCATTCTTGACATCAAGTTGATTCAATTTCCAACCGTTTGTTGCTGCCAAAGATAACATCAGGCGTACTGTGGTAGGTTTAACCACAAGACTGAATGCCTCATAGTAATCGAGACCTGCTTCTTGAAAAAACCCTTGTGCCACTAGTCGGGCCTTGTGCCGAGCAACAGAGCCGTCGGGATGCCGCTTGATCTTATAGATCCACTTGCAGCCGACACGGTTTTTATGTGGAGAAAGAGGAACAAGTGACCAAGTTTGCTGATGAAGCAAAGCATCCATTTCTTCTTGCATAGCCTGTTTCCACTCAACAGACTTGGAAGCTGCAGCAAAAATGTGTGGTTCGATGCTACTAGGAGATGGAACAGAAGCTGTGAACCCTTGTTTTTTCTTAAAAATGCCAGACTTGGATCGAGTCTGCATAGGGTGACAATTTGTAGCAGCAAGAAGCACAGGCTGTAAATCTGGAACCTGAGACATTGTAGTGTCTGGATGTAATTCTGAGACAAGAGGAGAAGTAGAAATATCATTGACTGATGAAGGAGCAGTAGAGGAGACAAGATCACCATGGGAGAGAGAACTGGACTGAGTAACATGAGGAGATGCAGCATGTGTCTGAAAAACAGTTGGTAAAGGGATATGGATAATGGGATACTGGTGAAAGGTATTAGGATGAAGAATATGTGGTGGGGAGGGAGAAAAAGTGGAAGAAGAAGATGGCTTAGAAAAAGGAGAAGACAAGATAGGAAACTGAGTTTCATCAAATAACACATGGCGGGAAACCAGCAATTTGTGTTTGAAAACATCAAAGCAAATGTAACCTTTATACTGTGCAGCATAACCCAAGAAAATGCACTGAGTGGTCTTTGGATCAAGTTTAGTAGTCCTATAAGGTTTTAAAGAAGGATAGCAGGCACAGCCGAAAACCCTTAAGTGATCTAACTTAGGTGCAGAATGAAATAAGACTTCAAAAGGAGATTTCATTGCAAGACTAGGGGTAGGCATCCTATTGATAAGATAGGTTGCAGTAGCACACGCATGATACCAAAACGGATCAGGTAAAGAAGCTTACTGAAGAAGAGTAATAGTTGTTTCAACAACATGCCTATTCTTTCTTTCAGCTAAGCCATTTTGCTCAGGTGTATATGGATAGGAAATCTGATGAATTATGCCCTTGGATTTAAGAAAAGACTGAAAAGAAGTACTAAGATACTCTCCACCCCCCATCACTTTGCAGAATTTTAATAGATGTATCAAAGAAATTAACCACATAAGCGTGAAACTGAGTAAAGAGGCCAAAAACAGAAGCTTTATTAATAAGAGGAAAGATCCATGTATAACGAGTACATTCATCTATGAATGAGACATAGTACTTAAAACCTTCGAAAGACATAGCAGGAGCAGGACCCCATACATCCGTGTGGATGACTTCAAAAGGAATTGAAGACTTGGAAACATGTATAGGAAATGGCAGCTTAGTGAATTTGCCCTTCAAGCAAGAAATACATGGCTGAGAGTTTAAGGTACTAGAAAATGGAATTGAAGACTTAGTAAGGGCAAGTTGGACAACATTATTAGTAGGGTGACCCAACCTACGATGCCAAAGAATAGAACTAACTTTTTGACCAAGAAACGCTGCAGGAGGACCGGTGGAAGGTTTGAGCATAGGAATAGGATAAACTGCATTGTTACTCAGCCCGTGGAACAATGTTCTCTTGGTAACCTTGTCCTGTACACAAACAGAGAATTCATCAACAATACATCTGCAATTATTATCTTTACACAATTGATGCATAGACAGCAAGTGTTGAGATAATTGAGGAACATGCAGAACAGAATTCAATCTGAAATTGTGAGACTTAGAGTGAAGATTAGAACTGCCAACATTAGCAATAATTAAACCTTCACCATTTGCACCAGTGACAGTATCATTCGCAGGATATGGAGCCGCAGCATGAAGATTAGACAAATCACTAGTCATATGATTGGTGGCTCCCGAGTCTAGAAGCCAATACTCTGGTTGTGGTGCAGAAGGTGATACTTGAGCCCGCACATTCATGGCAACAGGAGGATTGTGACATGAAGTTCCAGAGGGAGGAAAGAACTGGGAAGACCCGGGAGAAGCTGAATTGTAAGAGATATGAGCTGAACCAGGAGGTGGAGCATGTGACTGCACCGAATGTGGATGTTGCTGAGGATAGGTATGATAGAACTGAGAAGAAGGAAATGATTGATTTGGAGCTGAATTTCTGTCAAAACATGTAGCTGCAGTATGCCCAACACGATGACAGATTTGACAACCATGTTGAAAACAAGTAAGGGCAGTGTGACCTTTCCTGTCGCATATCTGACACATTGGTTGAGGACTATGAGAAGATGGTGTGACTGGAGGCTGAATGGAGGACTGGGAGAAAGGATTTGCACCATAAGTGACGGGTTGAGTATGAAAAGATGGAGGATTAGCACCGTGAGTAAAGGATTGATTATGAGAAGATGGACCCCCAGAGAAGAATTTCTTGCCTTTCCCTTTGGATTTGAAATTGTTCCCCCGAAAATTATTGTAGGTGCCCGAGCCAGATTGAGACACAAAAGCCTGCTGGCCAGAAACTGGAAACTGAGGCATGAATGGCATGGAGGCAAACTGCATTGGAAATGGCATTACAGAACCAGAGGGCTGACCAAAAACAGAACCTGAAGAATAAGGTTGTGTGCTCGAGGAACCCCCAACTTCAAAAACAGCACCAGTGGATTGAGCACGCATGGCAGACATAAGAGGAATCTGTCGAGTAGTCTCATCTAATGTAGATTCTTCAGCCCTCAGTTGTGATCGAAGCTCTTTAAGAGACACCAAATTTTCCCAACCACGAATCACTGCTTTGATGGTATTATATTCAGGAGGTAAGCCTCTCAAAGCAACAATAACAATGTCCTCATCAGATATGAACACCCCAACTGCAGCCAATTGATCCCTAGCATCTTTGATTCGTTGCAAATATGCATCAATATTCTCAGAACCCTTCTTAATATTCTGAAGATCAATTTTCATTTGAACAATGCTAGTCCTAGTCATATTGGCAAATCTTTCACGAAGAGAAGTCCACATGTCTTTCGAACTCGTACAACCAATCACACAAGACAATGCAGCAGTGGACAGGGTAGCAGTAATGAGGGTCATCAAAGCCTTATCATGAATCTTCCAGATTTTATATGCATCAGTGACAGTGTGTTCATGTTCCACAGTATCATTATCAGAATCCGAATCATCAAAACGTGCAGGACAAGGAATGGAGCCATCAAGAAAACCTCGAATTCCATTACCATCCAATAACAATTCCAGTTGAAAGTTCCAAGTAACATAATTGGAATCATCAAGTTTAACCGTAACAATATTACCAACACTGGGAATCAGTGAGGAAATCGGAGACTGAGTAAGAGCCAATTGAGCAGTGGTAACCATGTTTGGACACAGAATAATCAACAAAGTGTAAACCACACGAGAGAAGCACAGCAGAGAGATAATGAACACAAAAAAAATATCAAGAATCCGCAACAGCAATTTCCACATATTAGGTTTGCAGTAGAGATCTTCAACAATTAACAGTGATTCAATCGTAACAAAGAGAAGAAATCACCTCAGCAACGAGCGACAATGAACAACAGCGCAAGAACACCAAAAAATCCCCAATTTCTAGGGTTTGGCAGAGCACCGACTTCGACAACGAGCGACAGAAATCAAAAACCCACCGACTGCGACTGAATCGAAATCCACAACTTCATCACCAACGATGATCGACAAATCACAGCAACAATCCAAGAAAACGAAATCGAGAGCGGAAGCAAGAAGGATCGATAACCGAAGGTGTTAACCGTTTCGGCGAAGATACCATGACAACATTGCTAAGAAATGTAGAAAGCTTAGGTATTAAGAAAGATAACAAATATCAGAGAGAGAGAGAGCAAGGACAATCTTTTGCAACAGATTTTCTATTACTGTTAACTTAATCAATACAATGTAATTCTGCTATTTATACTCATACTAAACACAACACCCTAGAGACAAAACTCAACAGCCACTAATACAAGGACAAGTGGCATTCTCTACATAACTCAAATGTCTTATACTCTAACAGCTTTCTCATGGTTAAGGGTGTGAATTGAAATGGTAGATCGAAGTGTCAGAAGAGGGTGAAGGACGATCTTGTATCCGTCGACTTCTCCTGGGAAGTTCAAAACTTTTCCAAGTTGAATAACTTCAAGCATTACTCTGACGTTTTCGCAATCGACGATTATAAATGGTATTATTTTCTCACTTGTCATTGTTATTAACATGGTCTGCTTTAAATCCTTAGTCCAGTTTGATGCCTTGGATTTGAGGCCTTGTTTGGTATGTGGGATTTGAGCGGATTGGATAACTAACTAGATTATGTGTGTTGGACGAAGCAATGGATGTCAACTTCTAAATTTTATCCAAGTTGAATCGAAAAGATAGGTTAGTGATGAAGCAAACTTTTTCCTTACGATCCCCGCAGACGTGGTAGGATTTGGAGGGACTAATCGATCTTCTACCTTCAACTTGGACAAATTGAAAGTTGGAATCCTTTTCGTCATTCAACTAACATTGAGTCTAGTTAGTTAGTTATCCAATCCTAGACTCCGAATCAGGCCAGATTGGATTCGATAAGTTACTATATTCATTGTATGTTGGAGAAAGAAATGAAGGCCAACTTCTAAATTTTGTCTGACTTGAAGGTAAAAGATGGAAGGGATTGCAAGGGATAAGTTTCCTACTAATCCATTCAATTGCGTCAACCTGTACAAATTTTAGGAGGCGGCTTTCATTTCTTACTTTGACATCCCTTAATCTAGCGAGTTATCCAATCCAATCCAATCCAATCCAATCCTAAGCACCAAACACAGCCTTATAATTTGAGTTTGTTATATGTTATGGCTTTGAAATTTGGACTTTGGATTGTTGGATTTGGTCAGGCAAATCCTTTTGTATCCAAGGGGAAACAATGTAGACTTCCTATCGGTGTATTTGGTTGTTGTGGAGTCTTCAAAACTGCCACCAGGATGGTCTAGATATGTTGCTTTCAGCTTGACTTTGGTCAATCAACTTCATCCTAGCAACTCAAAAACATTGGGTACTTTTGTTTTTCTGTTCATGTTGTTCACTTCACATTTGTTTTCGTTTGTTTTCTTGTTATCCTATCTATGGCATGAAGCTAGTGATTGTTGCATCATTATAGGCACATTTTGTTGTGATTCGCATTCATTTATGCGCTTTCTGCAAATCCATGCCTGACCACTTTCTCTGTACTTCTTTGAATTTTTACAATACAAGATAGGAGCAAAGACAACACTGACTAGACAGGAAGTAGAATGGTAGCAGTAAGCCGGTACTTATTTCCATTTCTCTTTGTTCTGAACCATTTTATTTCTTTCTATCTAACTATGTTCCTGAGTTGGAGAATTGTTAAATGTTTCGACCTTGAATCTGAACTTTCCGCTTACTGCTAATGTAGTTATTTATTTTAACCACTTACTAGAGCCTAATTGAGCGTATGTTATTTATTGTGGGCACAGTTGATCTATGAAAACTGAGTTCATATCAAAACTTAATATAAAGATTCGCAATGGGCTTCCTTTGTGAATATTTATTTATTATGTAGTACTGAACTGTGTTTATTATTAATATTTTTTAATTTCTTTTAATTTTTATCTTTGATGTTTTGATTTTGCAGACACTGAGCATGTGTTCGATAAAAGGGGAAGTGACTGGGGCTTCACATCGTTAATTCCTCTAAGTGAGTTTTGTGACAGTGGTAAAGGGTATCTTGTGAATGATATGTGTATCATTAGGGCCAAAGTTGCTGTCTCGAAGGCTGAAATTAATATATTAGAACACAATGCAAGTAGTTCTGCACCTATTAAGCACTTAAACAAAAAACGTAGAGTGCTGGATTACGTGCTGGCCGTCAACAACCTTACTTATGCTCCTCCTGGCCCTCCCATAGTCAAGGAACCTGAGGACATGTCTTCCCCACCAGCTGCAGAGCTCGAGGATTTTAGGGGTTTAGGGAAAATAGAGAAAGCTTTCGTTCCTCTGCGAGATGAGGTTTGTTCGTGGCATCCTTCGCTGACTGAATGTCAACGCAAGAGAAGTCGCATGTTTACTGAGTGGGCGTTCACAGCTTTGGGCCGGCTATTGCATTTTATGAAGACGAAAAAGGTCAAGGACATGACAGATGATGCATGTGAGCAACTGAAACTTTTGTGGGAGGAGCTTGAGGCCCTTCAAATTTGACTTGGCTTGGCTGGCGCCTGGTGTTCAAAGGGCTTTGGACATGAACAAGATTGTGGAAAGTGCAGGGAAGTTGAAAAGGTTGAGAAAGGACGTGGACGCTTTACAGACGCAAACGAAGAGGTTGAGGACTGAGCTAGCTGTTGCGGAGGCAAATCTTGAGGCAGCAGTAAGAGATTTAAACAAGACTGAAGAAGGCTTGGACGAGATAGACATCAACGGTGAGCTAGGTTACGGTAGGGGTTAGCCTTATTTGAGGATTCTTTTTTGACGTGCTCCTCAAGTTTGTTAATGTAGGATTTTCAAGTTGTATGAATAAACAAAATAAACTTGGAAGTTGTATGCATAAAGGCTGGCTTCTCTCTTCACTCTCTAAAAGCGCTTTCAGTCATTTAAAAAACACAATCAAACGAGCATGTTGGAAGGATGAGGGGTTTAGTGTTTAAGCTCCTTTTCTTTTTCCTTTTGATTATTTTTTTATTCAATTTAATCCATTAAAAGGATGTGAAGGTGATTTTGTCCTGCTTTGATTTGGATGTCCCGGCGTGCTACCACATGTTCTAGATTGGCCGACTGAGCAAGGAACCTTCCCTCGGTCTGGGTTCTTTCTCGGGACACTTTGGATGTGGTCCCTAGCTATCTATATTTTTTGATTGAAACCTTGTTAGTTTTTAATTTTTTATTGAGGTCCCTGACATTAATGTAATAATGTAAGTTACTATATTTTTTAAATTAAAAATTAAAAATTGAAATTTGTAATTGTTTATATTAATGAGATTTTAAATAAAACCCATAATTTATGGGATTAAAAATAATAAAATATAAATTATACTCTCTATTATATTGTGTGTGTGTACATATATGTATGGGTACATTAACCAAAATTAACAAAAAAAGTTATTGTACCAAAACATGGATACATTCTCAAATCAACGAAAAAGAATGTACCCATATAAGTTTAAACATGGATTAAAAAATTTGAATGGATTTTATATTAAAAAAAGGGTACATTTTACATATAACAAATTGATATATTTGAGAATGGGTACATTTAAGATTAAAAAAATTGAAAAATTATATGAATGGGTACATTTAAGATTAAAAAATTGAGAATCTTTTTATATATAAAAAAAACTAATAGGTACAAACTTAATTTAATTTAATTTTTTATTATTTTGGAAATGTTTGAATTGAAAATTAATTAGAAGTTTAATAGAGGTGTGAGTATTAAACCCTAAATTAATTACTAATTTTTATATTAAAAAATTATATAATAAACATGTAAATTCATTATCACATTAATGCTAGGGACTTGAATCAAAATTTGAGAACTAATAAGGTCTTAGTCAATGAACAGTAAAAACTAGGGACCGGATACTAATTTTTCCGTTCTTTCTCTATCTTGGGGCAAGGCTTTCAATAAACAACCAACGGACATGAAGTTAGTGGAAGTGAAGATTAGATGAGAAAGTGAAAGAAATCGTAAAAAAAAAGATATAAAATTAAGTTAATTGCAAAAAGGTAAACTAAATTAAGAACAAGTGCAAAGAGACACATTTGCTTGAATGTAAATGAAATATAAATACAAGTGTGGAAAGTAAATTGCATGAGAATAATATAGACTGGGTATTATGCTGCTCCTATCATAAGAATTGAAGAGAATATACGATGACAATTTGTGTATTTGATCGAGGATCCTTTTCCCTTCTTCGAAACTTGTATTTATAGGGCACGGATGAGTCCCATCATGGATGTTCATTGATTGGCATGTGATTATTACAATCAGGGAATTCGATCTGCTCCAGATCTTAGTGTTCGGAGCTTAAGGATCAAATCATCTAGACCACTAATTGGTGTGTAAAGAAAATTAGAGTCGTTGGTTGTGTGGTGGGCCAAAAAAATAAGTTAATAGGAACCATTATATTCAACTCGTGCGGCCCAGATAAATTGATCTCTAGGCTCCGGACACTAAGGTCCGGAGCTGATCCAATTCCGATAATTAATGGTAATCTTCCTCAATTGGTGATAGTTGACATTGACAAGCCTAGATTGAGTTCATCATCTTAAATTAAGAAGTGGGGTGCTAATTTAGATTGGGCCTCTTAGAACCATTATGTAGAGGCTTGTTTTATTTAATAGGAATACACCGGTCATACTATAAAACGGTCTTTTTGTGTTTCTTTTACGTTTGGGTTAGAAAGTTTTTAAGAGGTCTCTAATTTCTTAGGGTCATGTGCGAACGCCTACCCTGTACACCCTATTGGCTAGAACTGATTTTAATTCTGAGAAATATGATTTAAATCACTTAAATCGTCAGCAGTGGCGAAGCCACATAGGGCCTAGCATTGAGTAAGGCTTATTCTGGAATTTCAGCCATATCCATGTACATAATTTTTTGTTCGAATTTATTGTGTTAATCTTTTTTAATCAAAACTTGTAAACAAGTTTTGATTTATTATATAATCATTTCAATACTAGGTTTTTCATACAAAATTTAAAGCTCCACCATTCTTATTTGATTAAAATTTTCCATGCCAATACAAAAAATAAAACTTTAAATTTTTCTCTCATTAATTATATTGCAATCCTTCGTATGGCTTAAAGGCCTCTCTTAATCTAGTTTTCTGACTCCGCCACTGATCATGAGTATATTTAATTATTATGATAAAATATGATATTTCTTTAACTTTTGAGTTAGATTGCTAGATTAAAGATTATAATTAATTAGACCAGAGATTCGAGCACAAACATTTTTTTTTTTTTGAAAGGCAACGATAGATTTCATTCAAAAGAATAAGGTTTGAGATCACATTACAAGCACATAAGGGCAGGAGCACCCCATACAACTCACAACTCAAGCCTTATCAATGACTTACAAAATGATCAGCCAAAAGGTCAGGAGGTTCCTTAAACCAAGACTGAGATACCGAATCTTGTAGAACAAATTTTGTGAGGCGATTGGCTAAATCATTAGCCTGACGACAAACATGGGCAATAATAACTCCAGTGATCCTTGACATGAAAGTTTTGGCATCCTCAATGACAGGTCCAATAAATGATGTGATTGAATATTACCCCTGCAAAGCAGTTGTATCTGGAGCGAATCGCACTCTAAAATAGAATTAGAAAAACCCCTTTCAACTATCGTCGCCAAACCCTCACGAGCTGCTAGAGCCTCTGCATGAGCTGGAGAGAAAACATTCTCAAACCGAGCGACTCTAGCAGCCACAAAGAGGCATAAAGCATCCTTCGCGATAACACCAACCCCGCCCTTCTTCTCACTCTGAATCCAAGAACCATCCACATTAATTTTAAAATGGCATGCCAGAGGAGCAACCCATCGAGCCCCTTGTGGAGAAAAAATAGTAGCATTAGAAACAGAGGACTGAGCCCCAAGGAAATCAGACAGCCAACCCAGGGATTTCGCCGTAATTAATGCAGGGCCCTCGACATTCCCATTCCATAGTTTGCAATTTCTAGTCCCCCAGATTGCCCACCAAATTATAAGGCATAAATCAAAGTCTGCTTGCTTCAGCGATGAGGCCAACAGAAGGGCCCAGTCATCAATGGTCTCAATATTACGGCCTTTAGGAGGATGTCCCAAGAGGGAAACAATCCAAACACAAGCATCGAACGAGCAATCTCTGAAAATGTGAATAGTAGATACCCCCGAAGCACCGCACAACAAACAAGTGTCCTCCACCTTTAAACATCTCCGGATCAAATTACCACGTGTAGGTATAATATTTCGACACACCTTCCATGCCCAGACTTACTTTTGGGGGGACAGAAGCAACCCAAATACAAGTTTGTTTAATGGGTTGGGTCCAGAGGATGAAGCGAGGCTTCTACGTCACTAACCCAAGCAAAGGCCACATGATAATAGCTCTTGACCAAGAAGATGCCATTCCTATCAAAATACCAAACTAAACGATCCCTTGGCTTTCGAAAGCTCAGCGACAAAGAACAGATAAGATCAATTTTCGATATGGAGAAGATGGATCTGAGTAGAGGAATGTTCCACAGATGAGCATTATCCTCAATTAGCTCACTAACCAAAGACAAATCACAATATGCAGGCTTGGGAGAGAAGATCTGAAAGGAGGATTGTTGGGGGGATCCAACGATCCTCCCAAATGCAAATATCGTCTCTAGACGCCACCTACCATCTTGAACCCCTTATCAAGACCTCCTGAGCCAAACAAATGCTCTTTCAGTAGTAAGAGGCCCCTGCCTTTACATTAGCATCCAAAAACATAGAAGTTGGGAAATACTTAGCTTTTAGGATTAAAGCAACCAAAGAGTTAGGCTTCTACAGAAGTTGCCACCCTTGCCTTGCCAAAAGGACCAAATTGAAAGCATGCATATTCCTAAAGCCCAACCTGTCATCGCACGTAGGAAGACAAAGGCGATCCCAACTAAGCCAATGGATCTTCTTTCCCTTATCAGACCCTCCTCCCCCACCAAAACCTAGCCACCAAATGGTTAAGGTCATTTGTAGAAATACCTGGGTAGAAGGAAATAGTTTATGACGTACAACGGGATAGCTTGGGCAACAACTTTGACAAGGAGCTCCCGGCCCGCCACACTAAGAAGCCTCCCTTTCTAACTTTAAAGTCTTTTCCAAAGCAGCTCCTTAATATAAGCGAAGTACTCACCTCTGTTCCTATCAACATAAGTGGGCATGCCAAGATACTTCTTGTTCGATCAACACGAGTCACCCCTATCCGCAAAGCTAACTCTTCTTGAAGATTGCATTTCACATTTTTGCCAAAACACACTGAACTTTTTAAAAGGTTAACAACCTGGCCCAAAGCCATTTCATACTTGTGCAAGATTGACAAAATCATATCACAATCCTTCGAAGATGCCCTTATAAAGAGTAAGTAATCGTTAGCAAATAAAAGATGGGTAACAAGGGGCACCACCATAGATTGATACTCCCTTAAGCCTATATCGAGTATGTGATGGAGTTAACAAAACACATACTAAGATCGATTCATTGCCGTGGAAAACCAAATTTGACCAACACGACCTCCATATAACCCCACTCAATTCGGCTGTAAGCTTTACTAACGTCAAGCGTGAGCGATAGGAAGCCCTTTTTTGCCCTTCTCCGATGACTACGACAATTTGCCACCTTATTAGCAACAATAATATTATCAGAGGTTGATCCGGGACGAATATTCTCTAGTATTGAGAGATCAGGTTAGGCATGATGAGCTGCAGCCAGTTCATAAGCACCTTCATAGTGATCTTGTACAGGACATTAGACAAGCTAATAGGCCGCATATGACCCATTTCCTTAGGCTTGTTGACCTTCGGGATCAGTGTAACGTGGGTGAAGTTAATCTTCTTCAGAATTTTGGAACTTGCTAGTGTAGAATCGAACATTATGGAACTTGCTTAACTTTAGGGTTCATTTGGAAGTGTTTTGAAAATAGTTGAAATTTTGAAACCATTTTTAGTGAAAATATTTTTGGAACCAATCCGTAGTAAAAATGTAAGTGGATCGAGAAAAAGCACTTGAAGTGCTTTTTGCAACTGTAATATATGCTTCTTGCAGGAAGTATGCGCTTTTACAATATAGAAACATTTTCTTTAAAGACCCTTTTAATCATTTTAAAAACATTTCCAATTGACCATAATCTTTGAAAATGAAGGTACACCGAGCAATGCATGCGGCTCTAAACGATGTCGTGTCACCATTTACGATCAGTCATCTACAAATATCGGGTGCGCCAGCGGAAAAGCTTCTGGAGTCTTCTAAACCCTCAAGAACCCAATTGGCGCTCTGACGGAAACACCCTCCAAAAAACGGCTAATATATTCCCATCCAAAAGGGTACTTTCGTCAACCAAAAAATCCCACCGGTGTCTCTCTGTTTTCCTTTCTCTCCAAGCGCAACAGATTCTCTCACTTCCCTTCACAAACCCCTCCCCATAAGAGGCCACACCGCACCGCAGTCTTTCTCTCGCTCTAGATTTCCAAATTTTGGTTCCCATTTTGCCCCTCGAATTCTCCAGCCATGTTCGTCTCTAGGGTTTTAGCTCGGGCCTCGAGGACCCTCCCCAGGGGCACAATGCTCTTGGCGGCTCCGCAAAATCATCACTTGCCAATCCTGTCCAATCAGTCCCAAGCTTTGATCCACGATTTTTCCTCTAAGGTGCCACAAATTCCCTCTTTTTTCTTCAATTTTTTGTCACTAGGGTTTTGCTAGGGTTTTAGGTTTTCTGCAAATTTCACCAATTTAATCTGCTTTTTTGGATCCAATTCCCGTTCTCTTATTATCTAGCGCTAGGGTTTTGCTAGGGTTTTATGTAAATCATTGTTCTTACTTTTTTTCTCTGTTTGATTATTGGATTCTAATTTTATTTTTGTATTTAGTGAATATTGGGTTCTGATATATAATTTCATATTTTTATATATGATAAATTAATATAGCGTATTTTTGCTAGTGGATTTGAAATATTGATGAATTCATTTGTTCTGTAGGCACAAGATAATATATTTTTAACAACATATTTTTACTTCAAGTGATATATAAAATATCATATGTATGCATGTCTGTATGATCTATGAAGCATGGATACGGATACGGATATGGTGATACGTAAAATCTCTAAAAACTAGGATACAATACGTCATGGATATGGCAATAAAAATATATAATTTAAAACATATTCTAACATGAAAACATCTAAATTCAAGTTAATTCAAGTGTGAGAGTTATATCACTTGTTTCAATTGGAGACAAGCTCTTTGTATTCATCAACTTTCAACTAAATCTTTGTTTCCTATTAACTTTCTCCTCGTAATTTCTCATCTGAAAGTGTAATGGTATCCTAGAAGCCAAATACTGGTATGCTACCTGACAAATATTGTATACGCGACCAAACTAAGGTATCTGTGCTTCATAGCATATGATATGGTTATCTGAACATAATTTTGTATCACTTTAATTTCTATGCTTAATTTGAATTTTGTTATGCTCCCTGACTTTCCGCTGGGCCGCTGAGTATGAGGTTTTATTTCGATCGAGGGTTGAAACGTATAACTTTGTAGCCTGTTGGACAAGTTTAAAACTTCATGGTTACTAAAGGTGTTTTTTTTTTCATTTATTTTCGAATAACAGATTGTTCCGAGGCAGGTGTCCCTATTACATCATTCAACCCCAACTTCTTCTATCTCTCAAATATTTGGGTTCTCTTCGTCTGCATCGCCACATCCTGAAAAGGATCATGGAAGTGCTGTAGAGAATGGCAGCGCTTCTACAAATGGAGAGCCAGAAAAAGCAAGTGGAGAAGTGAAAGTTGCTGATCAAGCAAAAGAGTCAGGTTATATTTCAGATTCCCAGTCTACCATGTCTCCGTCTGTCAAAAGAAGGAGAGGAGGTACTAAACGAACTGCATTTTCTGATTCAGATTCAGAGAGTGACGGTGACTTAACAATGGATGACCTGGTAAAACTTGTTGCTGAGAAGGAAGATCTTCTGAAGGAGAAACATGAAGAATTCAAGAAAATGCAAGATAAATTCCTCCGAAGTTACGCAGAGATCGAAAATGTCATGGAGAGGACAAAGCGTGAGGCAGAGAATTCAAAGAAATTTGCCATACAGGTCTTGGTTACTTTTGAGAATTTATTTTCCTGTCCTCAGAAACTTGTTATTTGCTTCTCTTTTTACCTCTTTCTTGTTGCACAATTGTCTGAAGTCTAACTCTGCGGAGTTTTCATAAATATGTTGCAGAGTTTTGCAAAGAGTTTACTAGATGTTGCAGACAATCTAGGCAGAGCTTCTTCAGTTGTCAAAGAAAGTTTCTCAAAACTTGACGAGTCCAAGGACACTGGTGCAGCATTCCCACTTCTGAAAACACTTCTAGAAGGTGTTGAAATGACTGAGAAACAGCTTTTAGAGGTACACCGTTTTAATCACTAATTATAACCACCCGTTGTAATCCTTCAAAATTTGAGTGGCTTTATAAGTCTGATATAACACTGTTTTAAATGTGTTGGATGTACATTCTGTTTGTCTCATATGTTTTGTGTCAATCAGGCTCATTCTCGCATATTATATTTTCTATTTCAGGTTACATTTCGTGTGTAGTTGTGTACTGCTGAATGGTTCTGTTAGCAATAGAGGAAATTAAATACAAAGTTGTAACGTATAATGCATTTTCCCTTCAGGTTTTTAGAAAGTACGGAATTGAAAAGTATGATCCTACAAATGAAGCGTTTGACCCAAACAGGCATAATGCAGTATTCAGTTTACAAGATGCTTCCAAGCCTCCGGGTACTGTTGCTGTGGTTCTCAAGGTATGAAATATATAATCAATTCTTTTGCATTTCTTTTCAAATGAGAAAGAAGTTTCCTACTGCTTGGCATCAGTACTATAAGTTTACAAGTTGGAAGCCTTGGGGTGACACTTTATGTGCTGCGATTGGAACTCCAATGGATATATCTTGACATCTTACAAGTTTGAGATAAAAAAATTTGGAATGGATAAGCATGTCCTGTTTCTCTCTAAAAAGGTCGTACCCAGTGCACAAGGCTCCCGCTTTACGCAGGGTCTGGGAGAGGTGAATGTCGGCTAGCCTTACCCCCATTTATGGAGAGGCTGCTCCCAAGTCTCGAACCCGAGACCTACCGCTCATGGGCGAAGGCACTTGCCATCGCTACTAGAGTAAATACTTAATGGGAAAAAATGGCACGAGCTTGATGTTGTTAGAAAACATGCCATATTCAAGATTTACTTGCAGAAAATGGCTTTTGAAGGCACATCCCCGCACATATTTATGCACTGATTTCCTTGATATATGTTTTTGTTTCCAACAACATTAATTGGCCGTTTTTGCGTTATGACGTATTTTAGTAATGGAGAAGGGTCATTGCAAGGACTTGGATAAATTGTTAGCAGGAATGTGACTAATGCAAGAATCCAAATAATTGCTTGAATCTTTAGATTATATTTTTTTGCTCAACAAAATATGGTTTTCTTTGCAAATATGTGTGTAGAAATTATTTTACGTTTGTTCAAATGACTTATGTAACTGTGGCATTAAGTCCATAAATAAATACCCTAATGCTTTATTGTATTGCAGCCGGGATACATGCTTCATGATCGAGTTGTTCGACCAGCTGAAGTTGGTGTAACAACGGAAGCGGAGAACAATGCTGACAATTAAATGGCAGCTACCAAAATTTTCCCAAGTTACGTCTTTGCGGTGCACCGGATCACATTACAATATTTTTTGCCTACGTTTGAGAAACTTGAATAGGATTTAATCTTAGTCCTGTGACTTAAGGGTCCATAAACTTATTTTCCAGCCTGACAATTTTTTCTACCCAATCATTTTATGTTAGTTTTGTAGTATATTGCTCTTGTTATTATGGACGACACGACCACATAAGTGCCCTGGGCACGTTTGAGTTTTCGAGAGGTTCAAATTTATTTTTTTTCATTTTTTTTCTTTCAAAAAGAGGGATAATTGGTGGTAAATCATGATTATCCATTATATTTAGGGGTATGGAAAGACTCACAGAAACATTACAGTCTCTCTTGATCACAAGTCTCGCTGACAATTGGACAGAATGCGTCTGGAATTGTTGTACGTCTAGCCTTCATAAAACTTCTTCGTTCCTCGTGTCCTGTCATAAAACCTCTCGAACCGTAGTGGCCAACGGCTTTAGGAGAGGAGTTCGATTTCCTCGAACATAACCCAATAAGAATTCATAAAAATAGGCCACGCGCATATCATAAACAGGAGTGGTCACCCACACAGAGAAGTGGCAAACAGGTACACGGCTAATCTTTACAAACAGTCGACTGCTCGAAACGTCATGTGCTTGTTGATCATGTACTAATACTTGCTAACCATATACATAAGGAGAGAACCCACAAACTAAACCTACGGCTTACTTACATACATCACACGCAGTATCATACTAAATAGAAATCACACGGCTTGAAGTAGTCCCTGCTAGTGGATCGCTGCACGCAGCTCTAGTTTTTGTCTTACAAACGCTAAGCGTCAATCCAACCAAAATCTACCTGAACTTGCTTTCTTCATCTGAATCATTGAATCAAGGTTGACATTGTGACCATCTTTTAAGCCCAAATCTAAATCCAGATGGCTTCTGTTTGAATCCTGCACTCCTGATTCGTCCTCGTCCAACTCCTGCACCACGGACAACATCTAATCAATAATTTGTTGCATGGTAAATTACTCAAGATTTTCTCCACTACAGCAAGAGAACCTCAAAATATCCTAACCCCTATTTTTCACTTTCACACTGCTTTGCTAGAGTATCATAGTTGATGATGGTGTTGGTTCCTCAAGTAGTTTCATATAAAACCTCGCATGCTTATATAACCCATAAAATTTACTAAAATATAATTAGGACACATACAAATGCAACAGAATAAATGCATTAGATTTCTTTTCATTTCTTGCAGCAGTGAAGGTTACTTAAACACTATAAAGCATCTCGCAGCAGCGAAGATATTGGATTTCTACAAGGTGGGTCATTCTTAAGCCAGAAAATTTAACCAATATTTGTGTTCGTCTCTGTGTGTGTGTGGACATGTACCCATTCAAGAAAGAACAGAATACAAATACTTGCTCCTCCTAGACCAACACCACGGCCATATGTTGCAGACCTTATGTCCATACCACCAGGTTGTAGCACCATGGCCAGTGACTGGTGGTCGATGTTTATTTTATGCTTTCATTTTATCTTACAATTTCATTTGCAAAGGAACTTAACTGGGAAAACTAAGTGATTTCATAGAATGACCCACAAATAATACTCATGGACTACAAGAAACTAAGTGACGGCCAATACCACCACCCACATGGTCATTCTGCAACGCTAAAATTAATTTCAACCTCTAGGAAAGGGCACGAGAACACAAAAAGACATCCAACTGAACAAAAAGAAGATAATTGAGCAGGAGTGCAATAAGTCTCACCTCAGCTTGTTCCTTCATAATCTGATTAATATTTGGCTTTCCATGCACCTTATCACTTGGGCTAACCGATTCATCAGTCTCACTAGTTTTCTCCTCATCTCCAACCTTTTTCTGAATTGGCTTTTTCTGTTCCTCTAGCACAGAAACCTGCACAATGAATCAACCATAAGCTATTAACAAAGAGCATTCAATAGCATCAAGCATCTATTGTATGGATTCCGGGAGTCGAGGACTCATATTTCTGAATACTTCTATTCAGGGGATCACACAAGTTAAGCTTTCATGAATGCCCCAAAGCATAACATCAGTCCTAAATTGCAGTACTTGGCAGGATAATATATTCGCAAACAACTAATACCGATAATGTAACTAAATTAAAGCCAGTATACTATTAAGTATAAACTCATACAAGTTCTTGTTTTCACAAAAATAGCAGCTACAATTCCTATCTAGGTCACTCTTTTAGACAATCCAAACTTGGAAACACAGTATACAGATTACAGAACAGTCCATCAAATGCTTCAAAGAAATCCTCCAAAAACTAAAAGATAAAAATAAAAACCCGCAATTTCCATAAATCCTAAAAACCCTAACAACAAATACACAGCAATTGAAACATATAGATGCATATATGCATGTTTGTGGTGTACTTACGGGCGTGTAGCGGAACTTCCGGCGAGGGGGCTCATCCGAAGCCGCGGCGGGTTCGTCGGGCGAGGTAGCGGAAGAGATTGGGGTCCAGCGGCAGAGGAGGAGGCGAGAGCTGCTGTTGTTGGATTGGGAGTGAGGGTTTTGGTAAGTAAGGGAGGGGGATGAAGAGGACACGTGGACCCACCTCTTCTTCCACCTGCGGACGGGGCCGTTGAAGACGGTGGCTGTTTGGCCGTACCTGGAGGACGCCCTGCCCAATCTCGACCCGAGTGCTTCCATTTTCGACCCGCTTTTTGCTTCTTCGGCTTTCAAGAGTGACTGAGCCAGTGTGTGTGACTATTTCAGCTACGAGGTTGAGATATACAGATTATTTGTTGTTCAAGGCCTCACGACGTCGTTTCTGCGTTCAGTTACAGCGTCTTTGTCAAACACACGCGACACAGTTCCGTTGACGGTTTGCAACCGCATTACTTTCTTCTCTCTCATTGGAAAAATGATAACCACACTTTCTTCTCTTCTCGTTCATCTTTGTTTAATTTTGTCCGTTATTTCTGTTGAATTTATATTTAGGATGAAAATTTAAAGACAAAGTCTAAAGTACGCTGAAAAGTCAAGGATCAATTGTGGGTTTGAGTATGGATCTTATATCATGCCACGTAATTAAATTAATGAAAAATCTCACCGAATCATCAGTAACGTAACGCAATGTTAAAGTTAGAGTTCTTAATTGGCAAATTTTAATTTATAGACTAAATCTAAAGTAAATTGAAAAATTAGTCGATTATAAATTTGACTTCTTTTCTCAAATACAACGATATTATTGAACTAAAGAGTTATGATTGAGTTAAGTCACACAATAAGTTTGCCCTAATAATTTAGTATAAAATTTGCCCTCTACAAAAGTCGAATCTACTACTTTTCACTTCTATATATAAAAAAATTACAAATGAAAAAAAATATTATTAAACCAGAATATTAAGTGACAATTCAAATAACTAACGTCATTGTGAGAATTAGGGAATGTGGAGGAACAAATTTGGTTAAAACTTTAGGAGTAATTACATTTTACACCATTGAAATTAAAGATGATTTTCAAAATGCGCTTTGAAGTTTTAATATTTTTTAGTTTACACCATAAATAGTAAAATTGTATTAATTTAACTTTTTTTAGTTTACACCATAAATAGTAAAATTGTATTAATTTAACTTTTAGTTGGATTGATTGTTAGATCCATCATTAAACTTGTGATATTGTAAACGTGAAATCCTTATATGGATTAACATGTAAGTCAGATTTTCATCACATGACAAAAAACAAAAAAAAAAACTCATCAAATTAAGGAAGGATTAAATATTTAACAGAAAATGTATAAATTCATAAAAGTTTAAAACTTCATGATTTAATATGAGAAAATTGAAAAAAAAAAATGTAGCTAGCACAAATAAATTTAACAAAGACGCGAGAGCAGAATGCAACGGAAAACTTTCCTTGTTTTGTTGGATAATCCCAGTTTTGCCCTCTATCTTTCAACCTAAAGCTGGGCACCAAGCTAGTGAGCTCAGAACGAAACCAGGAACAATGGAGCTCTGTATGGGCGTCGTCAATAGTGTCTCCATGTCGGTCGTCAGCGTAAACCCATCACCCCCTTCACGCTCTCTTCTTTCCCCAAGAAACCCCATTTCTCTTCATCCCTTCACTTCCCTCCGACCCCCCTCCTCCCTTTCCCGCCAATTCCAACATCTCCAACCGCCACCACTCTCTCGCTCGGCGGTTCCGGCTTCTCCTTCTTCTTCGACGGCTGTCAGCGACGATAAAGATCAGCTTCCGGCGGACATAATTGTCACAGAGACCCGAGAACCCAATTCCAGAGTAAAATCTTCTTAATTGCCAATTTTTCTAATTTTGATTTTAATCTCAATTTTGGTAAATATCATCACTGTCTGTAATCTGTATGCAGGTCAAGTTAAGCATACAAGTACCGCCGGAGGTCTGCGACGATTGCTACAAATGGGTTATGGCCGAGTTCATGAAGCAAGCCAAGGTTTCTACTTTCTAGTTTTACATTCCTTCTCCATTGTTTTCATTTAGTTTGTCTGGACTTGAAGTTTAATTTATGGATATTTTGGGGGTTTTAATGTGCGCAGGTTCCTGGATTCCGGCCCGGAAAGAAGGTGCCGGAGAGTATTCTTGTGAGTCATGTTGGGAAGAGAAGTGTCAACAAGGCTACTGTTGAATCTATTTTGAGGAGGACCCTTCCACATGCCATGTCTTCGGTATGTTAAAACTGAAATATTGTTTATTTATTACAATTTATCTTCATCGTTGTTGTTAAAACATAGAGTTGCTTAAATTCGTGTACTTGCAAGTTAGTGTTTGGATTTTGCTTATTGGCAATGGCTTCAAAGTTACAATGCTGCAGCATTTTTACAATCACAACCCCCCATAACATATGATAAGAACAGCATTAATTTCTTATGATTTATCATTCTCGAGTTCTCTGTTGTGGCTGATCTGCTTTTATGGTTTAGATGACAGGCACACCTTTAAGAGACTCAGTACGTATTGTAACCAGATTTCCAGAAATGGAGCAGACATATTCTACTCTCAATTCTCTCAGGTTGCTAATTCAGATATCTTTCAAGTTACATTTTTCCACTTGCATATTTGATATTTCTGTTAATATCCATCTTACAATGCCATAATGCTTGCAACTCTCCTCTCACAGTATGTTAAGAGGAGAGGCATGTATTGAAGGAAATTTGATCATGTCAACTGATTATGTGCCTCCACGTTTGATTTGATCGATCATGCTTGTCAGTTTGATTTGTGGTCCAGATATGAAGTCATCGTTGATATAGCACCGGAGTTGAAATGGACACCTGAGGAGGGATACAAGAATTTGAAGGTTGTAGTTGAGCTAGATAGCGACATAGATGCTCAAAAAGCTTCTGAACAAGAATTAAGGCGACGCCATAAGTCCTTAGGTGCACTGAGAATTGTAACCGATAGAGGTCTACAGGTGACTCAACTTCAATTTACTTTTGTTTTTTTGTTTTGAATGAAATTTGACTTTTATGATATGTTCATTCGCTGCTGGGATAAATTCTGCCAAACACTGCATGAAAATAGTTAGAAATCTGTCTGTTGCTCAAGTTTTCATACAGTTGAGTTACTTATTTTATTTGGAGTGGACGGTTGGCTTCTAGGCATTCATTTTGACAGTTACAACATAAAACAAATAGTCCATTGGAGAAGTTTCCGGTTATCACCTTCAATTTTATGAATTGTCAGACACTCCCTAAACTAATTAAGCTTTATTCGTTCAATAAAGAAAGATCACTGAACAAGCTTTCTTCACTGCACCTTCAGATGCAGTGTTTGAATTCTCTTCAGAAGTACTTCTGCGTTACATTCACAATGTTTCATGGATTAGAGTGTCATATTAGTTGAGTTTCAAAATTCCATTGAAAACCCTTCTCCTACTTGTTATATTAAGTTGGTGACTGACAAAACTGAGACTCCTACAGATTGGTGATCTTGCTGTCCTTGATATATCTGCAACAACGATAGATCAAGATGAAGCAAATGTTAAGAATATTCCATCCGCTGAGAGTAAAGGTTTGGCAATATCCACTTCTTCTGTTCTATTAACAATGGCTTTATTTTTTGGTTTGGAGTGATGAAATATTATTGCATAAGAATCTCTCAACTCTATTTTCTATCTGAAGGTTATCATTTTGATACGGAAGATGGTGATAAAGTAGTTCCTGGTTTCCTCGAGTCGATAATTGGAATTCAACGAGGTGAAACAAAGTCCTTTCCACTTTTCTTTCCTGAATCATGGACACAAGAAGAGCTCCGAGGAGTTAATGCCCAATTCAATGTGAGTGGTTTCCTGTTTTGTGGAAGTCCACTTGGTATACTTTGTCCTCACAAGACTAAATAGGTGAAAGTTCTCATGTTTTGCTTCTTTTGATTCTCCTTTAGGTTGAATGCAAAGAATTATTCTACAGAGACTTACCCGAATTGGATGACTCCCTTGCTGAAAGGCTTCTTCCTGGAGGCACCACCCTCAAACAGGTAGCCTGTATGAGATTTTAAATACTCTCAATGAAGTGATACGTTAAAATTGTACTGTCTACAACGCTACTCTGCTTCACGAATATGCAGGTCAAGGAAGTGTTGTTGCAAAAGTTCCGGGAAATGGAGCAAACAGCTAGAGAGCAAGCAGCTGATAATGCCATTTTAGATCAGCTTTGCAAGGTGCTTTTAACTTTTCAAATATTCATCATTAAGATTAGATTGATCTTTTGCAATCTTCACTTGGTGTTTGCCTCTCTGAGACAGGGCCTTGCATGGCTTCTTTTTGTATCTGTGTACAAACACACACAAATGCACCCATGTTGTTGCAAAACCATTGCAAGGAAGTTTTGTGATTACGCTGGTCAACATGTTTGCGTGAATTCCAAAAGTCCTATGTTTTGACATGATACTGTTAAATTGCTTGACAAGCTTAATTCTTTTTGGAGGAAGCCTCAATTTTCATAAGATGAATGGTCGTTTTAAATATGCATATTTCAAACAAAGAATTATGTTCCTCTCCCTTGGTATTATTTATTAAATCCACAAAGGAGATGCAGAGTGTGTTGACATGCGGACACTTCAAGTGTCCTCTTAAATGGGAACTTCAACCTTCAGAATAACTGTGTCGTGTTGTTTTTAGATGGTAGAGGTTGATATTCCTCAGTCCTTTTTTGAGGAGCAAGGTAGGCAGCTTTATGGAGCCAAACTTTTGGAGATACAGGTCAGTAGTTACAATATAACAATGTAAAGAGAATTACATTTATTGGCTCGTGGTTTGAGTTTGTGTGTGTGTGTGTTGGTGAGCATGTAGGTTCCTGCGTTTTTCTGTTAACAACTTCTATCTTTTGGTTGTCATGGTTTTGTAGGCAAGCGTAAAATTAAATGACGAGCAGTTGGCTTCTCTGTCAAGTAAGAAGGCTGTGGACGAGTACCTTCTAAACCAGAAGGAGAACATAACAAATATGATAAAACAGAGTCTGGCTGTCGGAGACATATATAAACGTGAAAATTTGCAGGTAATTTATATTTATATTAACTGATTATTTGTCCTGAACTCTTTTTTCTGTGGGTTATGCTTTGTATCTTTTTCTGCTTGGTAGCATAGGCTTCACGAAAAATAACTGGTGGGTTGCAAAACGTATTGTAACCGGAAACCTATTGTTTGTGTTTTGCAGATTTCAACAGAGGAGATTGTCAAAGAAGTTGAAAATTCAATTGATGAATTCAAACGTCAAAAACAAGATTATGATGAAGAACGTGTCAGGGGACAGGTCAGCATGTGTCACCCTGTTAGAAAAGCAGATTTCAAGTGCTTTTAGTTTCAACTGTGTTGGCTATGTGCTTTCTGTTATCTTGATTACTTGTGCTGTCTGTGATTTCAGTCTGGATTTAGGGGAAGAGAGATGATAAAGAGAGGAAAGGAAATACGTAAAACTAAAAGGATAACCTATACGAAAATGATTAGTTCATTTTTCCAAACTAAATGCTATTGATCTTCTCCCTTTCTTCTATCCTCTCTTTTCTCACATTTCTACCATTTTTTGTTATGTACCATTATTAAATAAATCAAATTAAAACAAGAAAGCTTCCTTACGGGCGCTAAATGTTTGATGTTTTTGCTTTCTCCATCTTTTACCCTTCCTGGGGTTTTGAATTATTTAATTAATCTTCCAAATTGCAGGTTCAAGAAATTTTAGAGGGAGCAAAGGTGCTTGAATGGTTGAGAGAGCATGCAGAGATTCAATACGTAACCAGGTGACGGAGAGGAGAAGCATGGCTGTGTTGGCACGCGTACAGTGTACACAATGTTGTTCAAGGCTAGTCATGTTTTTACTTTAAAGGTGATTTCTTTTGACGATGCCCAGCAGCATTCAAGCCGACATAGTTTGCAGCATGCCTAAATTTACACTAGTTGGATTGTCCGGTTGAGGGCCAATAGATTGAGAGGTTCAATTGGTTGATTAGCGAGTTCAAAGCTATTTTTCCGAAATGAAGAATTTTGTTTGTGGATCCAGTCCTAATCAATCCAATATCTGGTTTTTGAAGTTATGTCAAATTGGTAACAAGAGTTATTTTTTGCTGTATACTGTTGAATCAAACACCGAAACCACCTCGAGGAACCAAAGAAAGAAAGAAATACGCGAAGAACTACACTAATTAAAACTAATTAACCAAACCAAAACAAAGATTGATATACGTGACTATACAAAGTTGGGCATGCTGCACAAAATCTTGGTGGTCCAAGAAATGGTCCCAATCAGAAAGCATATAAAATGGTGGTCCAAATCAGATTGCACCAGATGAAGGTGGTCACAAAGAAATCAATTCCACATTCAGGAACATTGTCAAGTGTAGTCCACCTTCAGAAATAGTGTAAATAATTGTAGCTTTTTATAAAGGAGTTTTATAAGTTAGCAGACCCATTTATGTGTAAATGAAAGCTTTCCCTCACTCACACACACGAATGCACACTACCACACACACGAAGAGAAAAAGCCCACACATTGAGTATTCGAAGCCTTCTCTTCCATCCTTTATAAACTTCCATCTATATATAAAGCCAATGGAAAAGTGATTAGTGATTTTAGTGTCACCAAGCTTCAACAAAAAGATTTGGACAAAAATACCCCCAAGACAAAAAACTTTAAAAGCATCCAAAATAAGGCATCAAATAAGGTAGGGGCATTTTCATCATTTTAACAGTATTTTTTTAATAATTAATTTTTTTTGTGGTTTTTTAATTGGTACCTCACAATAGATTAGCAATAATGTGATTCAATTTCACTATTTTTAAGCACACCAAAACATCTTAAGAGGCGTGTAATCTCGATTATAAAAAATGTTATTCGCACGCGGATAATAATGTGATTAAATTAGCTATCAAATGATTTTTTTTTAACAAACGATATTATCTACACTAAGGAAGAGGGGGGGGTGGGCTTAGCCTCATAATGAGCTAGCAATAATGTGATTCAATAAGTTGTTTATTAAGTATTATTTTCTCTATTTTAAACACATTTAAAACATCTTAAGAGGCATGTAATGCCGGTTATAATTTTTTTTTTCGCATGCGGATAATAATGTGATTAAATTAGTTATCAAATGATTATTTTTTTTATTTTAACAAACAATATTATCTACACTACGGAGGAGGGGGTGCGCTTAGTCTCACAATGGGCTAGTAATAATGTGATTCAATTAGTTTATTAAATATTTTTTTTTCTATTTTTAAACACGTTCAAAACATTTTAAGATGTGTGTAATGCCAGTTATAAAAAAGGTCTTTCGCACCCGGAAAATAATGTGATTAAAGCCAATGGAAAAGTGAATAGTAATTTTGTTGTCACCAAGCTTCAACAAAATTATTTGGACAAAAATGCCCCCAAGACAAAAAACTTCAAAGGCATCCCAAAATAATGCATCAAATAAGGCAGGGGCTTTTTTTTCATTTTAATAGTATTTTATTAATAATTATTTTTTTCTGGTTTTTTTTTTAAATTAGTACCTCACAATAGGCTAGCAATAATGTGATTCAATTTCTCTACTTTTAAACACGTTCAAAACATCTTAAGAGGTGTGTAATGTTGGTTATAAAAAAGGTCATCTGAACGCGGATAATAATGTGATTAAATGAATTGTCAAATGATTGTTTTTTTTTTTAACAAACGATATTATCTACACTAAGGGGGAGGGGTGGGCTTAGCCTCACAATGGGCTAGCAATAATGTGATTCAATTATTTGTTTATTAAGTCTTATTTTCTCTATTTTAAATACGTTCAAAACATCTTAAGAGGCGTTTAATGCCGATTATAAAAAAAATTCTTTCACACGCGGATACTAATGTGATTAAATTAGTTATCAAATGATTGTTTTTTTTAACAAACGATATTATCTTCACTAAAGAGGACGAGGGTGGGCTTAGCTTCACAATGGGCTAGCAATAATGTGATTCAATTAGTTGTTTATTAAATATTATTTTCTCTATTTTTAAACACGTTCAAAATATTTTAAGAGGCGTGTAATGCCGGTTATAAAAAAAGGTCTTTGGCACGTGGACAATAATGTGATTAAAGCCAATGGAAAAGTGAATAGTGATTTTGTTGTCACCAAGCTTCAACAAAAATGCTCCCAAGACAAAAAACTTCAAAGGCATTCCAAAATAATGCATCAAATAAGGCAGGGGCTTTTTTGTCATTTTAATAGTATTTTATTAATAATTATTTTTTTGTGGTTTTTTTTTAATTAGCACCTCACAATAGGCTAGCAATAATGTGATTCAATTTCTCTATTTTTAAACCCATTCAAAACATCTTAAGAGGCGTGTAATGCCGGTTATAAAAAAGGTTATTTGCATGCGGATAATAATGTGATTAAATTACATTAAATTAGTTGTCAAATGATTGTATTTTCTTTTTAACAAACGATATTATCTACACTAAGGGGGATGAAGGTGGGCTTAGCCTCACAATGAGCTAGCAATAATGTGGTTCAATCTATTGTTTATTAAATATTATTTTCTCTATTCTTAATGTAAATTCTATAAAGATCGATTTTATTATATGAATTCAGCTACTTTAATTGATTTATAAGGGGTTTCTTCTAGCATGATCTAAGATTATTCATTTACTTCAAATATTTGACTTTCCTTTTGTCAATTTATGCATATAAATACATTTGAAATGTGTAAGTTGCACGTAGCACGCCGTGATTCAAAAAATGTCTTCGTCATTTTAATTAGTTTTTTTGAGATTTAAAAAAAAAAAAATTAGTACCTCAAACTAGGCTAGCAATAATGCAATTCAATTTCTCTATTTTAAAACACGTTCAAAACATCTTTAGAGGCGCGTAATGCCAGTTATAAAAAATGTTTTTGGCATGCGAATAATAATGTAATTAAATTAGTTGTCAAATGATTATTATTTTTTTTAACAAATGATATTATCTACACTAAGAGGGAGATGGTAGGCTTAACCTCACAATGAGCTAGCAATAATGTGATTCAATCAATTGTTTATTAAATATTATTTTTTCTATTCTTAATGTAAATTCTATAGAGACTGATTTTATTATATGAATTCAGCTGCTTTAATTAATTTATGAGGGGTTTCTTCTAGCATGATCTAAGATTATTCATTTACTTCAAATATTTGACTTTCATTTTCTCAATTTACGCATATAAATACTTTAAAAAGTGTAAGTCGTGCGTAGCACGCCTTCAAAAAATGCCTTTGTCATTTTATTTAGTTTTTTTGTGATGTTTTTTTAATTAGTACATCACAATAGGCTAGCAATAATGCAATTTAATTTCTCTATTTTAAACCACTTTCAAAACATCTTTATAGGTGTGTAATGCCGGTTATAAAAAAGGTCTTTTGCATGTGGATAATAATGTGATTAGATTAGTTGTTAAATGATTGTTTTTTATTTATTTTAACAAACGATATTATTTGCATTAAGGGGGGAGGGGGTGGGCTTAGTCTCACAATGGGCTAACAATAATATGATTCAATCAGTTGTTTATTAAATATTATTTTCTCAATTTTTAAACACGTTCAAAACATCTTAAGAGACATGTAATGCCTGTTATAAAAAATATCTTTCGCATGCGGATAATAATGTGATTAAATTAGTTGTCAAATGATTTTTTTTAACAAACAATATTATCTACACTAAGGGGGAGAGGGTGGGCTTAGCCTCACAATGGGTTAGCAATAATTTGATTCAATCAGTTGTTTATTAAATATTATTTTCTCTATTATTAATGTAAAGTATATAGAGACCATTTTATTATGTGGATTCAGCTGTTTTAATTGGTTTATGAGGGGTCTGTTCTAGCATGATTTAAGATTATTCATTTATTTCAAATATTTGACTTTCCTTTTGTCAATGTACGCATATAAATACATATAAAATGTGTAAGTCGCGTGTAGAACTCCGTGATTCAAAAAATGCTTTCTGCACGCGTGTGAGCTCGTGCATGAAGACTAGTCATTGTAAATATCCTTTGTATATCAATAAAAGATAGGTGTACAAATTCTCTAGTTTTAAGTAAGTTTTATTTCTTTCATGTGTTTGTTTAAGAGTTTTTATCACAAATGGTCCATGAAGTTTACTTATCCATCAAGATGGTCCCTCAAATTGAAAATCAATCAATATAGTCCCTAAAAATGGGTGTTGCAAATCAATGTGGTCCTTTCATTACAATTCCACCAAAAATCTGTTATGTGTTGACATGACACATAAATGGGTCCCACACATTAATTAAATATTATTATGTGAATTAAAAATATTTAAATAATTAAAAATAAATTTTATTGTTTATAATTAAAAAAATTTAAAAAGAAAAAAGAAGAAGAAGATGATTGAATACTATTCATCATCTTCTTCCCGTAAAGGTGTGGAAACCATTTATGTGCCACATCAACACATAATAGAGTTTTTGAAGGAATTGTAATGGAAGGACCACATTGATTTGTGAGACTCATTTTCAGGAGTTACATTAATTGATTTTCAATTTTAGGGACCATATTGATGGAGTGGGTCAATTTCAAGAACTGTTTGTCATAAAAATCCGTTTGTTTAATTAGACTTCTAGTCCAAAATAGGGAGATACTATTGTAATTATATTATTATTTTGCTAAACTGATGATGACACTTTGTTTGAGCACTTTGTTATAGTTGAATATGTGCCATACAAATAATTGGACATAAACCATGGCACCTCTGAGTTCTCAGTACCTCTGAGTTCAACCTGTGGGGCCTTATACCTGCATTGGCAGTAGCCTTCATGCTGAAACATGTAAAGTTCCATGTGCAAGGTATGTCTAGTAGTTATAATGTCATCCGACTATTTAACTGAGCCACTACTTTGAATTTGGTATCAAAGCCAAGTTTAACATTTTAATAGTATAATTATAACAGTAAAGTACCTTGAAGACATAAGTCATCAACACAACTGAAATATCACACAAACACTTAATTTGGTACGAATGCTATATGTTATTGTCCTTGTAGACCTTGTCAACCACAATTACTAGGAGTTTAGGGGGTGTTTGTTTGACCTTCTTAGGTGGGACTGGACTAGACTACACTATAGTCTGATGTTTGGTATGGACAAGGATTAGGTTTAATGGGATTAGATTCGACTCACACGGATTAAATCCCTCGCTAGGAGTTCCTAGCGAAGCACCCCAAAAATGCCCGGATTCGTAAGACCTCATGCGCTCCTGCGAGAGAGATCCTCGCTCATCCTGCAAGAGAGTGTCGTCGACGGCCTCCTCCCTCGCCTTCTCCTCCTCATCGCCTCTCATCGCCCACAATCTCATATATTTCTTCCCATCCCTCCCAACCGTTGAAGAATCCAGAGCCTCTATAATACCCTGAAAATTTTAAATATATGAATATGTGGAGAAAATAAAAAATAATTCAATTTATGATTATGAGGAATTAAATCGAGCATATTACTGAGCTTTTATATGATTTTTTAAGAATTTATAATAGTTTGTGTAAGTTTAGTTTTAAATTAAACTAGTGACGAGGTTTAAAGTTTGGGCCTTAATTATTTAAAATACGTAGACCTTTCGAGGTCAAAATTTATATTTTTAAATAGAGCTCGACCTCACGAACGCGTAGGCGCAAACCGTTCGTGAAACGGAGTTAGAACGAAGAAGTTATTAACGTTTAAAGTCGGGGATAAAATTGTAAATTTACCATTACTAGAATGCTTCAGATTTTTGGAGCCAAATCTGGAAGGCCACGTGTGTGGCCCAGATTAAAAGTAAGAAAAGTTAGGCGGTGGAGATGGAAGATAAAGGAGAGAAAGGAGGGAGAGATGAGCCAATCAGAAAAGGGGAGGATGAGAGGTGACCAATGAGAGAAGAGAGAAAGGAGGAAAAAGGAGAGAATGGGGGGAGCGGAGGATCCCATGACCCAGGTGGCCGGACCCGACCCGGTCGGGTTTCCTTGCCCTTGTACGACAAAATTTAGTCCTTTTTCCGGCGAATTACACCAAATTAACTATTGTAAAACCCTCCATAATCTTTCCTTCTCTTACTACACCTAAAAAATCATGGGATTTAAGCTTGAAATGGGTAGATCCGGACCGTGGGGGTGCGGCGGCATGGGGTTCGAATTAACCAAAATTTGAAACGATTTAAGTCCAATTCCACTACCATTAGACTCCCCTTAAGATCTGGAACAAGGTCCATTCATTGGTTGGGGCGTTGGAGTTGCAATGGAGTCGAATTGAGGACACCCAAATTCTAGGGTTCCGACGGGTTTTGATGAAATCGGAGCCATTCTAGGCCAAATTGGCCTTGGTTGCAGGTATGAAAGTTTCTCTATTCATTGAGATCTTCATTTCTGTAATTTTTGAGAATTTTTAAAAATAATTGAATTTTTCGGCGAACCGGGGTGGCCGACCGCCACCCGCGGCGGCGGGTGTGGTGGCGCACGGCCAGGGAGCCGACAAGTGTGTTTTATGAGAATTTTGTTATTCTAATTATGTTTTTTTTGAGATTTTATTGCTGTGGTTTGAATATTTCTACGATTTTGGTATATGCTGGATTAAAGGAATATTTTTGGGTTTGGTTTAAATTTTGAAGTTTTGAACTACGAAAGGCTTGATCCCTGTTGAGGGTACGTATGCAGTCTAACGAGATGTTAGATGCAGCCATAAAATAAATGTGTTTAAATATTCGAGAATTAGTATATAGACGGAAATCGATCCAAGAGAAGAAAATCAATTAGCTATGTTTTTAGGTTGGGCCTACCATAATTATTTTCCCGAATTATACAAATATTTCGGGACATGGGCGTTACAAATGGTATCAGAGCAAATGATCCCACTTTACATTATGAGATATGGTTGAGTTTTGAATGTGAATTATGGATCTCGTTGGTATTGCATTATCTCATAAATTCTATGAAACATTAGGAATCTATGTGGAAAGTATGCGTTGTAAATCGTCATGAAATGAATTAAATGGGAATAGAAATTTTTGAAATGTCACATTTCTTGTAATAGCCTTAATGTTGGATATTTAATTAAGGTTTGGGTTAACCTTTATTTAGGGTTGAATTTATATTATGCATTATGGAAAGCGTATACGAAATACATATATGATTGCATTGTGCTTGTGATGACAATTCCATGATGAATATGAAATAGTGATAGTAGAAATTATTATTTTTATTTATATTGCATTAGTCTCTAAGTTCTTTGAATAATAAGGAACTTTTGTGGAATGTATTTGTTGTGAAGTATGATGCTTTGAATTGAATTGATTTTATGTTATGCATTATGAAATGTGAAATGCTAAAATGATGGTGGAATGGTGACAAGTAGATGGAAGAATTGCATTATATTTGTGCCAATGGAAGAAAAGAGCCCGTGGATATGTGATTGGGCTGAAAAGAGCCCATGGATATGTGATTGGGCCGAAAAGAGCCTGTGGACATGTGATTAGGGCGAAAAGAGCCTGTGGATATGAGATTGAGCCGAAAAGAGTTTGTGTATATGTGATTGGGCCAAAAAGAGCCCGTGGACATGTGATTGGGCCAAAAAGAGCCCGTGGACATGTGATTGGGCGAAAAAGGCCCATAGATGTGAAATTTGGGCACAATGACCTGTAAATGTGAAATTGGGTGAGAAGGGCCGTGGAAAAAAAAAAAGTGGTGTATATTGGCCAGGTATAATACAATATTTTCCGCCTACTAGTCGCTTATGGAGGTAAAAGAAAATGGTGGTGAAATCATTGTTTTGATAATGATAAGTATAGCTCGAAATTTCAAAAATCTGATGGCCATGAAAATTTTGGTTGGGCATATCAATATTTATGGAAGAGATTGTGATTTATTGAATGGGAAATGAAATTATAAACTATGGTTATGGTTTGACTAATATAATTAGAATGGTGGTGGGTAAGAATGAAACTATGAAATGAAATTCTAAGCTTGTTTAATATCAACGAATTTTTGGTGATGTGAGATGTGAAATTTTTTTTATGAAAGGAATGGATGGGGAAGTATAATTATAAATTTGATTGGTGAGTTGCCATGGTTATAAGTTAACATTGTTGAAATTGATGTTGTGCACCAAATTGTTGAAGCGTATATATATTCGCATGGTTATGAAATTAATAAGGTTTAATTTGGTTGGCCGTTAGAGTAGTAAAATGTAGAATTCTTTCCTTTGGTTAATGAAATGTAGATAGTACACTGGACATGTAGCTCACTAATTTATTCAAGCTGTGGTTGGAATTTGGTTGAAATTGTTGATATTTGGTTTGATAAAGAGTTGGCTTGAAATTCTACTGGTTACTAGTGGATGATTTGAAATTTCAGTAGTTAATTGGTCGAGAATAGTTATGGCTGAAAATTATAATATTTATGCTGCCCATATTGGGTATTTTCTGACGTTGGTATCGTCAGTGATGATTGCTAAAAAACAAAAAACAAAAAAACAAAAAAAAAAAAAAGGAGAGGGATTGTGGTAAATGGCTGTGTATAGCCAATGAAGGCCATGAGAAATTTTGGCTTAATGTGGATAATTATTTTACCAATGGGTATGGTTAAAATTTTTGATACTTAATTTGACAATGAATGTGTTAGGGATATGAGAATGAGAGAAATAATCACGATTATAATTCATTGTTTTGCTTATTTTGAATTTGAATAAAATCGTAGGTGGAGGTTATAATTTTATTCACCATAAACGAAATGGTGGAAATACTGCTAGTTCCTTATCGTGACTTGACGATTGAAATATCGGGGACGAGATTTATTTTAACGGGGGGTGAATGTAATACCCTAAAAATTTTAAATATATGAATATGTGGAGAAAATAAAAAATAATTCGATTTATGATTATGAAGAATTAAATCGAGCATATTACTGAGCTTTTATATGATTTTTCAAGAATTTATAATAGTTTGTGTAAGTTTAGTTTTAAATTAAACTAGTGACGAGGTTTAAAGTTTGGACCTTAATTATTTAAAATACGTAGACCTTTCGAGGTCAAAATTTATATTTTTAAATAGAGCTCGACCTCACGAACGCGTAGGCGCAAACCGTTCGTGAAACGGAGTTAGAACGAAGAAGTTATTAACGTTTAAAGTCGGGGATAAAATTGTAAATTTACCATTACTAGAATGCTTCAGATTTTTGGAGCCAAATCTGGAAGGCCACGTGTGTGGCCCAGATTAAAAGTAAGAAAAGTTAGGCGGTGGAGATGGAAGATAAAGGAGAGAAAGGAGGGAGAGAGGAGCCAATCAGAAAAGGGGAGGATGAGAGGTGACCAATGAGAGAAGAGAGAAAGGAGGAAAAAGGAGAGAATGGGGGGAGCGGAGGATCCCGTGACCCAGGTGGCCGGACCCGACCCGGTCGGGTTTCCTTGCCCTTGTACGACAAAATTTAGTCCTTTTTTCGGCGAATTACACCAAATTAACTATTGTAAAACCCTCCATAATCTTCCCTTCTCTTACTACACCTTAAAAATCATGGGATTTGAGCTTGAAATGGGTAGATCCGGACCGTGGGGGTGCGGCGGCATGGGGTTCGAATTAACCAAAATTTGAAACGATTTAAGTCCAATTCCACTACCATTAGACGCCCCTTAAGAGCTGGAACAAAGCCCATTCATTGGTTGGGGCGTCGAAGTTGCTATGGAGTCGAATTGAGGACACCCAAATTCTAGGGTTCCGACGGGTTTTGATGAAATCGGAGCCATTCCAGGCCAAATTGGCCTTGGTTGCAGGTATGAAAGTTTCTCTATTCATTGAGATCTTCATTTCTGTAATTTTTGAGAATTTTTAAAAATAATTGAATTTTTCGGCGAACCGGGGCGGCCGACCGCCACCCGCGGCGGCGGGTGAGGTGGCGGACGGCCAGGGAGCCAACAAGTGTGTTTTATGCGAATTTCGTTATTCTAATTATGTTTTTTTTGAGATTTAATTGCTGTGGTTTGAATATTTCTACGATTTTGGTATATGCTGGATTAAAGGAATATTTTCGGGTTTGGTTTAAATTTTGAAGTTTTGAACTACGAAAGGCTTGATCCCTGTTGAGGGTGCATAGGTAGTCTAACGAGACGTTAGATGCAGCCATAAAATAAATGTGTTTAAATATTCGAGAATTAGTTTATAGACGGAAATTGATCCAAGAGAAGAAAATCAATTAGCTATGTTTTTAGGTTGGGCCTACCATAATTATTTTCCCGAATTATACAAATATTTCGGGATAGGGGCGTTACAGCCTCCCTCGTCGTCCACCTCAGCAAGCTCCTTTTCTTCGGATCCCCAACGTTATATGATTCTTCTTATTCGAATAGCCGAAGCCCTCAATTCCCGAGACTTGGAGCTCGCTCGATTTGGCCGAGGAGGTGGGTCTTGCGTTTGTTGCACCTGAGCTTGCTCTGATTCGGATTTGCCGATTGATGTCCAGCTTTGAAGCTTAGATGCAGGAGAATTAGAGCAACATTAAGAATTTGGAATCTGGTTTGAGATCAAGAAGGCAAAGCTGGAGAGGGGAGAAAAAGAGGGAGAGGGATGGAAAAAATTAGGAAAAAAAAAAGGGATTTGAAGTAAGGGACTAGAAGCACCTGGGCGATAGCAGGCAAAGAAATATTTGAGATTCAGAAGGAAGAGAAAAATAAGAGACCAGAAGCCTCTGGAAAGAAAAAGAGAGAAAAAACGAAGAAGGTAGAGAGCGTGCAGAGAAAGAATTAAAAAAAATGACAAAATATTTTGTTCAAAAAATAATTTAGTCTATAACTTAGTCCGACATTGCACCAAACGCTTCACTAAGTTAGTCCAGTTTAGTCTAGTCTAAGCCAGTCCAGCTTAGTCCCTGCAGCTAGTCCAGTCCGAGACAGTCCGGTGCAACAAACGCACCCTTATTGTTTTAGAAATCCTACTATAACTAGCATAAAGAAAAAAAATTAGCATATATTTATAAGAGAATAAACAAGATACTCAAGAAGCAAAATTTTTCATCTTGGTGTTATTGAACACCCTACATTTACCAGTAAGGATACATAAGTTCAACATAATATATTAGTAGCAAGTATACCAACCGATCATACTTTAGAGAATTTGTGAGAAGGAAGAGAGTATTTGAGAAATCATTTAATAGTAACTTTAGAGAAATATAAACTTTAATTTATGATAGATTATTTTAATTTATATATTAGTGAACAAAAAAAAAAAAAAAAATTCATCCTAGACCAAAATAATTTAGTTTGTTATTTTCTATTAAAAAACTACATTATATTTTGCATAGTGAAAAAAAATCTTCAAGCAAATAGTATTGTAAATCTTATTATAAATCAATTAGAAAATAATAAGTATCATGATGCACCCAAATCAAAGGCCCATCTTTAACAAATTAATATGCACCCAAATACAAAACCCAATGTCCATGGCTTTGGCCCATATTATATTTAACCATCTCACTTATGAAGATATCTTTCCTCAAGATTGGGGCTGATGTGGGACAATTGTCCCTCACAAGTACAAGCATATAAAAAATATTACAAGATTGTAGTTTTGAAAGCTGTTTTCCATTGATACAAAAATTTCACTTCAATGAGTGGCAAATCTGAATTGAACCACATAATAGAGCAGTCATGGTAATTAGATATATCAAACCTCAACATACAAGCGGAGAAGATACAATAAGATCATAGTATTGATGGCTCATCACTTTGAAGGTTCAATTAAAACATTGACACTTTATTGGTGCATTAGAAAAACGAAGATTAGAGCATCTTCAGCAACACTCTATTTCTTTGTTATATTCTTATTAAAATGGCCAAAAATGTATTTAACTAATCACTTTATAGTAACTTTCAGATAGAAACTTAATAGTTTTAATTTGAGTTGAACTGGTTTGTACTTGCAAAAGCCTAATAAAATAATGGAGTGTTGGAATTAGGATGGATAGTTTTCTTCTTCGTCATCAACATTTTAATTTAACCAAGCAATTGTTTTAGAGAATCTGTTGGAGATACCTTATCAAATTTCGTGGTTTGTTAGGTGAAAAAATGAACTTGCCACTTACCAGTCAATATATATGTTTCATAAAGAGCAAGTTATACAGAACAATTTATCGTTATATGGGATTTTGATTCAATAACACAATATTAGGTGAAAAATATTAACTCATAACATTGTATAATTAGTGTTTACTTTTAGATGAAAACACTCGTTTCATGTAAATTTTATTCTTCGTATAAAAATCATAACAGATAAGTTCATGCCTGATAAAATTATACGTACGCATGAGGACATCAGAGTTTTGCATTGCAGTCCCACTATGCAAATTTGGTTGGATCTACAAATTACAAGCCTTAATGAAGTTTCCTGAACAAATATATCCCACCAATAAATATTCATACCAAATATTTGCATAGACCAAATTCCTTCATCCGCTCCAGCTACTCTCTGAACAACATATATATAACATGTGTGTATTGTATCTAACCACCGGAGGAAATTATAATTTCAGCGCTTTATTACAGCTATGTTAATGATTTTAATACGAAAGAAGAGAGTACAATCGCCCAACCAATCACAAATTAAAGCGTAATTGCATCTAAAAACTCATACATCAAGCATTACGCACCGGACTCGAATAATACTATTTGAAAAATGCCATCCATAATATGTTAAAAAACAATAATAGCATCGGCAATGAAGTTGGTGTTCAATTACACCCTAATGATCATTCCAGCTCACATAATATAAGGACAAAACAATGTTCCCCGTTAAAAATGTTCTAAGCAAAGTACTTGCAAAATAAATTAAGTCCTACAAAGTTACAAACATCTTCGTATCCAATATATCATATTTTCTTGCTAACGTGAGAGGTCTCAAATTTGATGCTTCGAATTGGTGAGTCTGTTTGACCCTGGTCACGGGTAGAGTGAAATTCTGCATGGCCTCCCTAAGCTCGAAATGAATGAATAATCGTGATTTGACACCAGTTATATTTTTTTTAACATATATTTTATTGTATTCACCAAAACAAAAACGAATAATATTAATAATACTAATAACATAAGAGTCCAAAGACCACGTGACTACTTTTGATTGCTACAATGCACCCAAACAAGTTCCATACTTTTTCCTGTCCAGGCCACATGAAGCGAAGCCCTACAAAGCTGTTCCCATTGGTCCGTTCCATCATTAGTTTTCGGAATTAAAAGATGATCACCATCCAAGTGGAATCCATCACTTGTTAAATAATTAGTCAAACATCTTTGATTTTGAATTAATCAATTTTCTAAACAAAACATAGTACACACACAATACCATATCGGTTACCTTGTTAATAAAACATAATTATTCATTTAATTTAGGATAAGTTCGATCATGATAGAAGCAAATCATTGGAGAAGTCTTAAAGCCGTATGATTGCAATTCACCAAAAAGAAAGTGTATGATAGTTGTTGCTATACAAAATAGGGTGGGCTTTGCGTAAAATATGATGAAACGATCCACAAGACGGTTCTTCAGTCATTCAAGAGGGATGATATGTAAAGAGATAAGGGGAAGAGGAGTAGACATGAGACGTATGTGATTTACTTTAAATTGGACTACATCCACTGAGTTAGATGAGTTCTTATTAATAATGTAATATCTACATAATATAATGGGTTAAGCTTTAGTATAGGACTAAGCCTGAATTAGGGGTCCTAAGATCGAAGAGCCCATAATTGTAAGAGAGAAGTGCCATTTATATGTGAGGAGAATCCCCCATTCTTGTCTGTGGTTGATGTGGGACTCTTGGAATGTTGTTGTACTGTTGCCAAGTGTCTTTTAGCAAGTTGCCTCCAAGTTGGAGGAACAAAGAGCTCATTCGTTTGAGGTTGGTTCGTGTGATTCAGCAGGGGTGCTGAAGTCTTCGAGGCTTTAGGGGTTAAAACTTTTGAAGTGGGTTGTGCCTTTGGGGGGGTGTGATGTTGAAGGAGGTGGTAGAAGGTCTGGAATTTGCGAGTTTGATTTGCAACAACCACTGTTGAGGCTTTGTGAGGAATGAGTTCCTTGAATTATGCGGTGACCAAGCATTTCACGGAGGGTTCTCTGATCTGCCCGTGCAACAGTTGAAGAGCACGAAGTGGTTGAAGAGGCCTGACATTGTTACACCCTATCCACAGAAGAGGAAAATGTTAGAGTATGGGAATATTAGATAAGCTTCTATGAAAGCTTGATGAAGGTCTAAGAAAAACCAGAAAATGGTAGAGAGAATTTCGGAGAAGGATGATTGAATTGATTGTAATATTCCTCACAACAAACATGTGAGGTTGTTACCATTATACATGGAAAAGGAAGGGAGATCCTCTACTCATCAACAACAATCTAAATCTCAGCCTTTAATTGCTATCACCCTATGAGATGATGCCACTTGTTATAGTCTTAAGCTAGATACAAGTAAGGACAATCATATGGCCTATGATCCAACGATTCTAATTTAAACCTGAAACAAATATTAAACTAAAGGTTTGAATTCTTTTTTTGCCTCCAAGACTCAGCTGAAGGGTTATACGCCAACACTTCATTCTAACCCTTTAGCTGTCTTGACTCCCAGAAGCTCTCTTAGATAAGCAAATCGATCTTTAGGCAAAGCTTTAGTAAGAATGTCTGCAATTTGCTCCTCTATCTTGCAGTACACCAGTTCAATCTCCTTGGCTTGAATTGCTTCTCAGATGAAATAAAACTTTCTGCTGATATGTCTTGTCTTTTGGTGAAAGACAGAATTCTTAGCCATAGCAATGACTGATGTGTTGTCACACATAATCTGTGTCTCTTCCACTTGATCTTCTCCAAAATCTTCCAAGTTCAAATCTCAGACATTTTGCTTGAGAAATGGCTTCTGCAACATTTACATATTTTGCTTCAGTTGTGGATAGTGCCACAGTGCTTTGCTTGATTGATGCCCATGAAAACACACTAGATCCCGGTGTAAATGCATAACCTGAAGTGCTTCTCATATCATCTTAATTTCCAGCCCAGTCACTATCACAGTAGCCAATTAGAGTAGTAGCTTTTCTCTTTAAAAAAATAATTCCAAAATCATTTGTTCCTTGAATGTATCTCAACACCCTCTTTGCTGTTTCCATGTGTTTCTTAGTGGGCTTATGCATGAATCTTGCCTGCAAGCTTGCTACAAACATTATATCAGGTATGGTTGTAGTTAAGTACAGTAAGCTCTCCACAAGTCTTCTGTATTCACCTTCAACTGCAGCTTCACTATCATCAACATTACTTAGTTTCTTAGTCACAGCAAGTGGAGTAACAATAGTTTTGCAGTCTTTTAACCCAAATTTCTTAATCAGCTTCTCTGCATACTTCTATTAATGTATGAAAATGCTTTTCTCAGTTTGTAATACACTCATTCTAAGGAAATGATGTAAAAACCCAAATCTGTCATCTTATAATGTTTCATCTTGTCATTTTTAAACTCTTCAAGCATTTGTGAACTGTTACTAGTGTATACAATATCATTTACATACACTTCCTCCTTTAAAACTTCATTGAGAAAGGATGATTTCACATCCAGTTGGTACAAACTCCATTTCTTCTGTGCAGCAAGTGCAATCAAGGTTCTTATGGTATCCAATCTTGCCACGAGGGAAAAAGTCTCATTGTATTCAATTTTAGGCTTTTGTGAGTAGCCTTTTTGGAACCAATCTAGCTTATTCTTCTGCACTGTACCATCCATATTAAGTTTGGTTTTATAGACCTATTTGACACCAATAACTGACTTATCAAATTGTCTCTCAACTAGCTACCGTGTATTGTTCTTCTCTATCATTTCTAATTCAGCTTTCATTGCAGTTCTCTATGAGTCATCCTTGGCTGCATCATCATAACTTTCAGGTTCAACAATGCACATATTGCACCGAGCCATGATTTCATTTACACTTCTCCACTTCTTAGGTGTGTCATCATATACTTGAGGTCTTTCAGTCATACTATCACTTTGAGAAGTAGTGGATTGATCAGATTGAGAGCATTCACCAATATCACATGTCTAAGTAGTATTCTGATGCTCAGTGAGAACTGGAAATCTTGCTTTAGTGTTTGAAGTGTAGTTTCAATCCCAGGAAGCATTCTCATCAAATGTAACATCTCTTGATAAAATGATCTTCCTTGAAATCTGATCACACTGTTTGTAGCCCTTTACACTAGCACCATAGCCTACAAAGATGCATTTATGACTGTTTTCTTCCAATGTGTGTCTGAGATTAGAAGGGTTGTGCACATAGCTAAGAGAACTAAAGATCTTCAAGTGAGCTACCCCTGGCCTTCTGCCACTATATGCCTCAAATGGAGTTTTTTTTTCCAAAGCTTTGGAAGGACATTTGTTAAGCAAGTAAACAACAATATTCACTGTTTCTGCCCAAAACACATATGGAAGATTCTTCTCATGCATAATTGACGTTGCCATTTCCACCACAATTCTATTTTTCTTATCTGATACTCCATTTTGCTGGGGAGTGTAGGCTATAGTAAACTGTCTCTGGATTCCTAGTTCATTGCAATACTTATCAAATTTTGCAGAAAGGAATTTTCCTCCTCTATCACTTCTGAGACATTTCACCTTATAATCAGATTGTAATTATGTCACTGCCTTGAACTTTTTAACACACTCAAGTGCACCAAACTTATATCTCAGAAAGAATACCCATGTCAATCTAGTGCAATCATCTGTGAATAACAAAAAATATTTATTTCCAGAATGAGAATCAATCTGCATTGGTCCACATATATCTATGTGGATCAATTCCAATGGATATTTAGCTCTCCAAGCTAACTCAGAAGAGAATGAGTCCCTGTGTTGTTTTCCCATCATGCATCTTTCACATACACTAGTTGACATTTCCAAATGGGGCAATCCATGCACCACCTATTGTTTTTCAAGTAATCTGAGACTTCTCTCATTCAAGTGTCCCAATCTCTTATACCGTACCTGATAGCAATGTGTGACACTTGCTTTTAATACAAGCTGATTTGTAAGCATCATTGTAAATGGAAAACATATATTACTGGTCATTTGCACTCTAACCACTAGATTATCCAGTGATCATCCATCAAGTACATTCACAACATCTCCTCCAAACATCAAGTAATAACTATGTTCCATCATTTGACTTACACTCAGAAGGTTTTCTTCAAGGCCATGTACCATTATAACTTCTTGAATATGTTTCCTTCCTAACTTAGTTTCAATTACCAAGGTTCCTTTTCCTTCAACTTTGACAATTGCTGCTGTGCCCATTTTCACCTTTGAAGACAAATTTCTTTGTATATATACCAAGAATTATTCACTTTCACATCTGTCATAGCATTGCAGGCATAGAATAGTGACCCTATTTCACCTATTTGCCTTTCATAATTAGCCTTTTGTATTGCTTTGTTTTCATGACAATCCTTCACAACATGACTTGGTTTACCACAACCTATGCAATTTGGTTTACCATTATACCAACACTTCCCATAGTGAAACCTATCACACCATTTGTAATCTCCTTGAGCATTGTTTTTCCTAGGAGCAAAATTAGGCATGTGATCCCAATTTCTTTGAGCATTGTTTTGTCTAGGGGCAAAGTTAGGCCTGGCTACAACATTTAACCTAGTAAATGCTCTCTCAATAGAGGTTTTAGCATGTAAATCAAGTTTTTGCTCAAATCCCTTGAGTGAAGCAACAACTTCTTAGACCTCAAGGGTTTAGAGATCCTTAGAATGCTCAATCACAAAACAAATTGCATCATAAGTTTTAGGAAGACTAATTAACAATTTCTGCACAATTCTCTTCCTAGATAGTTCATCTCCATAGCTTCTTATTTGATTAGTAATGTCAAATAATCTATTGAGATACACAAATAGAGATTCATTTTCCTTCATACGAGTATACTCAAAATCTCTATGTAACCCTTGCAATTTTACACTTCTTACTTGTTTGTCTCATTTGAATTCGCTTTTTAAGACATCCCAAGCTCGTTTGGATGTTTCTTCTTTCATAATTTTGGGGAAGATTAGATTCGAGATTGCTTCTTGGATCATTCCAAGTGTATGAGCATTTTTCATCAAGGTCTCGCTGAATGGCACGAACTCCATTATTTCCTTCTTCGTTTCATCAAGCACAGCCTTCGTATCCTTCAGACCCATTTTCCACTAGCTCCCATAGACCATAATATTTCAATATAGTTGTCATAAGAATCCTCTAAAACTCGTAGCTTTCTCCATTGAAAACTGAAGCTTTAAGCTCAGCGGTACTTGATCCAGCCATGTTAGACCTTGGATTCAAGAGATCGCACAGTTTCTAGGTTTGATTTGAGCTCAAAACACATCTCAATCACACACGGTAACTTTCACAAATTTCATGCCCATTTTAGACGATGAAACCTGGCTCTGAGGCCATGTTAGAGTATGAGAATATTTGTTATCCTTCACTCATCAATAAAAAAACTAAATCTCAGCCTTTAGTTGCTATCACCCTATGAGATGATGCCATTTGTTATAATCTATCACTTAAGCTAAATACAAGCAAGGGCAGCCATATGGACTCTAATCTAATTTAAACCTGAAACAAATATTAAACTAAAGGTTTGAATTTTTTCTTTGCCTCCAATACTCAGCTGAAAGGTTATAGACCAACAGAAAATGATGGGTTGACGAGCTTGAGGGTCGTTGTCTGAAAGTGCGTGCTTATCTGAAGTTTTCGGTGACTAAAGGCTTGGGTGTTGAATTATTTTAATGTCTATAGCTTAACGCCGATGCTGAAAGACAACGCCTCTACAACTGCTGTAAGATATGAAAAAGGTGGGTGATGCCTTGATGGTTGAAGCTCAACTAGTTTTAAAATTTGTCTGATCTAAAGGGGGATGTCATTGCTATTGAAGCATAAATGAGAGTAGTTTGTTCAATTTAAAGTGGTGGGAGATATGAAGATGTTGAAGCTTGCTACATTGTAGGCAAACTACATAAATTGAGATCCCATCCAACTTTTCTATATTGTAGCAATTAGGTTATTAAGATTTACGCGGACAAAGGCTTAGGTCGAGCTTATGTGGGTTGTGTGGCTTTTGATAAAGTTTGTTTATACCATATTTAGGGCCTCCGTATTTAGATCTCGTACAAATACTCGGGGACTTAAATGTAATTATGTAATAAAGAAAGGGGCAAATATGTAATAAGTGAGGAGCCCTTATTCTATAAAAGGACTCCTCACCCTCACAATTGAGGGATGCCATTTTCTTAGGCCATGGGAAGAGTTCTCTCACCCTCAGAAGCTCTCTCCCTCACTCCCCTCACTTATCAGAGAAATACAATATCAGTGTGGACGTAGCCCAAACCTTGGGATGAACCACGATACGTCTTGTGTTATTTACATTTCTTACAGATTCACGGCCGGATTTACGTTGTTCCAAGACTTTCGGTTTTGTGCATCAACATTTAGCGCCGTCTGTGGGAATCGACACGAAAAGCTATGTTAGTTCTCTTTCATTTTTTTCATCTCACCACCGTGAGACCACATCACTGTCCACCGTAGATCTGCAAAACCCACACAGAGACACATACACAGAGCTCTCTCTCTCTCTGAAATTCCAATTTACAGAGTTGTTTCGTCTTCCACTGTTTCCATCCCCCAAAATCTCTCTTCCATCCGTACGCTTCTGAAAAATTCTCTTGAGTTACTAGTCAAAGCAAAACCCTAGTAAGCATGGTCGGACCCTCGCCTGACCCCACCAAGGTTATCAACATCAAGTTACTCTGCAGCTACTGGCGTAAAATCCTCTCCCGTTACCTCGACGACAAGCTCCGTTACCTCGAAAGAGCAAACCCGTGTCCTTGCCGTTCCTCACTCTACCTATTTTTCTGAATTGTCTTCCAAGCTGACTGAGTTGTGTGGGCCATCCATGACGGTCGTCAGTCTGCGCTGTCAACTGCCCACCGAGGATCTCGACGCCCTCTCCGAGACGGCGCTCCGATCCGTTCCCAGTTCGCTCGCGTCATCATCCCTGGAGAGTCGAACATGGACGCCAATTCAGTTCGAGTCGTCGCCGCCCAAATGACCTCCGTCAACGACCTCGCAGCCAATTTTGCCACCTGCTATCGCCTCGTCAAACTGCTGCCAGAGCAAAATTGATTTGCTTTTCGAAAAGTTTTTCATTTATTAGTGCTAAAGATGGTGACAGTCTGAAAATAGCAAAACCTTTAGATGGTCCAATTTTGCAGAAGTACTGCTCCCTAGCAAGAGAATCTGGGATTTGGTTGTCACGTGGAGGGTTCTAAGAAAAAGGATCGGATAATAAACATTTGTGTAACACCGATGTTGTTGTTGATGATGCTAGAAACATCAGAAGTACTCACAGAAAGATTCACTTGTTTGATGTGGATATTCCTGGTGGAAGGGTGTACAAGGAAGGCAGCTTTACCGAACCTGCTCGACGAAGAAGAAAGGTTATTGAGTTCATGCGTCGGGTTAAGGCAGGAGTGGGATCTAGTTTCTGATGAGGATGAAAACCGGTTCAACCGAGTCAATGAAGAGGAAAGGGGTTGATGCTGAAGTGACAGAGCCTTTTCCAGGAGGGCCAACATATACATCATTGCTAAAGAGCTTTAAGAGTCACGTTGCTGCAACAGTTTGGAATAATGAGAAATTATTGAGAATTTTATAGTGGTGCAGTCATGTGAGACGGATCTGCTCACATGTCGAGAAAGCAAAAGCAAAGCAGAAAACGAAAGCAAAAGCAAAGCAGAAAACAAAAGCAAAAGCAAAAGCAACGCACCAACGATCTGCAACTGTCGAAGCTTTTTTGTCGAATCCTTTGTTTTGAATGATGTAATTTATTTTTCTTATCTTTCGTAGATATCTGTATAATCCCATCAGAGGGTAAAAAAAAAAGGCAAAGCCCAAAATAAATGGGCTGGAATGTTGTGTGGAGGGCGAAGGCCCATAAGCCGCTATTATCACCAACCAGGTGACCAAAAGTACCTCTAGTACTACAAAACATTATTCGGCACCCCGCCGCTATTATCACCAACCAGGTGACCAAAAGTACGCCCAGTACTACAAAAAATTATTCAGCACCCCGCCGCTATTATCGCCAACCAGGTGATCAAAAGTTGGCCAGTACTCCAAATTATTCGGCAGCCTGCTACTATTATCACCAACCAGGTGATCAAAAGTATGCCCAGTACTTCAAACATACATGAGCATTACTCATATCAATCATACATAAACATTCATGAGCATCACTCATTCAATCATACATAAACATTCATGAGCATCACTCATGTCAATCAACATAAACATTCATGAGCATCACTCATGTCAATCATCTTCAAAAGCTTCATTTACAAAAGCTCTAGCTTCAAAAGCTTATTTACAGAGCTCCAGCTTCAAAAGCTTCATTTACAAAAGCTCTAGCTTCAAAAGCTTCATTTACAGAGCTCCAACTTCAAAAGCTTCATTTACAAAAGCTCTAACTTCAAAAGCTTCATTTACAAAGCTCCAGCTTCAAAGCTTTAATTGCAAAGCTTCACCTACAAAGCTTTAGTGCAGGGTATACAAATACCGTCTGCGAACAACCGCCACTTCGGCCCATACATGGATTCAATTTGAAGTCTCCAGCCAACAGACTCTATTGACCGAAGACTTGGGGGACTACACTATACACCATATATTAGGCCTCAACTGGGCCTCATGAAAAATACTTGGGGGACTTAGCCCATTATTTATGTACTGAGGAGCGAGCCCTTATTCTATAAAATGGACTCCCTCACTTTCATTAGAGAGCACCCATTATTCATGTACTGAGGAGCGAGCCCTGATTTTAGAAAAGGGACTCCCTCACCTTCATTAAAGAGTATCGCCGCCAGCTGAGCAACTACCTCGCTGCGAGCATCACTCCTAACCCATTATTCATGTACTGAGGAGCGAGCCCTTATTTTATAAAAGGGACTCCCTCACCTTCATTAGAGAGCATCGCTGCCAGTTGAGCAATCGCCTCGCCGCGAGCATCACTTTTAACCCATTACTTATGTATTAAGGAGCGAGCCCTTATTCTATAAAAGGGACTCCCTCACCTTCAATGCCACAAGCCGAACCAACCAAGGCAACATAAGCCACAAGCAGAGCAGCATCGCAACATGTGCTACTTGAGCATCATTTCTCTTTGAGCACCACCTCATATCAAGTATCAGTTCAAGACAACATCTACTTACTTCGGCCCACACATGGACTGAATTTCAAGTTTCCAGCCAAAAGACTCTCTTGACTGAAGACTTGGGGGACTACTGTTTATACCATATTTAGGGCCTCCGTATTTAGATCTCATACAAATACTCGGGGGACTTAAAATGTAATTATGTAATAAAGGAATGGGCAAATATGTAATAAGTGAGGAGCCCTTATTCTATAAATGACTTTTCACCTTTACAATTGAGGGAGGCCATTTTCTTAGGCCATGGGAGGAGTTCTCTCACCCTCAGAAGCTCTCTCCCTCACTCCCCTCACTTCTCAGAGAAATTCAATATCAGTGTAGACGTAGCCCAAACCTTGGGATGAACCACGATACATCTTGTGTTATTTACATTTCTTGTAGATTCACGACCGGATTTACGTTGTTCCAAGATCTCCGGTTTTGTGTATCAACAAGGTTAATACCTTATCTCTTTGTTTTATATGTGTAGCAACTATAAAATGTGTTTGAAGCTTTGCCTTGAAATTCTTGTGAATGTTGGTGTAGAAAATGCTTGAAGTTTTCGAAGAGCGCATAATTAGATTTTGTAAAGTCTAGTATTAAGTGTTTGGCTTTCTTTGTCAAATATTGTAATTGAACCTCTCATATGCTCAATCTAGCTTTAGAATATACTCTGACTATGAGTTATTACTGTTGGAGGAAATGTTCAAGAAGTGGCACATTTCAACTCAAAAGGTTTGTTCATGCATGTGCATTTCATATCTTTATTTGTGTTGCATCATGTCTAGTTTAATTGTCTAGTCAATTTTGCACGATGACTTCCAGCTGTCTAGGCAACAAATTAAGACAACCCACATAGGTTGGCTGACACTTTTCAGCTGGTAGTCAGTTTTTGGCCATTGATCTGCCTAGATCTCTTTTGTAGCCAACAAGTATCCTTGGGACAAGTTGTCTGATGGAAAATCTAATTTCCTTAAGTATATTTGTTCTCTAGGATTTCAGTTTGAACTTGGGGGTTTAGAATTTATTTTTAGAGAGAGAGTTGCCTTAAAAGCTTTTAGCTTGCATCTTCTCCATTTATGAAACCCTAACTGCCAAACCTTCCTTATGCATTGAACACCCAATCATTATGTATTAGGGTTGCATTGTTTTCAAGTTTTGTATTAAAGTCTTGGTCTGGTTTTAAGCTTTAAATTCAATTTTAGACCAAGCTTTTGGATTCAAGTCAGATTCTTCTTTCAACTGTTTGACTAGAGAATCTGATTGGTCATTTGAATCATATGCATATCATATCATTGATCGTGTTAATATTGGTGCCACAAGGTGATGAGCTCAGAAGGTGCTGGCATTTCATGAAGATCGAAGAAGTACATCTCGTGTAAGGCAAGGTTGCATAAAGGTAAAGTTGTTTTGTAGATAGGGATCTAAGAATTGAGTTTGTGTAATTTTTGTATGAACTTTTATTTACACTAGTGGATTGGACTCAGTGGAGAGTCTAGTTTTTTAAGCTAGAGATGGGTTTTTCTGGCCAAAAATATCTCGTGTTCAAGTTTTTTTTTTTAATTTTTTTATTGTGTCACACATCTCACATACACATACACGATACATATATCTATTGACCATTTAAATGGTATTTTCTCACAATTTTATCCACTTGACACATTAATAACTTGCAACGAATTGCAGCCTTGCTGACTAGGATAGTTTTTGGGAATTAAAATTGTAATTGAATCTTCGATTTATTGATTAACAAATCTATCTTAGTTGACCAGCGGGCTTAACTAGTTAGTTCAGAGGATTATAATTTTTATATACAGGATATTCCACATGGTACCAATTTCAATTGGTATTAGATCCTTGCTTTAGATATACTTAGAGTGATCTCAGGGATTTGCTGATGTTGGTTGGAATCTCACCATAGACCGTGATCGTGTCAGTGGCTCATGTTATACACCTCCATTATTTGATGATACAAATTATACTGCTTGGAATGAGAAGTTTCAGATATTCCTTGAGGCTCAAGATCTTATAGATATTAATTATCTCACTCTTGAGAAGAAGGCTCCATCAAGGCTAGTCAATGGATAGTCTGTGATTAAGCCAAATGGTGAATGGACTAAAGGAGAAATTGCTTCGGCATGACTAATAGGAAAACAAAAAATGCTATTGTTTCTACTATTTTATCTAATCAATTTGCTCATATTCTTCATTGCACAACTGCCAAACAAGTTTTAGGACAACCTACGAATTCTTCATGAGGGTGATAAAAACAAGTGAGAGATTCAAAGCTCCAAATGACCCTTTCAAAATTTGAGGATTTGCGAATGCTCGAGTCTGAGACTTTCTTGGTCTTCTTTGAGAAAGTTGAAATGTTAACAAATGAATCCTTACGGTTAGGGAAGCCTATTGATGAAACAACAGTTGTTTAAAAGATTTTGAGATGTTTGCCCAATATATTTCAAGCAAAGAAAGCTGACATTCAAGAGTGTCAAGACCTAAATGAGATCAAGCTTGGAAAATTGGTTGGGAAACTCATTACCTATGAGATGGAGCTTGACATGGATGAAAGTGACTCCAAGAAGAGAAAAGAAGTAGCCATTCAAAGTGTTGAGAACTATGAGGGTATTAGTGATGTGTGTAGACATGCCTCAGAAGATGATTTTGCCTTATTCGTTAAACAATTCAGAAGAATTCTCAAAACAAGGGAAAAGATTCTAAATGGTTTAGTGAGTCAAACAGCCAGGAAAAACAACCTACTGGAGTGAAACATATAAGGTTCGCTAGAAAAGGAGACAAATGTTTGTTAAAGGTACATGGTCCCTACTTTGCATGTGGTGAAAGTGGGCACCATGCTGCTGATTGTGCTAACACTAAACTCTTTGGTCAAAAGCGTAAAAAGGCAATGATGGTTTCTTGGAGTGATAACAATGATCAAGGTTCTATGCATTTTGATGAGTTGTTAGATGATAAAGAAAAAGGTTGTTGCGTTTGTTGCTCAAATTGAAGAAGTGTCTCTAAGTGATGATGATTATGTTCTGAATGGTGATGAATTGTGAATTAAGTATGACACTGTGAATTAAGTATGACACACTCTTTAATGAGACTTGCGCTACAAAAGTGGAGAAGATTGAACTAACTAAGAAAGTTGCTGATTACAGAAGGAAAACAAGTCTCTTCGTCTAGTCAAAATTGAACTAGATGAAAAGATTGGTTATCTTGAGACCCATGTTGAGGAGCTAAATGAGAAGGTTCCTAATTGCAATCACAAAGTTGAAAATAATGATGTCATCATTGCTCTTAAGCACATGTTCAAAACTTGCTAGAATCTTAAGAAAACTTGACGAATCAAATTCATGTGTTAAAGGCAAATAATATGATGTATTATGAGGCTAATAGGAAACAACTATTTAAGCTGAATGAGGCAAATACTAAAGTCATTTTCCTTACTATTGGGGTTGAAAAATTGACAAGATGCTCAATATTGGGAAACTACACGATGACAAAAGTGATCTTGGTTTTGTAGAAAGTGGCTCAAGTTCTATCCCCATCAAAACAAAATTTGTGAGAGAATCTAGGCCTGTATATCAGAATGTCAAACCATGTCCAAAGATAAGATCTGTTCTTACGTGTCATCACTGTGGTGAAGTTGGGCATATTTGTCCAAAATGTAGAAAATTGTACTCTAGAAAGACTAATTTGCTGAAGGATTAGGTGGATCATATGGTCATCGAAGTCAACAGAATTACTCAACTTGTTCATTTTTCTTCATCTGGAAATATTAAGCAAAGTTCGAAGTAGGTTCAAAAGGACTCAAACAGGTGCCTTGTTGTTTTAAATGCTTTATTTGCTACCAAATCAAATGTGTGATATCTTAATAGTGGGTGCTTTCATCACATGACTGGAGACAAGTCTTAGATCACAGGGAAAGGTAATGTAAAGATTCCTAAATTACCAAAGCTTGAAAATGCTAGTTATGTTGATGGGTTGAAGTCAAATCTCATTAGCTTTAGCTAGTTGTGTGATGATGTAGTTGATGAAGTGTGCTTCTCAAAACGAAGTTGCCGGATTGTGGATGAACATGGAAAGAACTTGCTTGTACTTCCGATATCTAGAGACAATTGCTACATTCTTGATGTCTCTAACGTTGCTGAATATTCCATATGCAAAACTATTGATGAAACTAATGTATTGTGGCATAAGACATTTGGGCATGTGAACTTGAAAGACCTAAAGAAGTTGTCCAAACATGAGGTTGTGAGGGGGGTGCTACCTCTTTCTATTTTTGACTCTTATGTTTGCGGATCATGTTAGTTGGGAAATAAATCTAGAGTGACTTACAAGAAAGTGATTAACATTGGAATAACTAAGCCTCTTCAATTGATTCATATGGATTTGGTTGGACCAATTTAGACCTTATCTCTTGGTGACAAGAAGTACATCTTGGTAATTGTGGATGACTACTCTAGATTCAGTTAGGTATGCTTTTTGAGGGAAAAATCTGATATCTTTCAACAGTTTTTCACTATGTACAAAGTAATGTTGAATGAATCTATGTCTAGCCATCTTGCTGTAGTAAGAATCAGAACTGATCATGGAACCGAGTTTATGAATGCTCATTATGATAATTTATGTTCAACAAATGGTATCAAGCATGAATTTTCTGCTCTAATAGCCCTCAACAAAATGGTGTAGTGGAAAGGAAAAATCGTGTTTTGATAGAGATGACTAGGGTGCTACTTATCAGCAAAAACTTGGCAAAACACTTTTGGGTCGAAGCCATAAACACCGCTTGCTACATCTCAAATTGAGTGTTCCTTATACCTGGCACTAATGTGACTTCTTATGAACTCTTGCAGGTGAAGCCAATGGTAAAGTATTTCAAAGTTTTTGGGAGTATTTGCTACACTCTACGTGATTGTGAACATCTAGCAAAGTTTGATACTAAGAGTGATGAAGGAATCTTCTTAGGGTACTCCAACACAAGTCGGGCTTATAAGGTTTACAATCTGAGAATAAAAACCATTGTGGAGTCTATAAATGTCAAGATGGATAACACTGATGTCCATCTCTTTTTGGCAACAGAAAATGATAATGTGTTATTTCCTTCTTTTAAGGATAACGGTGATGCTTCTAGTGAGTCAAGTGTGGTGTCAAAAAGTGACAATGAGAGTGAATCAAGCACTAATTAAGATTCTCGTGTTCTATTCAAGGATAAACAGAAATGGGCCAGAGGTCATCGTGATGAGAAAATTATGGGTCCGATTGACAATGGCATTAGAACTCGAAGATAAATAGCTGATAAAGGTGCAAATGTTTGCAACGTCTCCCAGATTAAGCCTAAGAATATCAAAGATGCTTTAAATGATGAAGAATGGATCTTAACCATATAGGATGAGCTAAATCAGTTTGAAAGGAATGAAGTCTGGTCCCTTGTTGATTGTCCATCGAATACTAATACTATTGGTACAAAATGGATTTACAAGAACAAGGTTGATGAGTCAGGAAATGTGATCAGAAATAAGGCCAGACTTGTTACTCAAGGATACTCTCAACTTGAAGGTGTTGATTTTGATGAAACCTTCGCTTTTGTTGTTCATCTTGAATTTGTTAGACTTCTTTGTTCTATTACATGCCATTTAAAGTTCAAGCCTTTTCAAATGGAACCGCATTCCTTAATAGATATCTTAATAAGGAAGTCTAAGTAGAATAACCTAAGGGCTTTGAGGATCATCACAAGCCAGATAGGGTGTACAAACTGAGGAAAGCTTTCAACGGTCTTAAACAAGCCCATTCGTGCTTGGAATGACATGCTATCTTCTCATTTTCTAGCTCATGGTTACACACATGGCTCAGTTGACAATACACTGTTTGTAAAGAATGTGAAATTTCATGTTATGATTGCTCAAGTGTATGCTGTTGATATTGTTGTTGGCTCCACCTATGATTCTATTATGAAGCAGTTCATTGTTATAATGACCAGTGAGTTTGAAATGAGCCTTGTTGGTGAACTAAACTACTTTCTTGGACTTCAAGTCAAACAAGGAAAGATGAAATTTTCATCTCTCAAGTCAAATATGCCAAGAATTTAGTGAAGAAATTTGATCTTGAAGGATAAAAAACTACTAGATCACCAATGAGTACTTGTGCCAAAATCCACAAGGACTCAAGTGGTAATGATGTTGACCAAACTTTATATAGAAGCATGATTGGAAGCCTAATTTATTTGACCTCCAGTAAATCGGATATTGCCTTTGCAGTTGGGGTGTGTGCTCGATTTCAAAGTTGTCCCAATGAGTCTCACCTATTGGCAATTAAGAGGATTATCAAATATGTGGGTGGAACTACTGACTTTAGATTACAATATAGTCATGACACCAATACTAACTTGGTTGGATATAATGATGTCGATTGGGCTGGGTGCATTGATGATCGAAAGAGTACTCTAGATGAGCTTTCTATGTTGGGAACAATTTCGTAGCTTGGCATAGTAAGAAGCAAAACTGTGTCTCCTTGTCCACATCTGAGGTTGAATATGTTGCTGCTGGAAGCTATTGCACTCAATTAATGTGGATGATGCAAATGCTCAGTGACTATGGTATCTCTCTATCCACCTTGTTTATTGTGACAATATGAGTGCTATTGATATTTCCAAGAACCCTGTCCAACATTCAAAAATCAAACATATTGATATAAGGCATCATTTCATTAGAGATCTTGTGGAAGATAAAATACTTACATTAACCTCTATGCCAACTGAAAAAAAAACTAGCTGACATATTCACTAAAACCCTAGATAATCGAAGGTACGAGGATCTTCAATGGTCTATTGGTCTTTGTGATATGATTTGAATAGGTTGTATAGCCTTACTTCCAATAATTGAATATTTTGTCTAGTCTTTATGCATGTTTTTGTATAGGCAGTTATCTCATTAGATAACCTCATTTTGTTATTTGTATGCATCTCTTATATGTTATACATTGTTAGTAATATATGAATTAGCCTTGGATAGTCTTTCATTATGATGTCAAAGGTTTTCTTAATTCTCTCAGATGGACTCTTAAAAATATTTTTCCAATCATCCAAATCTAGTGGTGTTTTTTTTATTTAATGTTGCTTTGGTCCTAATTGAGTGGTAGTGACTTTACTTACTTTGTAATTTGGACCATGTGCCAATTCTCTTTCTTTTTGTCCTCTCCCCAAATCAAAACCAAAATTCAAATGGAAGAGTGTCTTGTGAAAGGGGTGTCTTCAAAAGAAATATATATTATCAAATGGGAAAATCCCTTCATTTTGGCCTTCCATGCAATGTCATGTATAGTGATTCAAGATCCTCCTCCATAGGTCATATATCAAATTCTCTTAAAATATCAATGGTGATTCATCAAAATTTAACCTTCATTCATATGACCTTGGCATTTCTCAAAAATGGCGCCTCTCTCAAAGTTCCACACCAAAGTTGTCTTTTCCTTGAAGGCTTATGCCTTGCTTTTGCGAGTCTTGCCCATTGTCCATATTATGTAGGAAGTGTTGTCTCTTAAGGTCAATGGATTATTAAAAGCTTAATTAACTTTGAAAATGCTTTTAAGATTAAATGCTTGGTTCTATGATTTCAAGATGGTTGTCATCAATCATATTCCCTTACCTTGACACATCATAGTTGCATAATGAGCAAGTGTTCATCTCTATATTACTATCTTTGTATGCCCTTAAAGAGTTGTCTTTTGAGAATTGCATTGCATATTGTTTTGTCAAACACTTGCCATATCAATATCTCTTGGAAGCCTAGATATTCAAATTACTTTTTATTATCCTTTTTGTGGCTTATGTTTTAGTTGTAGTTCATTGGTGCAAAGATTCAATTGTTATCTTGATCTCTATCTTCCTAATGAGCTGCCTTTGATTGTTTGGGTACATTTGTCTATGCTTATGCTCAAATTTATGTGTCAATGGTCATCTCTTTTTTCTGTTGAGTCAATGTCCCTCATCAAATAAATGAAGTTATGATTTGGAATTATGGTGGAGTGTGTTTTCATGAAGGGCATCAATTTTGGGGGAGTTCAATTTCATTGCATGCATCCTTTCTAGGAGAGTTGGATCATTTTTTGTGCTTACTTGTTGCTAGTCTAATTGTTGCTATACTTTGCTTGAGGATATCCATATGATCTATTGGAAATTCTTTATCCGTTGTGTTCTTGTTGATTGTCTTGTGTATGTGCAACAATTTTGACTATTTTTGTGCGATTTTCCACCTTGTCTTGGTCTTACTATGACAAAATGGGGGAGAAAAATTTCATTGTGTTTCATACATTGCAAGCCTTTTCTTACCCATGATAAATTTCATTTATCAGGTTCATATACAGGATTCATTCCTTGGTTTTTCTCTTGAGTGTGGGTGAGTGAAATTAGTTCTAGGCTTGGGGTATTTTGTTAAAGAAAGCCAAAGGGGGAGATTGTAAAGTATAGTCTTAAGTGTTTGGCTTTCCTTGTCAAATATTGTAATTGAACCTCACACATGCTCAATCTAGCTTTAAGATATACTTTGATTATGGGTTGTTGCTGCTGGAGGAAATGTTCAAGAAATGGCACATTTTACCTCAAAAGGTTTGTTCATGCATGTGTATTTCATATCTTTATTTGTGTTGCATTATGTCTAGTTTAATTGTCTAGTCAATTTTGCATGCTGACTTCCAACTATCTAGGCACACAAATTAAGACAACTCACATAGGCTGATTGACACATTTTTGCTGGTAGTCAGTTTCTAGCCATTGATCTGCCTATATCTCTTTTGCAGCTGACAAGTGTCCTTGGGACAAGTTAGCTAATGGAAAATCTGATTTCCTTGGATATATTTGTTCGCTAGGGTTTTAGTTTGAACTTGGGGGTTTAGAATTTTTTTATTTTTTATTTTTTATTTTTTATTTTTATAGAGAGAGAGTTGCCTTAAAGGCTTTAAGCTTACATCTTCTCCATTTATGAAACCTTAACTGCCAAACCTTCCTTATGCATTAAACACCTAATCATTGTGTATTAGGGTTGCATTATTTCAAGATTTTGCATTAAAGTCTCGGTTTGGTTTTAAGCTTTAAATTCAGTTTTAGACCAAACTCTTCAACTGTTTGATTGGAAAATTTGACTAGTCATTTAAATCCAAATTTTATATGCATATCATAAAATCATATCATATCATTGATCATGTTGATATTAGTGCCACAAGGTGATGAGCTCAGGAGGAGCTGCCATTTCGTGAAGACCGAAGAAGTCAATCTCGTGTAAGGCAAGGTTGCACAGAGGTAAAGCTGCTCCATAAATAGAGATCTAGGAATTAAGCTTGTGTGATCTTTGTATGAACCTTTGTTTACACTAGAGGATTGGACTCAGTGGAGAGTCTCCTGTTTTTTAACCCAGAGGTGGGTTTTTCAGGCCAAAAATATCTTGTGTTCAAGTTATTTTTATTGTGTCACACATCTCACATACACATACATGATACATATATCTATTGAACATTTAAATGGTATGTGCTCACAATCTTGCCCACTTGACACATTAATAACTTGCAACGAACTGCAGCCTTGCTGACTAGGATAGTTTTTGGAAATTGAAATTGGTAATTGAATCTTCGTTTATTGACTAATAAATCTATCTTAGAGCTCATTTGGATGTGCTTTTAAAATGACTGAAATCGCTTTTGGTGAAAATGTTTATGGAACAAATTCTTAATAAAAATGCAAGTAAATTCTGGAAAAACACTTAAAGTGTTTCCTGGGAGAAGTACATAACTGGTGCTTCTTGCAAAAAGCATTTTAAGTGTTTTTGGCACCAAAAAATATTTTCTCTAAAAGCGCTTTCAGTCATTTTAAAAGCACATCCAAATGAGCCATTAGTTGACTAGTGGACTTGACTAGTTAGTCTAGCGGATTATAACTTTTATATACATGATATTCCACCTGGTACTAATTTCATATTCCTTCAAATGTTACGCATTGGAGCCTAAATTAATATTGATAGGCATATTTGAAGCTTGGAGAGCCCATGAATCAGTCATCTTCGAACGTTAAGCATGAGAACTAAAATAAGTAGTTGAAGCTTGGGGAGCCCTTAAATTAGTCACCATTTAACATTAAGCATGAAAACCCCAAATAAACTTCAGTAGAAGTAATTGAAACTTGGTGAGCCCATAAGCCAGTCACCTTAAAATGTTACACATTGGAACCCAAATAAATTTTCATAGAAGTTTAAGCTTGGATGGGTCCATAAATAAGCTTCATTCAAACATTACGCATGGGGACCTAAATAATTGTTTGAAGCCTTGATGACTTTCTTGTAAACTTGAAGGATATTTCTAACGATGCTTCGAGTTGTTGTAGGTTGCAAGCTAAGTGGTTGAAGGATTGAAGCTTCCGCATTACTTGAAGCTTTCGAGTCTATTCATTGGTTAAACTTCCAACCTTTATCTTGGAATCTGCAATAAGGTTGAAGCTAATTGTATTGAAGTTTGTTGATTGTTTGAAGCTTGAAGGAAGTTTGTATCGTGGTAGTGGAAGAGGTGTGACTTTAAATTGGCTTTTCTTCCATTAATCCTATGCAAGACCCAATCGGGTAGAACTTCGTCAATTTAAAGTATGGTCAAGTGACCTATGTGACTGTGCTTCAATCTATGAGTAATGATGATATGTAAAGAGATAAGGGTAGAGGAGTAGACACGAGATTTACGTGGCTCACCCTAAGTTGGGCTGCATTCACGGGGTTAAAGAAGTTTTTATTAATAATATAGCGTTCACATAATACAATGGCTTAAGCATAAGCAAAAATCTAAGCCTAGACTAGGGGGCTTATGATCTAAAAGTCTTTAATGGTGTCAAACCAGATCAAACCAAATTGTGCCCACCCCTAACAAGTACTTTTACTTTAGAGATGATTATGTTTGGACAATGTGCAAGGTTTTTTCTTCCGAAAAGATATTCAAGCAAAGGACCATTGTTAAAATGGACTTGTAATAGAGATGACAATTTGCCCCACTGGTTTGGATTGTCGTGGGGTTTCACCCTATTAGGCACGATGGATAAAAAGTGGGGATGAGGAATAGTTTGAGAAAACTTTCGAATATGATGTTCAAAGTGGGGCAAATATATTATTGAAAAAGACTAAGATTTCAATCAATGCAATTGAAAAATGAGAGATAAGAACCTCATTTTTCATAAACAAAATATAAAACAGTGACTTGCTTGCAACTCTTTTTGCCATTTTTTTTTGTGGACTTTGATATATTAGAAAGTACTATTTGATGATCAAGTTTATTATTATGATTATTCTTATAGTCTAGATTTTGTTGAAGAAAATATTTTAATTTTATTAGTTTTGTAATGAGACATGGCGGGGAACCTGTTCTCATTGGGAATAGGGATGAGAATTTCCAATTTGAAATTACGGGTAGGACGCGGGAATGAGGAAAAAAACTTAACAAAGGTGGGGATGAGATTGGAATACCCATCATCACTACGACCCAATGTCGCAATTAAAAGTGGTCCTTGTTTTATATTATTGTTTCCAAAATTTCTATTTCGTTTTTCTCTTCGAACTTCTTATTTTTCTCAAGTGTCAAATTTTGTGTCATCCGGTGCCTTTGTTAGGCCTAACAAATGTCTTACTTTAATTTTTGGATTTGGGCTTGAAATTTTTTGGACATGTGTTTCCAAAAATTAAAGCAAGATATTTGTCTTTAGTTTCTATTGAGTAAATAATTTTCACCTAAACTATAATATTAAGGATGTGTTTGTTTGCCATCACTAACTTTCACTGGACTAGATTACATATTAGTGTAAGCACATGTTTCTTACAGGCATGATTAAGTTTAATGGGATAAAGGAGAACTCGCCTCGACTAAATTTCTCACTATGAGGTCTTAGTGAGACCTCCAAAAAAGCATTGAAATTGCTAAGCCCATTTGCTTTGCTTCACCTTGAACTCATCCAATCTGCTTCACACCGTCTTCATGGCCATCCAACAAGTAGACGACAGACCTTCATCTCTGTTGAAACCTATATCCCCAAAAGACGGGATCTTTGTGAACCCAATGGTGGGTGAGGAACACGACGAGGAGAAGCATGAGGAGACTTATGAGCCACTCGGTGTGCTTGAAGGAACACGAGAGGCAAGAATGTTGGTGATTTCCCATCACTATCATTCCTTTGTCCATGGAACCACCAGAGGAGCGTCACTTTGTACTGTAAAAAACACTACGATCAAATCAGAAACAATGCTATGAATAAGAAAATTAAGCCGAAAAAATCAGATGGGAAATAATTCCGATGATCTCAAGAAGAATCGTTGATCCAAAGAGGTGAAATAACCAAAATTTAAATCTTTTATTTTCTTCCGAAAATATTCAAAAATTTCTTCAAATCAACGAAATTGAGGATTTTGGATTATGCGTTTTTAGATTTGGCAAAAAGTGGGAGAAAAAATATAAGGGAGGGAGAGAATGGGATAGAGAAAAAGATGTGTTTCGAGAGAGAGAGAGTGCGTGTGTGTGAAGAGTTTTATTTTTATTTTTAATTAATAAAACATTAACATATGGATTAAATAATATAATATTATAGTTTGTTAACTATTCAACTACCTAGTCTTATACTGCATCAAACGTTTCACTAAATCAATCCAACTTAGTCTACTGTAAGTCAGTCAAACTTAATTCATACAACTTAGTTCAGTCTGAAATAATCCAGTGCAACAAACGCACTCTAAGTGCGTTCATATGATGAACTTCGAAAGGAAAATTGAATTCCTACAAACCCAAGATGACTATTGTACCATAGTTTGGTCTCATTTTATATGGGTATGGAAAAACATGTAAAAAGAAAGACTTGTCTTCGTATAGAGTAAATTGTACAAATGGTCCCTCAACTTTAATCAAATTGGAGCAATGGTCCTTCAACTAAAAATCCATTACCTTTGGTCCCTCAACTTATCAAAACGTGCATCTATGGTCCCTCAACTAAAAATTCATTACCATTGGTCCCTGAACTTTAATTCAAGTGGAGAAATGGTCATTTAACTTTAACCCAATTGTAGCAATGGTTCTTCCAATATAACTCGTTTTGACAATTTTTTTGACATAGTTGACGAAAAGAACCATAATTATACACTTTGATGAGTTAAGGGACCCTAATTATATAAATGGTCATTCCAACATAGCTTATTTTGACAAAATTTTGACAAAATTGATGAAAAGGACTATAGCTACACATTTTGATAAGTTGAGGGACCAATGATAATGGATTTTTAGTTGAGGGACTATTGCTCCAATTTGATTAAAATTGAGGGACCATTTGTACAATTTACTCATTCGTATAACAAGGCACCTCACCTTCTCATTTGAGGGAAAACTCGTCTTCCCACCTCTTCCTTGTTCATTTCCTAGGTGTAAAAGTCAAATTAGGGTAGAGATCTATGTAGATGAGGGCATCCTCAAACAACATCCTCAAACAATAAAGTTACAAATTAAAAAGCTTAAGAATTATTAAACAAAACACATGTATTAATCTACAAGGTTTTTTTATACAACATTATTACAATATCCATCTATGTGTTTTTATGTTTTGAAAGTGTTACATGACAACGTCATTACCAATACTATCAAATATCTCTATTGTTATAAATATAACCATGTTATCATTCATTCATTGATTTACAATTTTACAATTGATCTTCATAAATTTTATGGTAAAAAATGCTCTTTCAACAATATAAGTAGCACATGAAGAGTTAACGTTAATATCACAAACAACTGAAAGAGTATTTTTTTTTTATATCCCAAAAAAATGAGCGGGGGCATCTGCCCCTCTCAGCCTAAGATGGCTCGGGTGGAATTGGACGGAAATGAGAAACATTGGGATTGAGAACAAAAAGCAGAGCATAAGGCCTAAACCAAACATGATTTTCGTGCTACGTGATTCACATGACGATCATGTGAATACTTTTTGAGGCAATTTAGATGATTTTGGTTTAAGCCGAGAGATATGCTGTAAATTGGTTATTTTTTTTTTTTTTCCTTTTCAAACAAAAAATAGTTAAGAAGGAAATAATAGCTTTGTATAAATAAGATATTTCTAACACCTAGCTTAGTCTAATTGTATATTAGTAAAGGTAAGACGTTTCAGCTTCTAATATCCTTTTTATATTGTATTTTTTCTTTCACGTTACATTCAAATGTTTTTGTTATTAGTAAGGTTTTAAAAGACGCTAGACGGTAATGGGGGGACGAACTGGGATCTAGCACCTAGTCGGCTAGGTGGGGCTTATGTGGACTAGACGTATTTAAGTAAACTTATTATGTACCGTATAAATAAGTGCTTGTTTATACTTAAAGAATACAAAATAGTATTGAGATACATAAATTAAAAAATAGAATAACAATAGATTACAAAGTTTTAAAACATAATGAAAATATGAGGAACTAGATTATAATGAGTGTTCTTTCAAGTATTCAACAAGTTTCTGATAATTTATTAAAGTAATGCAAGATGAAAGTTATATTTTTCATGACCTAAGCGGATACCTAGGCATGCGACTAAGTAGATCTAGGCTTCATTTTTAATTTTCAAATGCCTAGAATTAATTGAGGCGGAGCCTCGGAGGTACTAGACGGAAATTTTAGAACAGTAGTTATAAGAATCTGTTTAATCTTCGCAACGTCTACATACTATTAGTGTTATGAGTGAGACCTAACATTGTAACCGGACCCCTTATATTAACCGTAAATATGATAAAAAGATAGAAAAGCTTATCTCATCTCATGTCTCAACATTTTGGAGGCCTTGCCTTGCATGCAGATAATTGGATATGAAGATCGAGACCTAATTGGATTCGTGATGACACCTAAGCCATGGCCAGTGACCACCACTCTTTCTTTACCCACACCAATGCTTTTTCCTTTTTTCTTCTCATTACTCTTCGACCCAAGTAAATGCCATTCTTCTTCAACTCAATCACAGAAAAGCCACTTCTTTTCCTTGTATATATAACAATCTTTGGAATTTTTTAATCATACAAAAAACTTCGGAATTGAACATTTGATGTATTTTAAGGGTTCTTGTGACCCTTTAAAGCACGTTTAGAATCTTAAGGCAATTTTTTTTGTGGTTTTTAATTGTTCTGCTAACGATCTATATATAGTTATTTAGTACTACGACCTAGTGATATTCTTTTTCATTTGTAAGTGAGAAGTCTTAGATTCGATTTTCGTCAAATACGAGTTTGAACTACATTATTGCTAGCTCATTGTGAAGTTAAATCCACTCTATCCTATAGATAATATCGTTTGTTAAAAAAAAAAAATCTACAAATGAAAATTGTTTATGTGTTGTGTGAGCAACCCAAATAGTCTAGGATAAGCATATTAATAAAAAATGAAAACTAATGAAAATGGTTTGAAAACTTTGAGTTTTAATGATAAGGACAAAATAAAGGGTAAAGTGAATAGTACCAGGATTGACTTTTTAGTGTAAAAATGTGGTTTTTCGTTAAAGTGAACATTACCGGATGCTTTTCGTTAAAGTTTCCTATTAAAAATAATAATCGAACACGAATTATATCATCAATGATTGTATCATAATTGTAACACTATGCTAGTGGGGTATCATAATTGTAATACGAATTATAATTTTTAACCAAAACAGTAGTGAATATGAATTGCAGCTGATTGTTTTAATAATTTTCTCATACCATCTCCAAATGCGATGCTGTAGAGATGCTCTCATTTGTGTGATTGCTTTAATAATTGACAGATTATATTCGCACACTAAATTCTTTCTCCACACACTTTTAATTTTTTAATATTTTTCTATCAAGTGGTGTGTAGAATATAAAAAATATTAAAAAAGTAAAAAGGTGTAGGAAAAGTAATTTGAGGAGAGGGGGTGTGTGAACATAATCTCTCTTAATAATTTTGGTAGACTCTGCAACATGTTCTCGCTACATTAAAACTTGATGCATCCAACGATACTTCTTCGTTGCGGCATGTGGTGAACAACGCTCGCCATATGCATGCAATTCTCCACACAAAGCTCACTTATACTCAAAAGAAGGCAAACAAGGTTGCAGCTGGCAAGAATGGGATTGTCTTTAGAAGAACAAGTGATTTATTGGGGTGCATTCAATTGGAATTTCGAGGGATTTTAATTATTTTAGTAAATCTAGGAGTATTCAATCAGGATTTTAAGTGACTATCTGAAATTTAAAGTGTAATCAATTAAGATTTTGCGATAGTTTATTAAAATCCTTAAAAATCTGGATGTGTTCAATTAGCATTTTAAAGAAGTTTAAAACATTTTTCTTGTATTCAATTAGAAACTGATTTTAAAGAATTTGAAAAGGTTGAGGAATTCGAGAGAATTGAAGAGATTTCGTACTGTATTTTAAGCATCTACAAATCTTATCTATTTTTATGAGATTTTCGAGGGAATGAATCAAAATTTTACATAAAATCTCGACAAACCAATTTAAATTCCATAAAAATCTCTTAAATTTCCAATTGAATAAAGCGCCCTTAGTTTGAGGAACCCTTTATGTAATCATGGATCTCATTTTTTAAGATACTATAACTTTGTAACTTGTTGGTGTGGGAAATTTTTTTTTTCTCTTCGACTGGGTTGAAATTCTCAGTAAAATTGTTATTGAAACCCATTTAAATGGACCTTATCCTCTAATGTGCATGTGTTCTTTTCTTCGTATCAATGCTTATCATACTTGTTAAAGAAAAATACATGAATTAGTTACAAACACATCAATATTTCTTTCATACAATAAACCTAATATAGAATACTCAATAAATAATAAACCTAATATAAAAGATTCAATGGATCTAATATAAACATTTACGAAGAGATGAAGCGATATTGAGGAGTGAGACAAATTTCCTTTTACTGTAAGTTTTTTTTTTTTTTTTTTTTCATGGCCAAAATTGTGAACTTGTTCAAAGTGCTCATTGACCATCCCAGACCCAGACAAAAAACCAGTCAAACCAGCAAACCTCCTATTCACTCTCCCACAGTGCCAAAATCGTAAATAACAACCAAATGCTGGGCATTACTAATAGAAATTTTAGCAACAATTTTAGATTATGTTATATAAGGGCCCCATCTTTGTCCCATCCATCACCTGCACACTGTTGTTTTCCTATCTTTCCTTCTCTGTCCTTAGTTAGCTTCCATCACTCTCACTCTCAGAGATTGCACTGAGGAAGAACAGGCACTCACTCTTTTAGATCTGAAAAACCCACAAACGCCAGAAATCTCTTACCTTTAAGGACGACCTAGTAAGCATTTTCTCTGCTACTCTCTCTCAGCTTTTCTGTGTGTTTTCTTGGGTTTTTAGGTGTTTGTTCAAGTTCTTGAGGGATCTGATGTGTTTGGGTTCTTGATTGAATGTGGGGGTTAATGGGTTTTTGGTGGGTAATGCATTTTTTCTGGGGGTAATTTCTTGGTGGGTTTTGTGTTTACTGTAGTGAATTTTGGGTGATTTTGTTAGTGGGGTTTGTATTTGGGATTGGGCTTGATGAGTTTTGTTCTTGATGATTGGTTGCTGGTTATGAACTTGGAATCTTGGATTTAGTGATTTGATTTGGTTAATTAAGTGGTATTTAGTGTACTGTACTACCAAGATTAGTGCTTTGTTTTTGGTGATGAGAAAATGGGAGGAAAAGAAGTTTCCTGTCTTGATTATTGTATTCTTTGTTGAGGTTTTTAAGATTTGGAATCTTTAGTTTTCTTTCTTGACACTCCAAATTCAAGGGAAGAAAACTAATGATATGGTTCAATTGTTTATGGTTCTTTGACTTGGTACTTGGATTGTAGTTTTGTTTAGTCCGTAACATGATGTGAGTAGTGTGATCTGTGTTTGGAACTTCAATTTTTACCAAAATTTAGTTCTTCTGGGTTCAAGGTATTCGTCGTTGATAGATGTGATTTCCAGAACCCAGAAGAAATATAGAGGGTTATCTTTGTACTAATGTTTAGAGAATCTGTGTTTTGATTTTTAATACCCAACTGATGGTTGGGCTTGAACATGGCTACTCAGTATTGCCTTCGTCTTCTGAGGTTCTTTCATGCTTGTGATCTTTTTTATGCTAGAGTCCTTTTGCAGATTAGCTAGCATCTTATATGACTGAAGCCAAAGTATATGTGCATTATTTGTCTGGTCAAGTTCTCACTTGCTGTTTTCAAAAAAGCATAGAATGCCTTTTGAAATTTTCGATGATGCAGTTTAGGTTTTAGTCTAAGCAAAAATGGCTGTCGCGGATGCTCAAAATCCTCGTGTTGGAGAAACCACTTGCGGTTCTTTGCTGCAGAAACTGCAGGTAATTTATATTTTTACCTTTGGTTGTTTGTCTTTTTCTTCCCCACCGCTTCTTTGTATGTACTTTGAAGGTTAGCTGTTGAACGAATCCATGATTTTATTTAGGAAATTTGGAATGAAGTTGGCGAGAGTGATGAAGAACGAGACAAAATGCTTCTTCAGTTAGAGCAAGAGTGCCTTGATGTATACAAGAGGAAGGTCGAGCTGGCAGCTAAGTCAAGGGCACAGCTTCTTCAGGCATTGTCTGATTCCAGACTTGAACTTTCCAGTCTTCTATCAGCTCTTGGAGAAAAAAGTTTTACCGGAGTTGTGAGTACTTGCATACATCTTCCTCATATGTGCTGATGATTTGTTATTGCTACATTAAAGCATGTTAATAGTACTATCAAAGTATATGGTAAGTAATAGTGAACTGTTAATTTGATTACAGCCTGAGAAGACTTCAGGGACAATCAAGGAACAGCTTGGGGCTATAGCGCCACTACTGGAACAGCTGTGGGAACAGAAAGAGGAGAGAGTGAAGGAGTTTACTGATGTTCAGTCTCAAATTCAGAAGATTTGTGGAGAAATTGCTGGGAACTCGAATCTCAGCGAGAGTCCTGCGGTTGATGAGTCTGATCTATCCCTGAAGAAATTAGATGAATTTCAATCCCAACTTCATGATCTTCAAAAGGAAAAGGTAAAAATATCTTGTCCTCGTGAACATGACATGTGCACTATCACAGTAGTCTACAGTTCATGTGGAATACAATGATAATGTTAATTGCTCATTTGATCTGGCAGAGTGAAAGATTGCACAAGGTGCTTGAATTCGTGAGCACAGTGCACGATCTTTGTGCTGTACTTGGACTGGACTTCTTGAGTACTGTTACAGAGGTTCATCCTAGCTTAAATGACTCAACTGGTGTGCGTACCAAAAGCATTAGCAATGATACTCTATCTAGGCTGGCAAGGACTGTCTTAGCACTAAAAGAAGATAAGGAGCAGAGGCTGCATAAGGTATTCTTTTTCCCTTTTTTTCCATTTATTGTGCTTGTACAAACAATTATTGTGTTTACCAAAAAAAAAAAACAATGATTGTTGGATCTTTGAATTAAAATTGACTTGTGTCTTTGCTCTGAAGCTTCAAGAGTCAGCAACTCAGCTCATTGATCTGTGGAATCTGATGGATACCCCTGACGAGGAAAGGAGATTATTTGAACATGTAACCTGTAACATATCAGCTTCAGTAGATGAAGTGACTGTTCCTGGGTCTCTTGCGCTGGATCTGATTGAACAGGTATATGAAGCATATTGATGTTCAATGGTTTGTTAAATAATGTATCATGGTTTACTCATTTCTTTGATTTTTTTTTCAGACTGAGGTTGAAGTTGACCGGCTCGATCAGCTGAAGTCAAGCAGGATGAAAGAAATTGCGTTCAAGAAGCAAGCAGAGCTAGAGGAGATATTTGCTCGAGCTCATGTAGAAATAGATACAGAAGCTGCCAGAGAAAAGATTTTGGAACTCATTGATTCGGGGAATGTTGAACCTACTGAATTACTGGCTGACATGGATGATCAGATAGCGAAAGCGAAGGATGAAGCTCTAAGCAGAAAGGATATACTGGACAAGGTTGAGAAATGGATGTCAGCCTGTGAGGAAGAGAGTTGGCTTGAGGACTACAATCGCGTAAGTAAACCCTCTCTCAAAATATATCTGCTTACGTGTGCATGTGTATTAGGGAGTGGGGATTTGAGGAATTCATATACCCTTCGCCTTTCTTGTCTGCTCCCCATCATTGGAGGTTGAACTACCTAGACCTTTCCCTTAATAAAGAGACTGATATTACCGTACTACTAGAGCTGGTGGAATCAGAGATTTTATACCTGTGATGCTTGTTCTTTGTAATTACAGTAGATGGTAGCCATGCTTGAATTAATTATTGCCACTTAATAGTTCCAAGAATGAAGCTACTTATTGTCTCTTCTCAAAAAAAAGAATGAAGCTACTTGGTAAAAAGGGCCTGGCCAGTGCCTGCGGAGAGTCCTAACATTTTAACCACCTACCAAACTATATTTAAGCATACAGGAAAACGTGATCATTTCATGGTTGGACTTCGGTAAAAAGGGCCTTGGGGGGAGGTTGGGCGTATGTGTGTTCTTGGCTTGGAGTCTTGCCTTTTCAGGGTGGTTGGTGTAGTCATTTAATCATTAAACCACTAACTGGCTGAGGAGAATCTACTTCGCATTTATGCAGCCCACTTGAATTTTTCTGATTCTTTATACTTGAACCGTTTGAAGTGTTTCATTCTAACCAACATTTTGTTGCTCGAACAGGATGAAAACAGGTATAATGCGAGTAGAGGTGCGCACCTAAACCTCAAGCGTGCAGAGAAAGCACGAATTCTGGTTAACAAAATTCCAGGTATGTGTAGAATCAAGGGATAACACAATTATTATGACTGTATCTTACAGATGCAGGACTGACAAAAAGTGTGGCTTATAAGCATATGGAAGTTTTGTGTGGCCTGTAATATTGTTATTGATAAAAGAAAATTAAACAGTGCATTGTTGCCAATTAGCACCCCCTGATTACCCATTACCTCCAAATTCTTATTATTTCATTTTCTTGGCAACGCAGCTCTTGTAGACACGTTGGTAGCCAAAACACGTGGGTGGGAGGAAGAGCGTGGCATATCATTTACTTATGATGGTGTTCCTCTCCTTGCTATGCTGGATGAGTATGCCATGCTGAGGCAAGAAAGAGAAGAAGAGAAGCGGAGGATGAGGGTACGTTTTACTTGAATAGATAATCAAATGCTCATTGATGATTATATGAGGTGATTACATTTTCACCGATCATTGTACGAGTTCTGATATGTGCCTGAGTATGAAATCAGTTGCGTTTTATATGACCCAAATCCTAATCTGACATTACCGTAGCGTGTATGGTTTTGGTTATTACATAGCAGTCTGACTTTATTGTCATCATGTATCAAATGGGATTACGTCTGATGGATTTTGCAGGATCAGAAGAAGTACCAAGAGCTACAACATACAGAACAAGAAACCATATTTGGTTCAAAGCCTAGCCCTGCTCGACCAGTTGGCACAAAGAAGGTAGTAGGTCCTCGTGCAAATGGTGGCCCCAATGGAACTCCTAGCAGACGGCTTTCACTTAATGCTCATCAAAATGGAAGCAGGTCTGTAGTGAAAGATGGGAAGAGAGATCTTAGGCCCGTCGCTCCTATGAACTACGTTGAAATGGCAAAAGAGGATGCTGCCTCCCACATTTCTGGCACTGACACGGTTCCTGCTTCACCATAATTAATAAGGGAAAGTACTGTAGGTTACACAGCTCTGTCGAAGTTTAGCGTTTTTACTTGTTACTGTAGTAGGGATATAATGTATGAAACAGTGAGGGTAAATTGGAGAGTGAACTGTGACGTCTCTACCTGTGCATGTTATGTTTTGGCATTCGGAGCTTTCTAAATACGTGTTGCTTTCTTTGTTCTTCAAGTTTTGATCTATATTGTAGCAAGCAAGCATGATGGTGCCTGTGCCGGTAGCTATTCTGTGTTGGAAATAAAATCCTGCATCTGCATTCTCGCCAGTACTCTTTTATTGTTTTGCTTTGCATAACTGGTACACCATATAAAAAGTTTAATTTGAATTTCCTGTCTTGGTTGCAATGAACTTGGTAATCTATGCTGCTCATTCGTATACTGGCGAATTGATTTGAACACACATTTTTCCCAAACACCCCTTTTTATATATGTTTTTTATTGAATAAATTAAACTGACCCAATTGACATGACTAACCAAAGATATGTAGGGGGATAAATGTGTGTATCTCTTTCCAAACTATAATGATGGGTACGAAATTCCTTCCTAGATTTTCCTTCTTGAGATGCGAAGCATGCTGAGTTTAACGTTGCTTTAGCTTACACGTTCCCTCGTGTCTGGCTACACTTGAGCTAAATACATGGATAACACAAATCATGTGGCGAAAATCACTTATGGTTACTAGGTTTCATACATGGACAAACCTTATATGATACTTTGAATAAAGTTCAAGATGTACCCCAAAAGAATAAGGCAAGAAGAGAAGTAGTGCATTTTATATAAGCTCATGCAAAATCACATTCTAAACAGAATTTTGTCGTACTTCATTGTTGAAGATTCAATGGACCCAGGAAGTAAACCTTATACAGGTTTTGTTATACTAATGTGGTTCAAATTGCCTTTAAACAAAATCGAACATAAAACCTCTCACTCACAAATGAAAACAAGAGTTTAAGAGAAAATCTTGTTCGAAAAAAACCAAGGTTCTAAAATACGCTAGGTGCTAGTCGGGCGACGGGCTAGGGCCTAGCGCCTAGGCATCTAGACGGATTTAAATAAATCTATTATATTTTGTGTAAATAAGTGTTTGTTTATACTTAAAATATATATAATTTCATCATAAACTAGAAAATAGAATGACATTTATATTATGAAGTATTGGAATATAATGAAAATATGAGAGCAAACATATAATATGTGTTTATTTAAGTGTTCAATAAGTCTCTTAAAATTTATTGGAAACAATAAAATACAAAAGGAAAATTATCTATTTTCTATCTAAGTGAGTTGCAATCTAGGCAGGTGTCTAGGCAAGTTTGGAAGGGTTAGGTGGGCGCCTCAGCAAGTCTAGGTGCCCTTTCTTAATTTTCAAACGCTTAAATATTAATCGGGATGGTGGCCAGCAACCTAGCGCCTAGACGGGATCTAGGCGGTGCTTGGCATGAATTTTTAGAACAGTAGAAAAAACTCAATAAGAGAAACCCCGAACAAGGAAAAAGAGAACCCCATGACCACCAGTTAGATTCCACTAATTCTATATAATTTTACGGAAAGTCATCATAAATACAAGACTATATTGGCATAATGCTCATAACTAACTAATTAATATAATCCACATATGCGGAGATGCTTATTTTGCTCTTTAAGGGTTGGTTTCGGATTGTGGTGTTTAAAAAAAAAAAAAACAACTTATTAAAAAAATTTGGAACATTAAATGTGTTTGGTAAAACAAAAAAAAGTGTTTTTAAAAAAAAAAAAACTGTTGTCAATGAAAGTAGAAAAACAGAGAAATGCAGAAGTAGGGTCTACTATGCTTCTAAGAAAAGTGTTTTTTTTTCTTTCAAAGCATAGTAATTAATGCTCATTTAATAAAATTTTTAAATGGCAAGTATACTCTCACATGTTTTATAATATAGATTTAACTTTGCTGCTGAAAGAATTAGCAACCCCTCTTGCTGAGAGCCTATCACGGTGCGACATGTGTCCAAGTTGTGATGCAGGAGGGGCTGCTGATCTTGTTCTTATAATATTACAATATTTGCCCTTACATTATTGTCTTTGACAATTATTATATCATACTAAATATTATATCATTTTTAATCATTTAATATATTCAAAGCAATTTATATAAAAGTTTACCAAACACTCATACACTGTTTTTTTTTAATTTATTAAAAGCACTTTTACAAAAAAAAGGTTTACCAAACACTTAACAACTTTATTTTAGAGCTGTTTATTTTCACAGCACAGAAAAAGCAATTTATTTTTAAAAAAGTATAGCAATACCAAACTACCCTTACTTTACACGTCTAGTCTAGGAGATAATGTTGTTTGAACTCCCCCATCGAAGATTTAGGGTGCGTTTGGTACGCAGACGGGACGGAACGGGACGGGACGGGACGGGACGGGACGGAACGGGACGGGACGGAACGAAGGTGTAATTTTTGAAAAATACATGGGGTATATTTGTCTTAAAATGGTAAAACAGTGTGTTCCACAGACGTGGAACAAACCCGTTCCAGGGCGGGGAGGTGGAACGCAAAAACACCCAAAATCTGTCCCGTGGAACAGTCCGTTCCACCCATTTTTGACGTACCAAACGCGGGACGGAACGCCTCGTCCCGTTCCGTCCCGTCCCGTCCCACGTACCAAACGCACCCTTAACAAACAAATGACAAATAATATACAAATGGTTTTAGGATAAAATGTCCAGTTAATTATAATTAGATGCCTCATTTTAGATTTTTCTAAATTAAACATTTGTTACTTTTCAACTTTTGATTAAAGTGCTTTTACTTTTAATTAAACTTTATATTCCAGGTATATTCTTAATTTAAGTATTTTATAAATTCTTTTAAATCCATTTCTATGTAAAAAAAATGCACTCAATAATATTCATTAATTTATTGCTATTTTTATGGAATCTCATCCCTTCCTCAATTTAAGGATTCAATTATATCTATTGGGGTTCAAGATTAATTGGATGAAATATAGTTTTTCCAATTTCCAACTCAACATTTTATATAGATTATAAAAAAACAAGAGTTCGTTTATAATTAAAATTGAGATGTAGACTAGACTGCCTAATTTCATGCAATTGAAGATAAATTTGAATTTTTTAACAACTACTTATAGTAGAAACGTGAACTAAGAGTTTTCACATTTTTATTTTTATTTAAAATGAGTCCTTATTCCAATAATTAATTATTAAGAGTTGACAAAATATTTTTTAGTGCAATGTTTTAATGTGAAAAGTTATTTTTTTTTAGGTTACACAACTTACACATAACATACCATAAGTTTTGTACGTACCAAAATAAGGATAATACAACATACTAATAACTTGTACGTACTAAATAAAGAACTCCTCAATTACGTCGAATCCTTATGAAAATAAATCCAGAATGAAATCGCGCTAAAGCTAGGGCGTCACCCGTAAGTGGCGCGCTGTGTGGCTCGAGCACAGTGATAAGTGAGCAAGGGTCGTTGTATCTCCATCGGCACCCGGATGCAGTGTTAAATGAGCAAGGGGGCCATAGAAACTTCTTTTCGAACGACTCCACTCAAAGTTGTTTGGGAGCATATGCTTCTATCAACTTTACACAGGACACACAAAAGAAGTACTTTGATCCTATTGGACGGGGGAGGGTGAAGAAGCTAGGACAGAAGGGTAAAGTTCAAGAGAGTAGAATGCGTTTAGGAACGTGGAATATAGGAACCTTAACGGGAAAATCTATGGAAGTAGTGGAAGTTATGGTGAGGAGAAGGATAAATATTATGTGCCTACAAGAAACTAAGTGGGTTGGTCTTAAGGCAAAGGATCTAGAAAACTCAGGGTTTAAACTTTGGTATTCAAGCACAAATAGAACGAGAAACGGTGTTGGCATCATCGTGGACAAGACCTTGACACAAGATGTTGTAGATGTCAAGAAGGTAGGAGATAGAATCATGGCAATCAAGATTGTAATAGGACAAGAACTCATCAATGTGATTAGTGCGTACGCACCTCAAGTAGGGTTGGATACGAGTTCGAAGGAGAAATTTTGGGAAGACCTTGGAGACTTGGTGCAAGGAATTGCCCAGACGGAGAAGTTATTTATAGGAGGAGATTTAAATGGACAATTGGGCAGGGAGACAGGCAACTATGGAGGTTTTCATGGTGGCCATGGTTTTGGGGAGAGAAACGAGGATGGGGAAGCTATCTTAGATTTTGCAATGGCATATGATCTCTTCTTAGCCAACACCTTCTTTAAGAAAAGAGAAGAACATGTGATCACCTACGAGAGTGGGTCGTAAAAAACACAAATAGATTTTCTTCTAATGAGGAAAGGGGATCGTATAACTTGTAAGGATTGCAAAGTTATACCGGGAGAGAGCTTGGCTAATCAACATCGCTTGTTGGTGATGAATGTACATATCAAAAGAGTGAGAAAAAAGAACAAGACTTGGAAGTGCCCAAGGACTACATGGTGGAATCTAAAAGGAGAAAAACAAGCCATTTTCAAAGAGAAAGTAATCACCCAGTGTGTGTGGGATAGAGAGGGGGAAGCTAGCCAAAGGTGGGATTTCATGGCTAGTTGTATCCGAAAAGTAGCAAAAGAGGTATTAGGAGAGTCCAAGGGCTTTGCTCCACACCAAAAGGAATCTTGGTGGTGGAATGAGGAGGTACAAACAAAGGTGAAGGCTAAGAAGGAATGTTGTAAAGCCTTATACAAGGACATGACCGATGAAAATGGTGAAAGGTATAGAAGAGCGAAGCAAGTGGTGAAGAAAGCTGTGAAAGAAGCTAAGTTAGCGACTTATGACGATATGTATAAGCGACTAGATACCAAAGAAGGAGAGTTGGATATCTATAAACTAGCTAGAGCAAGGGAAAAGAAGACAAGGGACCTAAACCAAGTGAGGTGCATCAAGGATGAGGATGGAAAGGTTCTTGCTACAGAGAACGCGGTCCAAGACAGATGGAGATGTTATTTTCATAATCTTTTCAATGAAGGACATGAAATGAGTACTTCTTTAGGGGAGTTGAGTAACTCAGAAGAGTGTAGAAACTACTCCTTTTATTGTCGAATTAGGAAGGAAGAAGTGGTTGGAGCTTTGAAGAAGATGAAGCATAGAAAAACAGTGGGCCCAGACGATATACCGATCGAAGTGTGGAAAGTCTTGGGAGAGACAGGTATAGCATGACTTACTGACCTTTTCAATAGGATTTTGAAAATGAAGAAGATGCCAAATGAGTGGCGAAAGAGCACTTTAGTGCCTATCTACAAGAATAAGGGCGACGTACAAAATTGCATGAACTATAGGGGTATTAAGCTACTGAGTCATACAATGAAGCTCTGGGAGAGAGTCATTGAGCAGAGATTGAGGCAAGAGACACGGGTTTCGGACAACCAATTCGGGTTTATGCCAGGGCGCTCAACCATGGAGGTAATCTATCTCTTACGAAGATTGATGGAAATATATAGAGATGGGAAAAAGGATTTACACATAGTCTTTATAGTTTTGGAAAAAGCGTATGATAGGGTCCCAAGAAACATTCTTTGGAGGATTTTAGAGAAGAAAGGAGTACGAGTAGCATATATCCAAGCTATAAAGGATATGTATGAATGAGCAAAGACTGCCGTAAGAACTCATGAAGGACAAACCGAAAGCTTCCCCATAACTGTAGGATTACATCAAGGCTCATCCTTAAGTTGGTCATGGATGAGTTAACAGGACATATTCAAGATGATATTCCTTGGTGTATGCTTTTCGCAGACGATATAGTGTTGATAGATGAAACTTAGGAAGGGGTAAATGCGAAGCTTAACCTTTGGAGAGAAGTGTTGGAATCTAAAGGTCTTCGCCTAAGCCGATCAAAGATAGAATATATGGAGTGCAAGTTCAGTGCAAATGGAGGCCAAAATGAGTTAGGGGTGAGGATTGGAGATCAGGAAATACCAAAGAGTGATCGTTTTCGCTACTTAGGATCTATCTTGCAAAAGAACGAAGAATTAGATGGAGATCTCAACCATAGAATACAAGCTGGATGGATGAAGTGGAAAAGTGCATCCGGCGTGTTGTGTGACCGCCGTATGCCACTGAAGTTCAAGGGAAAATTTTATAGGACGGCAATAAGGCCGGCGATGCTGTATGGCACAGAATGTTGGGCGGTGAAGCATTAACACTACACAAAATGGGTGCAGCGGAGATGAGGATGCTTTGTTGGATGTGTGGGCATACGAGAAAGGATAAGATTAGGAATGAGGATATCCGAGGTAAAGTAGGAGTAGCCGAAATTGTAGGAAAGCTGAGAGAAAATCGGTTACGGTGGTTTGGACATGTGCAAAGAAGGCATACTGACGCTCCGGTTAGAAGATGCGACTACGGGACAGAGGTTCAGGGCTGAAGGGGTAGAGGAAGACCTAGGAAAACTTTGGAAGAGACTCTAAGAAAAGACTTAAAGTACTTGGATCTAACGGAGGACATGACACAGGACCGAGCATAATGGCGTTCTAAGATTCATATAGCCGACCTCACTCAGTAAAGAAGGCTTTGGTATTTAACACAATACGTTGAAATGAAGCAAAGCTTATTTATTGATATCTCCGATAAGTTACAAATATGTACATATACATGAGTCAAACTAAACAAACAAGAAGGAGCATTCACAAAGGTTGCTTAGGAGAAGTCAAAGCAGTCGGTAGAGCCCCAGAAAGAGAAGGCACCGGAGGGGGATCATTCGGAGCCTCAGTACTGGACAGAACCCTAGAAAGAGGAGGCATCAGAGGTTGATCATTTAGAGCTTTATTACGCGGTACAGCCCCAGACGACAAAGGCAATAAATGCCTTTGGAACAAACCCACAAACCGTTGATGATCAAGTAAAACCTGACCATCAGATTCCTTCATCTGGTCAAGCTTCCTCTTCATGTTTGTAGCATTGTCGTGTGCGAGCCGGTGCAACTGTTTATTCTCATGCTTGAGCCCTCTAATCTCCTGTTTGAGACTCATCACTTCAGCTGCCAATGATTCAACTTGGCGGGTTCGAGCAAATAGGCGTTGGGCCATATTAGACACAGAACCTGCACACTGAACACTCAGAGCCAGAGAATCTTTAATAGCCAACTCATCAGACCGTTTGGAAAGTAGTCTGTTATCTTTGGGAGTAAGAAGGTTCCTGGCCACCACTGTAGCGGTCATATCATTCTTCATCACGGAATCCCCAATGATAAGAGGACCAGTAGGGGATAAGAAGGATGGGCGCCATATGTTGTTTGGAGAAGGCGTGGCTGCCTCTTCAACAAGGTTCAAGTCAAAACGACGGTCGGAGGGGCCATACATTTTCAAAGGTGTTGAAAATAGAAGAGGTCGAACAAATCAAGATCTTAGAAGTGCAAGAATGGAGCTTCTACTGGTGGAGATTCAAGTGTGCTTTGGAACTTAATGCCAACCTCTATAAAAATCTGCACTCGACGGAGCTTTAGAAATCGAAGAGGCACCTGCCCAGAAATCGAAGAGGCGTTTGCTTTCTCAAAAGCTGGGCTGCTCAGAGACCACGAGGGCCGATCTTAGAAATCAAAGAGGCGTTTGCTTTGTCAAAAGCTGGGCTGCAAAGACCACGAAGGCCGATCTCAGAAATCGAAGAGACGCTTGCTTTCTCAAAAGCTGGGCTGATCAGAGACCACGAGGGCCGATCTCAGAAATCGAAGAGGCACCTGCTCTTTTCAGCCTTGTCAGCACCTGTCATATGCACACTCAACTTTGCTGAAATTACGGGCATTCTGTTGAAGATTTCTGGTGAAGTAGAAAGTACGTGAATCTTACTGTTCAATCATCCACTTTCCACACGCACCATCAGTTCATGGGTACCACAAATAACTTTGCCAAAGATCTCTGACAAAGTTTAGACACGTGAAGCTTGCAGCTCCCACTACATCGATATGACCAAGAAGGGTAAAAGAATAGCAAAGAAACAACACTAACAAAGTTTAGACACATAAATTTTGAAGGTCTAGCTATCATATTATTACCCATAAGGGTAAAGGAGCAGCACCACTGCTGGATAATTGGAAAGTCCCTGTGAGTCAACCTTTGTGCTCTGTGGCAAGGTAGACTAGCAAACATGCCCAACCTTTACTCACATTCGAGAAATTACTTTCTCAAAAAATCGAAGAGGCACCGTTCTCCGAATCTCGAGAGCTAGATCTTCGACAGGATTGCTTGTTCGAAAACCGAAGAGGCACCGCTTTCTCAACTTCGAGAGCCAGATCTCCTTGGATAAAGCTTGTCTGTAATCTTCACACGCAACATCAGTTTTCCAGATACCACATACCACTTTTTCAAAGTGCTCTGACACACGTGAAGCTGGCAGCTCCCACTACCGTGCTATGACCAAGCAGGGTAAAGGAATAGCATTACTACTTGTTGTTAGGGAGACTCCTATATATGTCGACGTCCATCCTCAACGGATAGGCAGACCTACAAAAATGCTCAACCCTTCCTCATATCTGAGAGGGCACTCCCAACGAAGCTTCTCGAAATACTCAGCTTTCTTTCCCCCTGATAATACCTCTGCAAACAAGCTACACCAGAGAAAGAATATCTCATATCATCAGGGTTAAAAGTAAGAGTATCCCATATCATGCTTTTTCCCTGTCTTTTCCTTTGGCCTTGTTCTTACCTGCAAGACAAGGAGAAAGAGAGCAATCAGTCAGCACTTGGAATCAAGCTTCCAGTCAGAAACTGACTGCCTGGAACCCCTTACTTGATTACTTACCTGGCATTGCTCTCGAGTACTCATCTTCAACATCTTATGCTTCCAGAGAAGATACCACATCTGCCTGAGGAACAGATAGGGAAAGTGAGAAGGATACAAGGAAGCATGTGGAGATAAGCGTAACAGAACACGTGCCGATACATCCACTACTTTGTCAACAGCAAAAGTATCCCATATTAGCAGGGTCGAACGTACTTTAAATTTGATGAACTTGTTTTGACCCTCAAATTCTTCAGTCGGTCTTATACTCTGGAGGAAACCAGAAAACCCTCCAGCCCAGTTCAAGAATAAGCCTGTGGAAAGTTACTTATTCAAAAGCAAAAGTATCTCATATCATCTATTCTCCTTTTTCTTCTCTTTATCCTTCATGCTGCCTGCAGGATAGGGAGAATGAGAACAATCAGCCGGAACTCGAAATCAAACTTCTGATCTGGGACTGATTGCTTGGAGCTCTGATTGCTTACCTTGTCTGTCACCTCTTTCAGCAGATCCCCTAGTTCGTCGACTTGGGGGACTCCTACTACATGGTTTGTATTGCGCTTGACCTAGCCTGAAACTACAAGTAAGCTTCAAGTGAAATTGATACATTACCTTGTGCATCTCCACCAGTTAACGATACCACCCCTGGATGGAGGAAGAGTACTTCCAGAGAAGATGCCACATCTACCTATGAGACAGATAAGGCAAGTGAAGACGATACCACACTTCGGTACTTAGAAGTTTCGTGATTACGAGATCATTCTCCCACACTATTTCCTAATGTTATTTGTACTAAATCATTCATCTGTACTCACTAAAGGAGAGCTTGAACCTATGTATTGTGTAAACCCTTCACAATTAATGAGAACTCCTCTACTTCGTGAACGTAGCCAATCTGGGTGAACCACGTACATCTTGTGTTTGCTTTCCTGTCTCTATCCATTTACATACTTAACCACACTAATGACTAGAGCAATCTAGTAAAGATCACAAACTTATTACTTTCTGTTGTACCAAAGTCCTCACTAATTTTGTGCATCAACAATCCTTAAGTCCTTACCTTTTTGCGTTGGTAATAGATGAGTTAACAAGACATATTCAAGATGATATTCCTTGGTGTATGCTTTTTGCAAATGATATAGTGTTGATAGATGAAACTCATGAGGGGTAAATGCGAAGCTTAACCTTTGGAGAGAAGTGTTGGAATCTAAAGGTCTTCGCCTAAGCTGATCAAAGACAGAATATATGCAGTGCAAGTTCAGTGCAAATGGAGGCCAAAATGAGTTTGGGGTGAGGATCGGAGATCAAGAAATACCAAAGAGCGACCGTTTTCGCTACCTAGGATCTATCTTGCAAAAGAACGGAGAATTAGATGGAGATCTCAACCATAGAATACAAGCTGGATGGATGAAGTGGAAGAGTGCATCCGGCGTGTTGTGTGACCATCGTAGGTCACTGAAGCTCAAAGGAAATTTTTATAGGACGACAATAAGGTCGGCGATGCTGTATAGCACAGAATGTTGGGTGGTGAAGCATCAACAAGTACACAAAATGGGTTTGGACATGTGCAAAGAAGGCCTCCTGACGCTCCGGTTCGAAGATGTGACTACGGGATAGAGGTTCAGGGCTGAAGGGGTAGAGGAAAACCTAGGAAAACTTGGGAAGAGACCCTAAGAAAAGACTTAGAGTACTTGGATCTAATGGAGGACATGACACAAAACCGAGCGCAATGGCGTTCTAGTATTCATATAACCGACCCCACTTAGTGGGAAAAGGCTTTGTTGTTGTTGTTGTTGTTGGTACGTTATATTTAATATATGTGCATGTTATATTTCATAATTGTATGTTAATAGGATGTTTATGTGTTTTTAGAATTTAAAACAACAAATTATTTGAATAAGAAAAATTCATTTTGAACGAATTATGATAAGATAAGATAGGAAGTTTGTGGTGATTTTAGAATATTTGTTATATTATTTTCTGAACTAGTTGGTTAATTAAATACAATAAAAATCATAATTTTTAATTAAAAATTAGTAGAAGAATGTTTGATCAAAAGTTTAAAACTTATAGATGTTTGATTAAAAAAATTCAAATTTGAGGCATCTATATCAATATGCCCCTAAAATGTCACACCTCTTAGGCAACATGTGGTTTAGTGAGAGACAATATCGATGTTGGACTATTCGGCCCGTCTCTCTGAAACTTTAATATGATATCATAGTAGGTTTGTTTGGACTCGAATATTGGGTCTGTACTCTTTTCAGACCCCATTGTTGCCTAGTATTCATGTTTGGAGGTATGTTGGAAACTCCATTTTCAGATGTGGAAGTTCTCTTCACATGTGGTCTACTAAAGATATGGTCCTACATGTAGAGGTATGTTGGAAATCCCACATCAGGGATTTGATCAAACAAATTACGATTTATATGATTCTATTTCTAATTGCACCAAGACTTTTTAGGATAAAACTTCACACTTCTTAGATTACACGTGGTTAAGTTGGAGACAGTATCTGGTGGAACACTCGGCCCATCTGAAACTTTAACAAATGTGTTGATAAGAATTAAGTTACCTTGCCAAGAAATTTCGAAATAATTATTCGGAGAATCCAAGGAATCCAAAGCATAAAAAATATACAAAGCATATTCCTTGGAAAATATTAGTATTTGGGTTTTGCTTGTTAGTTTAGGATTTGGGCCTAGCCCATCCGAGTTAGGGTTTCTTAGGCTTAGTTCTCTATAAATATTGCTTGTAATTTAGTTTGAGAAAAGTAAGTTAGTCACAATGTAGCCTCTTAGGGTTTTGTAGCCGTTTTGGCATTCTCGTTTGTTTAATAATATTCCTATTATTTTGTTAGTCTTGTTCATCGAGCACTCTGATATTCAACTTGGTATCAGAGCGGGTTCGATCCTTAGGGTTCAGTCTGTTCTCGTTGGTATCAATTTGTTTGCCTTTGTCATCGTTCGTTTAGATGTTAGTTGGTATTGATTGTTTGTAAGGAAAAGAAAAATGAAAGAAAAAAAGAAAGAAAGGTTTTGCTTGCAGAGGAGAAGATTCCCCAGCAAATAAAAAAAAGGGATGGGAGAAAAGAAAGGAAAAAAAAAGGAACCACGAAAAGGAAGAAGAAGGAAGAAAAAAGGGAAAAGAAGGAAGGAAAAAATATGGCTGTTATGTCTTGAGGTTTGGGGCCCACGTGATGCTGCTATTTGGGCTTGCTGCTGTAGCTTGTTGTTGCCTTCTACAATGATCACTTGAGTGTTTGAACTGGTAACCACTAAAGTGACGTTGGGTAGATGGTGAACTAGATTTTTTGTTGGTTTGATTGCAAATTGGCATTGGCATCGGCATTGGAAATTGACATTGGCATCAGCATTGGTATTGGCATTGGTATTGGTATTGGCATTGGCATTGGCATTGAAAATGGGCATTGGCATCGACATTGAAAATGGGCATTGACATCGGCATTGGTATCGGCATTGGCATTGGTATTGGCATCGGTATTGGTATTGGCATTGGCAATTGGCACTGGAATTTGGAGTGTTGCATCCACATCTACTTTGGCAAACCCATGTCGTGTACCACCATGAGTTTGACAGGGGGTGTTGGAAAATATTAGTATTTGGGTTTTACTTGTTAGTTTATGATTTGGGTCTAACCCATCCGAGTTAGGGTTTCTTAGGTTTAGTTCTTTATAAATATTGTTTGTAATTTAGTTTGAGAAACAATTAAGTTAGTCACAATGTAGCCTCTTAGGGTTTTGTAGCCGTTTCGGCATTCTCGTTTGTTTAATAATATTCTTATTTTGTAGTCTTATTCGTTACGCACTCTGATATTCAACTATATATATATAAATGCTGTATTCCATTTCCATCTATAAGCACTTTTTTGTGACTCCTAATTGGAAAATAAAAATAAAGAAATGGGTGTCAATTATTACTATTGCTTTTCCCAGTTTCCAAGCCCTGAGAGATTGCCATTGCGTAAGGTAAAGGAAGAACATGTAAGCTTCACATCTCAGTTATTGAGTTTTTGAAACCAAAATGCATCTGGGGAGGAAAGAACATGCGGGAAAAATTAGAGCAGTCCGATAACGAGCAGACTAAGAAGAAGAAGCAGCGGCAGCAGGAGCAGATGACAGTGGTTAAGAAGAAAGAGCTCACTTTGGAAGAGTGGTTCTTAGCATCATCGTCGTGCCGAAACAACGATATTAATAGTAGGGTTTGTAACAACAGTGAAGGGGAATACAATGGTTCTGGAGGGAATTGGGTTTATCCATCTTTAGGTGGAGAGGATTCAGACGATGTGACCTCCACTTATAGGAACAGTTTTTCTTTGCAGAAGCTGTTGACTGATAAAAGTGGAAGAAGTGATGTCTATGATCCTTGTTTGTGCATAAATGAAAGCAGTGGAAAGGTAAAGAAAAGGGTCAGCTTTAAACTGCAAGAAGAGGTTGATATATTCATTTTCTGTTCACCGGATCATCAAGGTGATGATCAAGAGGAAAGTAGAATTTAATAATATATATATATATATATATATATATATAGGCAGGCCGGCTTGAGAATTTGAGGGCCGTACGAGTCTTTGAAGTGAGGCCCTTCAGTTTTCTGATCCTCAACCCTTTGTACATTAATATGTATATAAAAAAATTCGCTAAATACATGAAAAAATCTATATAGATTTTTCTACATCAAATATTACTAAAAATTAATATCAAAAGAAGAAAGATATACAAACATTACTTAAATATTTTATGTCTAGCGTTTTTAAATGCAAATGTTAAGTTTACATAATCTAATTTTTCAAACAATTCTTTTTCAGTTGATAAAATAGCTAATCTATTCAATCTTTCTTTATGACATAGTGGATTGAAGATAAGATTTGATCAACTTTAATTTTGAAAAACTTCTTTTTGCAAATGTAACAATAACTGGTATGGTTAAAAAAATTCTATAAGCAAAGATTCAAAGACTCAAAGACTCAAAGTCTGTAAACTTCTTATTTCAAAGGACATAAAGTTTGAAATATTAATTTTATATACAAAATAAAATAAAAATTGGGGGCCCCTCCAGAGTGGGAGCCCTAGGTGGCCCGCCTACTCTAGCTACCCTCAAAGTCGGCCCCGGCTATAGGAGAAGGATGTAAAAAATTTGGTATTGAAGGGCTGAACCTCATATTATTCATGTATTTGTTTTAAAGATTGTGTTCGTTGATTTTTCCTCAGAACTTGTAACTCGACGCTCCCAAGCTTTTATTAATAGCCATTACTGTCCCATCGTTAGAATTTTTATACCTTATATGTGTTTTCAATTAGTGGAGAGGTTGTAATTTGGATGATCAACTTATTGTAAACCACATTGAAAAAAAAAATGAGATGTGAACATTTTGTAAAACATATTTAAATCATGGCTCTCTTGAAGTATCTCCACTGGTTGGTGGAAGGCAAGGGCAATGGTCCAAAAGATGCCCTCTATCCAAAAAAAAAAAAAAAAAAAAAAAGAGGATGCCCTCTAACCCAAAAAGCAACCTCCACCGGTCCAAATTTGCAAGGGCAAATGGTGGGCTATGCAAAGCATGTCCAAATGCCCGAGCAAGATGTGCCCAGCCTTTTGTCAAGGTGTTGGCTAACATCAGCATGATGAAGGTGGTGCGCCATCAATTGTTGATAAGTATACAAATTCTCACCTTTTATTCGTTTTTCAATGAAGTATAGAAGTATTAATAAAAGTTTATATTATTAATATTATCAATATTATTTTAATATTTTCCTATTTGTATACAAACTGTAATTTTGAGGAAGATAATGCTGGGGAGACTAAATTTTTAAATCAAATGATATGGTTGTTGAAGATTGAATTATTACTTAAGTGTTGATTAACATGCTTATTTTTTATTGGTGACACATCATTTGGTTTGCAAATTTGGTTTAAAAATTTAGTCTTCCTAGCATTATCCTTTTGAGGACATTAATGACAAGATGGACCTACAAATATGGGTAGTTCGCAGCTCGGTACAAACTGTGGAATATCAAGCTCCACAAGCATTATGAGCTATATGATGATTCGAAGACCACTCTCCTAGAGGGTTGCCTTGAGGAGTTGGTGAAGCGCCTAGAGGATTGGGAGTGGCTCTGCAAGCATTTTCAGGAGCATAAATATTTGGTAAGTTTAATAATAATATTTTAATAATAATTTATTAATTTTTTAGTAATTTTAAATTTTTTTTTAATGTTTTTTTTCAAATAGATGCGCTAATACGTTGGTCTTGTATTGAATGGAAGAGAGCTAAAGGCCAACAAGATCAACCAGTCAAAACAGAAACTTGTCCACCGGTCCGGTTCGAGACCTTTCTCCGATAGGCTAGAGTAGCGATGGAAGGTAAGTGTATATTCATTTTTAATTCTAATAAATATTAATCTCTATTAGGATTAATAATATTTTCTTAACCTTTTTTTATTCCAGGATGATTCTAAGTTCTCGGTGATCGACATGTTCAATGATGTCTATGTTCGACCAGGTGATGAGATTACTAAGCAACTCCATGTAAGTATATATATAATATATATAACTGTCAAAATTCTTACATCTATAAGAAGTATAAAAATTAATTAAAGATTGGTTATTATTGCTGGTTACTATGGTGGAGAAGAGCAAGACTATTATCAAAGAGGTGGCATCGCAGCTTCCCGTGGAGACCTCGATTGAAGACGTGACTCTTAGGAAGGAACCAAGGCTTCAAATCCTGACTAAGACCCTAGATCAAACCCTTGGTTGGAGGCTTGGTAAGGTTGTCTAGGGGATGAGGAATGCGCGACAACGTAACACTACTGTCACATCTTCTAGACAGGTCGCCGAGTTGATGCAGGAAGTTACGAACCTAAAGTACAGGCTTGCGCCCCAGAATGATAAGATGACCTAGATCTTACAAGCCTTTCAATTGTTTAACTTCCAATTTCCACCAGCTGCTCTTCAGCCACCTTCGAGCACCCAGTCCTTCCATCCAGAAATACCCAACAGGCTGACGCAATAGACTTCAATGACCTTCTTTTGTAGTTTATTGTATATTTGGATATTATAAGAACATTTCGACTTGTATGAACATATGCATATATAACAAATAATTTTTTTTGTTTATTAATTAGTTTATAATTTAATTAAAATAATTACAAAAAAATTAATTAAATTATGTAATCTAATAAAAAATTATAAATAAAGGAAATAAAAAATAAAAAAACAACATTTATTGTGATAACTTGTCCCTAATTCTATGATTTTATAAATTTTAAAAGTGTAAATTGATGAAAATGCCCTAGAGGCGAGATTGTTGACCTTCATTGATCGTCTTTTTGTGACACGTACGAGGTACTATTTTAATGTATTCTCGAAGTGCTCGATGGTATGAACAAATAGGATTAAGCGGAACTAAATTTGGAGTTACAATGAAGATTTTAGAAATTACGGAGCATGATGGGCGTTTTGATAAATTCACTTTACGAGAGATATTTTTTGTTTCTTCATTGGTGACTTTGAGATGTGTGCCAAGTGGGGCCCACACCCCATTCCTTCACCTATCTCCTGTGTTTCGCTCTCATATCTCCATCTTCTTTTTCTGCCATCCCATACTATTTCTCTTTCTCATTGCATTATCTCTCTATTTCCCATTTTGACTCTTAAACTCTGCACCCTCTCTTTCCCTTCATCTCTCCCAGTCATTTAACCCGTCTTATCTGCCAACGTAGGAGCGACCAACGGCAAAGCTATTGTACCCATCGAAGATAAACTATACCAGAGCACCACCACCCGTCCATTTTGGTTTTCTAAACCCTCTCATTTTCACTCTCTCAACTCTGTGCCCACTACACAGAAACATGAATAGTGATCATCTGCCATGGCCGACTCCGGCGAGGTTGACATACCACCAGGCCATCATGGCTTCTCCTTTCTGAAAACCCAAGAATCAGAGACAACACCTTGGACCCTCTATTTCAGCTTCTTGTCTTCCTTACTACAAAGAACGGTTAAGCCGAGACTTGCATCACCATTTTGTTCGGCGAGTTTACTTAGAACCCAACAAAACCAAGAAATGCACAGGGAAGAACTTCCCAGATTTTCTAGCGGCTTTTGAGCCATTTTTCGGCCAACTCTGGCCATGGCTAAGGAAACCAAATGTATATTTCAATTCCTTATTCTCCAAGCTTCAATTTGATATATGGGAAGGCTAGGTTTAGTGAAGTTTTTGGTTGGTTGGAGCTGGGGTTTATCCCGACCATTATTTTTCCAGATTTCGACGGTTGCAGAGGCAACCGGTAGGAGAAGAAGAAAAAAAAAAAGAAAAAGAAAAAGGGGCCTTAGGTCAAAAACCCAGTCCAAAGTCTTTGGCCCAAATATTTAGCCTAATAGGCCTAAATCTTTAGGCCAATGTTCCAGCCCAGCCCAGTTATTGACTTTTTCGGAATTTTCTCGAAAACCCTCATAGGCTAATTTCGGCTCCCTGAGTACATTTTTGGTATCCATTTAGTGAAATTCTAAAGTTTTAATGTAGTTGACCATCGGGGCATCTCAGTTGACTTGTTAAGGTTGACTGTTGACTTTCATTGACTTTTTGCGAAAATTGGTTGGGACCCTTCTTAGCGTATCTCAACACTGTAATTCCAAATCAGCACTCCGTTTTCCCAAATTTAATCGTTGTAGTTGAGTTTTACTAATGGGTCCTAATTTTATGCTTAGGTGCGATTACTATCGGAGACTCCGGCTATCCTAGCTTGAACGGCTGTGACATCCCAAGTATCTGTGAGTGGGTCTTTACTTTTAAGTATTATATACTTATTTAGTTTCCATTTATACATTTGAAAAAGAACTTCCTACATATGCCTAGATTAGACTAATGTTTATAAGAATTAGCAAAATAGCGAAATTTACGAAATTATACTAAATCCTACAAGATGCACAGGTATGCATATTATTAAGGGATGCCTTATTTATATTTACGGTAGTGAATAGTATTATGTTGGCGTAAGTTATTGATTTACCGTTGTATGATTTTGTTTACGTTATCTGCTCATTGGTACTGCACCGGTGTTAGTACTCTCCCAGGCCAGGGCTAGGCTTTCACGTGTATGTGCAAATCGCACCGTACGCTCACTTTGGATCCATTATAGATGCCAGTCTTGTCCTAGATTGCTATAGGCAATTAGGACTCGTATGTGCTGCGCATAGTACTAGTCTTCACATGATTGTAGTACTTGAGCGTATATCTTTGTTATAACCAGTCATGTTTATGTTAGAAGATCTCTGCATGAACTTGTGTGTCATCATGTGTCGATGAGCACTCGATATGATATGTTTGCTTATGCAAGATTATGTAATTATGGACTTCATGTGCTTACTTACGAAATATTGTGCCGTATTGAATTCTTGAGGTTTTGCGGGTTACGATAAGTATTTTCTTACTATACGTAGTATGTATATTTTGGAAACTATACTTATTTTACGGCAAGGGGTTATAATGTTTTCAAAAAGATTTTTATAAAACTTTATTTTTAGGCCAACTCACCTTTGTTTTTCGCCCTCCAAGTTTTAGTAGCTAAACTTTCGTATCGACGAGGATTATTGGCAAATCTTGGTATTGGAGATTACCTTCGATAGTATAATTCTCATCCTACTTTATTGTACTTTGCTTATGCTCTAACATCACTTGTGAAATGGGTTCATTTCTGCTCACAAGCGAACTCTTATATTTAGGCACTTTAGGTTTAAATTTATTCACATTTTCCACATCATTACACTTTATGGCTTTGTCACCCTCCTGGTGTCGGCCAACACGACTCGATTCAGAGTCCATGTGGATATTTTGGGTCGGGGTGTGTCAGTTTGGTATCAGAGCATAAGTTTGGGCAGTACTGCGTTCATCACATGCATGATGTAAACATTCTTGGTTCTTGAACCTAAGTGTCGAATCTTGCCACCTCGTCGGATATGAAAAACGTGCTAGGTTTTCCCTATGTTTTGGGTAGTTTAGACAACTTATCGATGTTCTAGATGAACATTTCGACGACCACCTCTAGACTTTAAACAAAGAACCTTCATGCCAAGGAAAACCCCGATTTGGAGACGAGCTTATGGCCCTGAAGCAGGGCTACTGTGTCAGTAATTGCATAGTACGGAAGACTTTACTCATCAATTCCACTACTATTATCTCGTCATCTTTACCAACCCTTTCGAGATAGGAAACCTAAAATAGTTATGATTCCTTGGCAGTACCCATTGGAATACCACTTATCAGAATTCCTATGAAGTTTACTTTTGTGTCGAAATTTTTGATAATGTCTCGAGTGAAGATGTGGTGCTAAAGTGGTAGCATTTGATGGAAGAACACCTAAGGGATAGTCACCTTTGATCCCCGACTTTACAAATCTTTCAAGCGTATTCAAAATTTCGGATCTTCAAGAGGAAAATTGATTTCCATTTAAGTCTATTCTAAAGTAGGTTATTAGCAAATCCTTTTTTCGGCCTCATGACATTTCAACCAACATTATCCCAAAATTCCTTTCAATGTTGTACTCATCATTTCGATAAGTATAGGCATGTGAGTACTAGTTGTTATACCTTCAGGTAGTAGAAATTCCAGAAGTAGTAATCAATTTTCCCTAAAATTAACGAAACCACCTCACAGGACCAGTTCCTTACCAATCGTCTGAAACCATCTACCCAAGCGGGCTTTAATCTGTAATCTGCCTATGGTGACGCTCCTAATTGACGATACTGTGCAATATCTAGGAACTGTCAACCAGTGTTCAGGCGATATGATTTCTGATACCAGACATAGGTATTAGTATATGGGAGTGATACCTTAATGCTAGAAAGCTGGTTCACAGTTTCAGGGTAGCAAACAATATCAAAATATCATTTATACGTTAATTAGTAAGGTGACTAATAGATCGCTTAACAGTGACTATCTGAGCCGAAGAAATTAAAATCGTGGAAACTTAAGGGCAAGCCTTGTAGGAGGAGAGTAAACCCATAGTTGTTTTAACCCCATTACCCATTTAGGTAACCCGAACATTCTCGACCAGTCATCCCTGAGGTCACTTTCACAAACAAACATTAGAATTGGAGCACAAGTTAAATTGTCCTTGTAAGAGCGAAATGAGTATTGAGAAAGTTACGAAAACCTTTTAGTACATGGCGTATAGAAAGGAAGTGGTATGTAGGCCTGATAATTCCTGACATGACTTGATAATCCGATACGACAATACGTGAAATTAACAGATGTTTGGGTCGACACGATAACGAAAGAGATTGTTATCAGGTAACCCGATAAGCACCTTTTAAGATAATGAGTTGGTTCGGGTATACATGTGGGTAACAAGATAAGCAAAATATTAATTTTATAATTTTATAACCCTAAAAAAATACTATAATAATTATATATATTAATTTAATAATTTTATACCCCTAAAAACTATAATAATTATATACATATATATATTAAATTAAATTTAAAAATTTGGGACCATTGAATCGTCTGAGATTTAACCTCAGTCGTCCATTGTGCATTAGGTTGGAGGCTATCGTTCTCTTCTCTCTCATTCACTCTAATCTCTCCAGTCCAGACTTACTCCCGCGCCGTCTCCTTAATCCTCATCTCTCTCGCATCCTCCTCATTTCACTTCATTCAACTCAACTCCAGCAACCACAAGAAAACCACACACAGGCAAGCACACACTAAATGTATGAATTTTATATTTTTGGGTATTCAATGTTTTTTTTTCAAAAACTAGTGATTTGGGGTTTTCGTTAAAATTAAAACTAATGGCTGAGGATTTTCTAGGTTTTGGGGTTTTGGGGTTTTCTGATTTTAAAGTTTATGGGTTGGTGCATGTTTGCAAACATTCAAAAAACCCAGCCATTGAGCAAGCGTGCTTCGCGTTGGATTTGCAAGCTTGAAAATCACAAAAGGATGAGGCAGAAATATAATCAAGCATTGGAATTTGGGAGTATAGATGTAGTTATGTAAATTAACTTTATTATGTCATGCCATTTATTCGTATTGTAAGCAGTAAGGTGTAATTCATTACTTAATGTCATATATATATATATACACATATATATTGGGGATATGTTATCAGGGGACTGGGAAGGTTAGAATTCAGGTGGCCTGTGGGGCAGGCAAAGACATAGTAGTGACGCCCCACCTATTTTTGTTTAGTTGTAGTAGATGCAATGTCTTAATTATTTGTATGGAATTATTTGTCCCAAGTATTATCAATTAGCAAGCAGGTCCTTTTTTTATTGTGAACACCGCGAGTTCATTTCTATCTATGGTTCATTTAGGGTCTAGTTACTTGAAGTTAATAAGTGTGGTCTATATTTGTTTTCCAGATTTGGAGATTTGGAACAAGCAAAGCAATTAAGCAAGGTTGCAACCTGCAAGTGCAAGGTATTTTTAATTGAATTGTGAATTTGAAAGTAAATTTGAATTGGATTGTGATTTGTGGATATATGATTTGGATATGTGAATTTGAAATGGATATGGATAGGTGAAATTGAATTGGATATGTGAAATTGAAATGGATATGTGAATTTGAAATGAATATGGTATGAAATTGGTATGAGCAAGATTTTATAGTTTTGTTTTTCTTTCTTGAGGCAATGGATGCTGTAGAGCAAGATTTTACAAACCTTAGTGATGAAGGGTCAGTGGAACTCATGGAAGTGAAAATACAAAAGATACAAATACAAGTTAGGCAAAGAAAAAGGCTAGAGTGATCAAATTAGGTAAGCGAACACTCAGGTCTCCTGTTTGGAAAACTTTCAACAAATCAACTACTATTTTTTGAAGATGGTAAGAGTCGTGCTCAATGTAAAGATCGTAAGAAACTGGTAATAGATGATTGTCATCATGGTACGGGTAATATGAAAAGACATTTGAAAACATGCCCTGGACCGACTGGTGGATTATTGTCGGTGTCTAAATTCTGTTCCCAAAATTTTGTTCCTGTGGTATTCTGTGGCTTATTGGTAGATGCCATCATCAAGCATAATCTTCCTTTTAGTTTTTCTGAATATGAGGGAATTAGGGATTTGTTTGCATATATATCTCCTGATATTAAGTTACTTTTAGAAATACAATTAAAGCCTATGTGTTGAGGATGTTCAAAAATGAAAAACAAAGGCTTCATAATTTGTTAGGCTCAGTTGAAGGTAGAATTTGTTTGGCATCAGACTTATGGACCTCGCAATGCACTGATAGGTAACCCGAACATTCTCGACCAGTCATCCCTGAGGTCACTTTCACAAACAAACATTAGAATTGGAGCACAAGTTAAATTGTCCTTGTAAGAGCGAAATGAGTATTGAGAAAGTTACGAAAACCTTTTAGTACATGGCGTATAGAAAGGAAGTGGTATGTAGGCCTGATAATTCCTGACATGACTTGATAATCCGATACGACAATACGTGAAATTAACAGATGTTTGGGTCGACACGATAACGAAAGAGATTGTTATCAGGTAACCCGATAAGCACCTTTTAAGATAATGAGTTGGTTCGGGTATACATGTGGGTAACAAGATAAGCAAAATATTAATTTTATAATTTTATAACCCTAAAAAAATACTATAATAATTATATATATTAATTTAATAATTTTATACCCCTAAAAACTATAATAATTATATACATATATATATTAAATTAAATTTAAAAATTTGGGACCATTGAATCGTCTGAGATTTAACCTCAGTCGTCCATTGTGCATTAGGTTGGAGGCTATCGTTCTCTTCTCTCTCATTCACTCTAATCTCTCCAGTCCAGACTTACTCCCGCGCCGTCTCCTTAATCCTCATCTCTCTCGCATCCTCCTCATTTCACTTCATTCAACTCAACTCCAGCAACCACAAGAAAACCACACACAGGCAAGCACACACTAAATGTATGAATTTTATATTTTTGGGTATTCAATGTTTTTTTTTCAAAAACTAGTGATTTGGGGTTTTCGTTAAAATTAAAACTAATGGCTGAGGATTTTCTAGGTTTTGGGGTTTTGGGGTTTTCTGATTTTAAAGTTTATGGGTTGGTGCATGTTTGCAAACATTCAAAAAACCCAGCCATTGAGCAAGCGTGCTTCGCGTTGGATTTGCAAGCTTGAAAATCACAAAAGGATGAGGCAGAAATATAATCAAGCATTGGAATTTGGGAGTATAGATGTAGTTATGTAAATTAACTTTATTATGTCATGCCATTTATTCGTATTGTAAGCAGTAAGGTGTAATTCATTACTTAATGTCATATATATATATATACACATATATATTGGGGATATGTTATCAGGGGACTGGGAAGGTTAGAATTCAGGTGGCCTGTGGGGCAGGCAAAGACATAGTAGTGACGCCCCACCTATTTTTGTTTAGTTGTAGTAGATGCAATGTCTTAATTATTTGTATGGAATTATTTGTCCCAAGTATTATCAATTAGCAAGCAGGTCCTTTTTTTATTGTGAACACCGCGAGTTCATTTCTATCTATGGTTCATTTAGGGTCTAGTTACTTGAAGTTAATAAGTGTGGTCTATATTTGTTTTCCAGATTTGGAGATTTGGAACAAGCAAAGCAATTAAGCAAGGTTGCAACCTGCAAGTGCAAGGTATTTTTAATTGAATTGTGAATTTGAAAGTAAATTTGAATTGGATTGTGATTTGTGGATATATGATTTGGATATGTGAATTTGAAATGGATATGGATAGGTGAAATTGAATTGGATATGTGAAATTGAAATGGATATGTGAATTTGAAATGAATATGGTATGAAATTGGTATGAGCAAGATTTTATAGTTTTGTTTTTCTTTCTTGAGGCAATGGATGCTGTAGAGCAAGATTTTACAAACCTTAGTGATGAAGGGTCAGTGGAACTCATGGAAGTGAAAATACAAAAGATACAAATACAAGTTAGGCAAAGAAAAAGGCTAGAGTGATCAAATTAGGTAAGCGAACACTCAGGTCTCCTATTTGGAAAACTTTCAACAAATCAACTACTATTTTTTGAAGATGGTAAGAGTCGTGCTCAATGTAAAGATCGTAAGAAACTGGTAATAGATGATTGTCATCATGGTACGGGTAATATGAAAAGACATTTGAAAACATGCCCTGGACCGACTGGTGGATTATTGTCGGTGTCTAAATTCTGTTCCCAAAATTTTGTTCCTGTGGTATTCTGTGGCTTATTGGTAGATGCCATCATCAAGCATAATCTTCCTTTTAGTTTTTCTGAATATGAGGGAATTAGGGATTTGTTTGCATATATATCTCCTGATATTAAGTTACTTTTAGAAATACAATTAAAGCCTATGTGTTGAGGATGTTCAAAAATGAAAAACAAAGGCTTCATAATTTGTTAGGCTCAGTTGAAGGTAGAATTTGTTTGGCATCAGACTTATGGACCTCGCAATGCACTGATGGGTATCTTACTCTTACTGCTTACTTTGTAGACAAAGATTGGAAATTGCATAAAAGAATTTAAAGTTTTTATCACATGCCTCCTCCGCATACTGATGTTGCATTATCTAAGAAAATTAATGCATTGGTGATTGAGTAGGGGATTGAGAAGAAGTTATTTTCTATTACTTTGGATAATGTTCTTCAAATATTTCTTTTGTTAGGATTTTGAAGAATCAATTGAATCTGAGAAGTCTTCTCGTGATGAATGGTGACTTCTTTCATGTGCGTTGTTGTGCTCATGTTTTGAATTTGAACGACTTAAAGAAATTGATTCTTCGGTGATAAAGATTTGTGAATGTATCAAGTATATAAAGGGCTCTAGGGCTAGGAAACTAAAGTTTTATGAATATGTTAGACAAGTAGGGATATTGGATAGTAGGAGAGGTTTGAGACAAGGTGTCCCTACTAGATGGAACTCAACCTATATTATGCTAGATAATGCAATTTTCTATCGATATGCTTTGATTCATTTAGGGTTGAGTGATTCAATTTTAGTAGTTGTCATTCTTCTGAAGAGTGGGATAAAATAATGAAGATTTCCAAGTTTTTGGGGTACTTTTATGAGGTTACGTGCTTATTCTCTCGGACAAAGTACCCCACATCAAATTTGTGCTTCCCTAAGGTGTTCGTAAACCAACTTCAAATTAAGACAGCCATGGATGACTCTGAAAGTTTCATGAATAAGATGGGGACTTACATGTACACGAAGTTTGAGAAGTATTGGTCAAAGTACAGTTTGATTTTGGCAATTGCAATCATCTTAGACCTCGTTATAAATTTCATTTTGTGGATTGGGCTTACACAAAGCTTCATGGTGTGAATTCGGTCGAATTTACAAAGGTTAACGACAAATTGAATGTTCTTTTTGGTGTGTACTTGGAAAAACTTTCATATCTTGATAATTCAAATACTTCAGTGAATTCAGTGCCTAATCATCAAACATAATCTGGAGATGTTCTCTTTGAGGTAACCTAAGTTTGTTTTTATTTACTTTATATATTTGTAGTAGTAGTACAATAAAAAATGTTGATATTATATTTGAAATTGACATGATGCATGATTCTTTGATTGAAAAAAATGAATTGCAGAAGTATTTGGAGGATAAAAGAATAGATGGAAAAGTAGACATAGATGTTCTTTCTTGGTGGCAAATGGAGCGTTTTCATTATCCGATACTTTCTCAGTTAGCATGAGATGTACTAACAATTCCCATTTCAACTGTTGCATCAAAATCTGCATTTAGTATTGGGGGTAAAGTACTAGATTAGTATCGTAATACATTGTTACCAGAAATAGTTCAAGCTTTGTAGTGCACACGAGATTGACTATTTGGAAAAGGTGGTAATATATTTTTATATGGTATAGTACTATTGTTTTATTTCTTTTCATAATTATTTTGGTAAACTTCTCATAATTTGAATGGCTTTTAATGTTTGGTTTTTCTATACTTAGTTTATGCAGAAGAGAGTTCTAACGTGGAAAACCTTACTGAAAACATCATCAACATAACTCTTGAAGGCAATAGATCAAGCCAAAGTTCCAATACAATTTCCTCATGATGATCAATGAAAATTGAGGATTTTGTAAAAGGAATAACATGCAAGCTTTGAGTTCCATTGGTAAGGTTTAAACTTTTGAGAAAGGCTTCACAACCTTGAAAACAAAAACTCTTTCATTTTGCATATCCTTGCACATTTAACATTTTGTAATAGACTAGTAGTGTATGAATATTTTTTTTATTAAGCTCTTATTTTCGAGTGTAGATGTAGTACTTAAACGACAAATGTGTTTTAATGTTTTGAAGTAATATTTATGTGGCAATGTGTGGTATGCGCAAATTTAAGAAGAAAAAAAATATTTTTCTTAACGGGTCATCATGGGTCGGGTCACTTTACCCATTGAGTAAATTGACCTGACCTGTTAAGGACCCGTTAAGATAACAGGTGTGACACGATACGACCCTTTAAGATAGTAGGTGTTACACAAAACGACACGAACATGACAGACCCGACCCGTTTGCCAAGCCTAGTAGTATGGTACGTTTCAAGGACGTATACCTTTGGTGTCATTTCTAAAAATTTTACCTGGGATATCACCAAATGGTTAAGTGAGGTACACCATCGATCCACTTTCTCTTACCACACCAGTTTTCCTTGCGTCTTTTTGAACAACCCCTACATCATTGTGAAAACTTAGTTACGAAAGCTTACCGATTTAGAATTTACCTCACCAAACACCTTATCTTGGGAATCTCAAATCTATTCGCGAAGGCGAAAGACTAAACCTTGGGATCGTACCTAGATTTTAGCAACTCAATCGGGTGACGATTAAAACTGTTAACCCATACTTGGAATTGATGGTCTACCCGACCAACTTTTGGAACTCGAGTTTTCATCTGTAACTTGTTAAATTTGTAGTAGTCTTACAGACGACTTTCTCACCTACCCTAGCAATGAGAGAAAATTTTCTAAATACCGACAGTTAGCTTTATACAAAATTCCTCAAATATTACGTTTGTTTAGATCGGTACTTTTCTTGGGAGACGTGATCTAAGCAGATGACATTCTTGTCCATTTCCAAAAAAAAAAAAAAAACATTGCAAATGTAGAAAATTTAATATTCCACAAATTGTTATGAAATATGTGATATCATTCACCTTGTTGATTTTATCGGCAATTTGTTAGTGATTTTCAGCAGTGTTGTTTTTCGTTTCATGTTGGTCAAGGAAAATCAATTTAGCTGAGACGTGGAATAAAATTAAAGTTGTGACAACTGAGGTGTTGTTTATTTCTTACCCTTGTTCCTATGCTTTTCGATGACATCGATTATTTTGGAATCTACTGTGATGTTCCATTGAACGCTTGGGCTGCGTATCGATGTAACGTGACGGAGGATCGCTTATGTTTCCAACGTTGGAACCGTACAAAATGAACCATCTTACTCATGACCTTAAGTCAACAATTATCTTTCTTACTTGAGAAAAAAAACCTAAATTAACGTCTACGATTGCATTATCGTGTATTACTCCGGATGTGCAAGCATAATTATTGTTTACCGCAACAAAATACATATCTACCCTTGAACACTTTCAGCCTGTCCTATTTCATTCCAGTTGGAATTCACGAGTATTGATATGACATTACTTACAAATCATTATGAAATCGTTCAAGTGATTATAATCATTTCTTGTATCCAAATAGAGATAGAGAAATATCACCATAAGCTCCTGGTACGAGGTATCTTGTACATGTGGAGATTATGATGATGTTTCGATGATTATAGATTGACTTAACAAGTAAACTCACTTTTCCGTTGGTTCAGATGGACAAGATACAAATCTCTTGGTAAAATTGCTGATTCTTGAATTTATCGGATTTTCTGGCGTTTCGATCAGCATCTACTCTGATTGTGATTCCATATTCACCTCTTTTTGCCGAAAGGCATTCCATTCATCCTTGGGTACGTGTCATCCCTATTGCACTTAGTATTATTTTTGATGCAGACAGACCGTCTAGGAGTATTGCTCGGACATTAAAGTTTTAGTTGTGACCATTAATTCCTCAATCAACTAACAAATACTCAGTTGAACGAATCTTTACTGTAGGTGATTGAATATTACGAAAGCTATCATTGTAGTGAGATATATGCGTGCAATCCAATTATCTTGAACTCTAGATTTGATGGACTTGTTTTGACTTTTTCTTGAGTGTTTGTTTAGCCTTTTCGGCGTAATTTTTCGCTAAACTTGAGTGGAAATTCATATTGAATCCCCTCGCTAAGGCGTTATGAACTACATTGTTAGATTACATGGTATGCATGTCACTGTTGTACCTCATCGTGATGCGCATTTCACTTCCAAGTTTTGGGAAGTCTTCTTGAAGGCTATGAGTACAAAGTTGTTGTCCGGCACCACACTTCACCCTCAGACTAATGGCCAGTCTGAATGAACTATCTGGACCTCGTGGCATTTTGCGTGTATCTGATATATAGTTTTAGAATGATTGTAGTAGACATTTATCTTTGTTAGAATTACGTGTAACTACGGTTTCACTTTCGATTTTAGGTATGACACTGTTGAGACGTAGTATGGAGATTTTATGCATATCACATGATTGACATAGGAGTATTATGAAAAGGTATTTAAATAATCGAGATTTCAATTTAGGAAATTGTGTGCTATTTGTGTTGTCGGCTGAGAAGGTATTGCGTGAGCGCGATCGAGGCATTAATCGGATGATTTATGTGTACTTCCCAATGAGGGGAGGGGCAATATGGTAATATTGCACCTTCAGGAATTATTTGCTTGCTTATCGTGACAACAGTGAGTGGTCGGTATTGTGGGCTGCTGATCGTAACATTGATAACTTATTTGTTGGATTCGTTAAGCAAGTGGACAATTAGGCCATTTACGTTAGTTTATTTATTTATTGTTTGGGCGTGACCCAAAGTTACCACACACATATCTTTGGAGTAAGTGACCTGATGAGTGCGTAGGTGAAATTTTTCTATGTTCAGTTTTGATTTCAGTACAACTATTTCTACGTAATTGTATATACGTATTTTGACGTTATGTTTTTATATATTTATTTTTGGCCTTATGTTTTTTTTTTAATAAAAGTATGTGGTGTGATATCCACACACCATTTTTTACTTCTCACACACCCTTCTAATTTTCGGCTGTCGGATCGGATGAATGGAAGAAGATCAACGAATAAAAATGAACAAAGGGTGTGTGAAAAGTAAAATAGGGTGTGTGGATAGCACATCCCTAAAAGTATTATATTTTGGTATTGTATTGAAGAAGAATGAAAGTTTAAGTTTGGAGGCATGAAAAAGGAATCATTGCAATCCGATCGCGATAGAATGACATTCTCTTTTATGCAATTGCTCTAACTTGATTTCTTCTTTATATATATTTCTTTCTATCTTTGAGTATTTTATGTATAGCAACTTATTTCAAATTTCGGGGATGAAATTCTTTTAAGGTGGGTAGATTATGATAACCCGTCCATAATTCTACGATTTTATAAATTTTAAAAGTGTGAATTGATGAAAATGCACCTAAAGGTGAGATTGTTGACCTTCGTTGATCGTCTTTTCGTGACGCGTACGAAGTACCATTTTACTGTATTCTCGAAGTGCTCGATGGTACGAATGTATAAGCGCAAGCGGAACTAATTTGGAGTTACGACGAAGATTTTAGAAACTACGGAGTGTGATGGGCGTTTTGGTAAATTCACGTTACGAGAGATTTTTTTGTTTCTTCATTGATGACTTTGAGCCGTGTGCCAAGTGGGGCCCACGCCCCATTCCTTCACCTTTCTCCCGTGTTTCCCTCTTATCTCTCCATCGTCTTTTTCTACCATCCCATACCTTTCTCTTTCTCATTGCACTATCTCTCTCTTTCCCACCTTGACTCTCAAACTTTGCACTATCTTTTTCCTTTCATCTCTCCCAGTCTTTTAACCCATCTTATCTGCAAACGTAGGAACGACTAATGGCAAAGCCGCTGTACCCATTGAAGATAAACTGTACCAGGGCACCACCACCTGTCCATTTTTGTTTTCTAAACCCTCTCATTTTTACTCTCTCAACTCTGTGCCCACTGCACAGAAACATGAATAGTGATCATCTGCCATGGCTGACTCCGGCGAGGTTGACATACCACCACGCCACCTCTGTGAAAACCCAAGAATCAGAGACAACACATTTTACCCTCTATTTCAGCTCCTTGTCTTCCCCACTACACATAACGGCTAAGTTAAGACTAGCATTGCCACTTTCTCCGACGAGTTTACTTAGAACCAAACGAAACCAAGAAACGCAAGGGGAGGAACTTCCCAGAGTTCCGGCTGCTTTTGAATCGTTTTTTGGCTAACTCTGGCCACGGCCGAGGAAACCAAAGGTATATTTCAATTCCTTGTTCTCCAAGCTTTGATTTAATATATGAGAAGGCTAGGTTTAGTGAAGTTTTTGGTTGGGTGGAGCCGGCGTTTATCCTGACCATTATTTTCCCAGGTTCCGACGGTTGTAGTGGCAACCAGCCAGAGAAGAATAAGAAGAAGAAGAAAAAAAAAGGGGGGCCTTAAGCCCAAAACCTGGTCTAAAGTCTTTGGTCCAAATATTTAGCCCAACCGGCCTAAACCTTTGGGCCGATGCTCCAGCCCAGCCTAGTTCCAAAATGGGCTCATAATATTCTAGGAATATTCTTGGAATATTCCTTGTTGACTTTTTCAAAATTTTCTCGAAAACCCTCATAGGCTAATTTCGGCGCCCCGAGTACATTTTTGGTATCTATTTAGTGAAATTCTAAAGTTTTAATGTAGTTGACCATCGAAGCGTCTCAATTGACTTTTCATTGACTTTTTACAAAAATTGCTCGGGACCCTTCTTAGCGTATTTCGACGCTCTAATTCCAAATCCGCACTCTTTTTTCTCAAATTTAATCGTTTTAGTTAAGGTTTACTAATGGGTCCCAATATTATGCTTAGGTGTGATTACTATCGGAGACTCCGACTATCCTAGCTTGAACGGTTGCGGTCTCGTAAGTATTCGTGAATGGGTATTTACTTTTAAATATTATAAACCTATTTAGTTTCCATTTATACATTTGAAAAAGAAATTCCTACATATACTTAGATTAGACTAATGTTTATAAGAATTAGCGAAATAACGGAATTTACGAAATTATCCTAAATCCTATAGGATGCACAGGTATGCATATTATTAAGGGATGCCTTATTTATATTTATGACAATGAACATTATTATGTTGGCATAAGTTATTGATTTACCGTTGTATGATTTTGTTTACGTTATATGCTCATTGTTGCTGCATTGGTGTTAGTACTTGCCGGGGGCAAAGCCAGGCTTTCACGTGTATGTGCACATCGCACCATACACTCACTTTGGATCCATGTTAGGTGCCAATCCTGTCCTAGACTGCTATAGGCAATTAGGACTTGTATGTGATGCGCATAGCGCTAGTCTTCACGTGATTGTAGTACTAGAGCGTATATCTTTGTTACACCTAGTCTTGTTCTTGTCAGAATCTCTTTGCATAAACTTGTGTGTCAACATGTGTCGATGAGCACTCGATATGATATGTTTGCTTATGCGAGATTATGTGATTACGGACGTCATGTGCTTACTTACGAAATATTGTGCCGTATTGAATTCTTGAGGTTTTGCAGGCTATGGTAAGTATTTTCTTACTATGCGTAGTATGTATATTTTGGAAACTATACTTGTATTATAGCGAGGAGTTATAATGTTTTCAAAAAAGTTTTTATAAAACTTTATTTTTAGGCCCACTTAACCTTATTTTTCACTCCTCCAGATTTTAGTAGCTGTGTTTTCGTATTGACGAGGATTCTTAGCAAATCTTGGTATTGGAGATTACCTTCGATGGTAATTCTCATCCTACTTTACTGTACTTTGCTTATGCTCTAACATCACGTGTGAAATGGGTTCATTTCTGCTCACAAGCGCACTCTTATAATTAGGCACTTCAGGTTTAAATTTATTCACATTTTCCACATCACTACACTTTATGGCTTCATCACCCTCCTGGTGTCGGCCAACAAGGCTCAATTCGGATTCCAAGTGAACATTTCGGATCGGGGTATGTCATTTACTTTACAAATGGCTTGCGTCACATAAGATTAAAAGCAAGGAGGCAACTTGTCACGCAAAATCGTTAACGATGAAAATTTTATAATTACATAACATTAAAATTACTCAAAACCAAATATTGTTGGACAAATTTCAGTGCAGAAAGGTCTACTGAAAGAAATTATTCGTTGTGCATATACTTACCCAACAATGCCCTGTTGTCGACATAAACTTAACGCGACGATATAATGTCGTACCTTAGTTCTGTGGAACTATATGCTTTGTTCCCCTATATTTTAGGCGACAAACCTACTCTTCGTCGCGCAAGGTGTCTTGTGTGACGACATTTACTTGTCTTCGTCACGCAAATGCATTTTTCACGACCTTTGTGCGATGATGTCTTTGCGACGAAGGAGTCGTTGTGCCAATACTTAAGCGATGGAATTTTGTCTTTGTGCGACGAACTTTTGTTCGTCAAGTTCGTTGAGAAAACTATTTAATGTAGTTGTGTATCATTATCAGTTGTTAAAAAAAAAAATATTGGTATGGCATTATGGTTTAGAGGAGAATGATGTAGAGAATTTGAATTAGATACATAAGGTTTGAACCTTGAATTTGAACTAGATACATAAGGTTTGGAGACTATAATGTTGATTTTCATAAAGAGGTAGGATGGAAAAGGTAAGAGTTTATATCATATAATTACCATTTACAATGGCTTCCAATGTTATAAGATGAAATTGTGTAGCTGCTAGTGGCCTAGCAGTTAAATGAATGTTTCTATTGCACTATTATTTTTTTTTTGTTACATCGAGGGTTTTGAACCTCACATAACCTAGTTTTACCCATAACCCAACTCATCTCAACGTTGCAATCAGTGGCTATATATTGCATTCTGTTCTTAATTAATGTAACGGTTTTCCATTACTTATCATTACATGTTCTCCAACAACTAATTATATATGTTTTTAAAAATATTTACATTTATGAAGTTAAGCTTACAATAAAAAAACTATTTTAAGTAATAATATAAAACGAACATGAAAAATAAAGTATTTTGCTCAAGTATTACCATTTGTATTATAGAATGTCTTCGATTACAATTTGACTTAGCATTTAAGACTAGATGCTCTTAGTAGGAATAGTTATCTGGTTAAGAATTATATCAAATAATTAACAAGGATACCAAATATTTGAACTTTGCAGCAAAATGGATCGAAACGAGGAGCTGTTGCAGATTTTTGCTTTTGGTTGCTGGCGGCTTTGGAAGTGCAGAAATGCAGCAACCTTTCAAGGAGAGCTTTGTCCGCCTGAAGAGGCTATTAGTTTGATGAAGAAGCCCCGGAAAGAATGGACTGATGCGAACCAAAGGGGCTGCTGTGCGGAGCTGTTATGCAGGCCTCCTAGTGGAACCCAACATAATCTCCAACGGAGGAAGCCAGAAATAGGAAGGTTGAAGGTCAATTCGGTGGAGCATGGCAAGCGGATACAATATCAGGAGGAACTCGGTGGGTCGTGAGGAATAGCGCAGGTTGGTTTCAAATGGAGGGAGGACAGGGTGGACTGCTGCCCTCATCGAGCCTCGCCATGGAAGCTGAGGCCGTAAGAGATGATCTGACTGCATGCGTGGAGGAAGGACATAAACGTGTTATATTGGAATCGGACTCCATCAACTGAATTAATTTCAATGCTCAAAGGAGAAAGGGATCCAGATTTTACAGTTGCTTGCATCTTATTTGACATGCGAGAGCTAGCTATTCAAATGGAATCCATCGAGTATGTTTTGTTCCGCGAGCTTGCAATAGGGCAGCTGAGCTCACTCGGTGGTTTCGTTTGTAAACAGTAGAGGGGGCTCTCATAGATGGGGAATTCTATTTCCAAATTTGTTCAACGTTCTTGCAGAGGATGTAAACATTTCCATTCATATTGATTAAATCTATCATTTTGACAAAAAAAATAACAAGGCAGCCTACATGAATTAAAAACTAGCAAGTAATTCAAAACTTTTGAAAAGAACACCTTTGATAAGTTAGCAACTGAAATAACTACCATTGTCCACTATCAACCCAGCAACCTTGCTTAAAAACAATTAAATTGTAGTTAAGGAAGAGTGAAAAGTATACATAACTAAATCAAATGACATTTCAAAAAGCCAAAAAGTGTTAGGTAAAATTGAAACTCCTCATTCATACAAATTATATATCACGTTAAACCAAACACAATAACATGACATAAAGGAAGATTAAAGTAAGAAGGGATTTTAACTTTGTATACTAATTAATGTTTCATTTACTTAATTCATTTCAAAGGAACACAAACAGTGCCCAAAATATTGGTTTGGGCCAAGATGGATTCTCGGCCCGGAAGGCCTTACGAAAAGATTACCGTGGACTGTTTAGTTCATGGGCTTCCTAACCTAGGTTGGTCAAGTCATGCTGAGAGACGAGTAATTGAATCCTGACGCAATAAGGGGTCTCAGCAAGATATGGATAGAAGTGAATCCGGCTTGATAAAGGACTGGATTCAAAGTCATAGTGAAAATAGGACTGGTCGAGATGGTGTTTGATTAGAAGAAGAAATCCTAATCCGAGTGGGGTTTTAACTCGATTTAGAAAGTACTTGGTGCTATAAATAGAGGAGGCTGTGCATCGTTCAAAGCCCCTCCAATTCAACACACAACTGCCCTGCGCAAATTCTCTCAACAACCTTGAGACTTTTTCCTTTTCTTTTTTTGCCAACACACCTTCAGTTTGGATAAACAACACTGTGAAGGCAACCGATGATATCTTCAGTCGGCATAGATAGCACTGTCACCGTAGAACCAGCCAATCTCGCAGCATCTTCAGTCAGCATAGATAGCACTGCGTCGACGGTGACTGGTTATTTATCCAAGTCTCAGTTGAGAAGGATTTCCGAATTCTTATTGGTTGAGGTCATCTCATTAGCCTTCTCAGCGAAGTGAGGTGTTACAGTTTATTAGGCTCGGCACATTGCATGCCGAGTTAGTTTATGATTGGATACTCTCAAGTGGGATTTAGAGTTCGGCATTCCGGCGACCGAACCACGTTTATTGTTAAGACATATATCCGCTTTGAGTATTTGTTCCCTTACACTTTGGTGTCGATTCGGCGTGAGTTTACTCTGACAAATACCATCACTGTGATCGAATCCGACGATGACGACGATTTGTGAACTTTGTAAGAATAGTAGCCTTGTCTTTAGGTTCGAGAATCCAAATGGCCGAGATGTGTTCCTTCCTCGGTCGTAATTGTAAGACGCAGAAGTCAGCCGTGCACCCAACGCAACATGAACATATTTTACTCCTCGGCCGACGAGTTGGCACTACCTGCATTCAATCGAAGGACGTAGTTAGCTCATAGATTACTCAGCCTGCGAGCCACGTAGGCTTGGTAGTTTATAGGGTCAACATTTTGGCACGCCCAGTGGGACCCAGTGCTAAACTATGAAGTTCATGCCAATTAAAACACGATCGGTTAAAAAGAAAACAGTTATAGGAAAATCATCAATTGATTTGCCAATTCAGAACATAAGTGTATCACAGGCACAGAATCCCCTTAGTGCCATGACACCTGAGTCCACAAGCACGACTCGCCGAGAAAAAGAAGTTGGTCTCGGCGGTCAGCTTTGCAGTCTAGAAATCCTTAACAAAAACACATGCATTCTCAATGAAGGGATAGTGAATGACTGTGATGAGGATGGTGATGAAGGCTCTGATCCACCAACAAGATCGTTTCTTCGAAGACGACTGGACGAACAGTCTAGGGCAGTTGAACAAACGTTTAGTCGAGGAATCGATAAGCTGCACGATGTTATACGCAGTAACAGTGAAGTACAAAACAGATTGCTTAAAATACTGGTTAGCAAGGTCTGCGACGACAGGTCATTCAATCTTTCTCGGCAATTGCCACCAAAGAATAATCTGTTGCCAGTAGTATAGGCCGAGCCAGTTCCTACTCGGCTCAAGCCAATTGACTTAGAAAAGAAATGAGGATCGAGTAGCAGGACAGATGGACCTGACCAGAGGGTGGAAGTAACGTCCGTCGATATAACCAAGGTCCAACGGATGATTGATTCGGCCATGAAAAAGGGGCCGAAGTTCCCTAAATTCATCCATCCATATCCAGCTTACGTGGAACAGTTCGAATATCCTAAAGGTTTCAAAATTCCAGACTTTAGTCTTTTCGCTGGAGAATCGTCTTTATCCTTGTTAGAACATGTGGCTCGTTTCACCGCGCAATGCGGAGATGACAACAGTGATTTTCACAAGCTGCGGCTGTTCAATTTTTCATTGACCGGTTCAGCCTTCACCTAGTAAATCAACCTTCGACCTAATTCCATCCAAAGCTGGGAGGAATTGGTCGAGAGATTTCACGAGCAATTTTATCGGCCATGGATGAAGATGTCAGTTTCTTCGTTGGCAAAGATGGCTCAAGCATCTGATGAGTCACCAATGGATTATCTTACCAAATTTAAATCGGCCAGGAATTGGTGCCGAGTACCTCTTCCTGAAGTCGAGTTTGTTAGACTTGCTTTGAACGGACTCGATGTAGAATACAAAAAGAAATTTTTGGGGGCAAACTTTTGGGATATGTATGAATTAGCCCAGCATGTCGAGCAATATGACTATTTGCTCTGAGAAAGGTTCCCAACCTCGACTCAAGATCAACTTGTTTTCTAATGCACCACCCACCGAACTCTCAGGACCTGCCATAGTCGAGTCTATGTCAGACACCAACGAATATGGAAATGGCGGGCTATTAGTTTTGTGTAGCAATTGTAAGGCACGCATTGTATTAACCGAGCCTAAGGGGAAACTTCCCCCGATGTAGATGCCGACATCACAACACCAATCGACGATTACAGCAAAGCCCTCAAAGGAACCTAGTGAAGGCCAGCGCCAGAAAGTATTCGACAGGCTCGACCCAAGGAAACAGACAGATGGTCCTGCATCGGTCAGACGACGCCTTGATTTTGACGTACCGTTTTACAACGAGGACTATTATTTCCGCAATTCCAGTAGGTCGAGCTCATTAGCAAATCAAAAAACCTTCAGGCCACCTGAACCACGTGAGCAACGTTGGTACAACTATAATTCTCCCACCGGCATGTATACCGCGCTATCCAAATCTCAGAAATGTCGACGTCAGCGTATAGATTGCTTGGCTCGACGACAAGCTGCCCAGCCTATTTCGACCACTAAATGGCAGTCGAAAGAAACAGCAGGAAGTGGAGATGATCGGCTAACCCCAACAATCATGGTTGAATTACAAGGGCAGAAGGAAACCAATCGAGATTTCGAAACTACCATTGAAGCAGCCGAGAAGCGCATCAAACTTCTTATTCGGCCCGGGGAAATGAAAGCTCGTTTCGAGCATGTTAAGAAAGAGGCCGAAAGCAAACTGCCCCCATTACCTTTGAAAGAACCACTAATCAGAATTCGGCGGAATCTGCACCCCCCATTCTTTGCGAATCATTAGAATATATGAAAAAATTTCACAAGAAATACTCCGCCAATAACTTGTATGGGTTGCCCAAGGCTTGCCAAGAAGCTCTTAACTTATCATTAACTTGCCCCGATGCTAAGCAGATTATCCAAAAAACCACTGATCCAGCAATAAAAGCCAGATTCCAGCACATTCGAGAAGCTAAGGTTCTCGGCTTCGAGGTCGACCCATACACAGATATTGACACAGCCGAACTCTTTTTTTCTCTTAAAGATCTTCAACACCTTCGGTATCACTTCGAAGTTTTTTCGGCCGTCTTCTTGTTCGGCTTAACGGCTGATGAGACATAGTGGGTGGCACGACTGGACGCTTACCTGGACACCAAGAATTCCCAGATCGCCTATGAAGAATGAGCTCGCAGAATATGACAGGAGCAGAATCCGATACCAGATGCATGCAAGCCCGAAGACGACATTCAACAGGATATAACGTTAGATTGTATGACGCAAGCGCCTAAATATGTTGAGATACACGGCCAACTGGCCGCGAATGCTCCGACACACGATGATATAATCCTCACAACTCCGGAAGATGATGACCAGGATCCTATGTGCCTTTCAGTCCTTGAAAATATGGAAATCAGCATGGTCCATGTTCTACCGGCCAAATTTCAGCTGACTACACGCTAACCAAGTTCCTTGGATGGCGATGTGGTCACCGAGGAAGCAACACAAGTTGATTTCATCACTACGACGGAGGATGAGTCACCAAACGATGACGATAAACTTAAAACAGCCTTGGATATCTTGTTTCCCCGTTATTCTTTGACTAATCTTCAGCATTTAAAACCGTTGTATGTCACGGCTCATATTGAAGGCTACCCAATCTCCAAGATTTTTGTTGATTGCGGAGCAATGGTCAACATCATACCTGTATCCGTCATGAAAGCATTACGACGATCCACCGACGAACTCATTTCTTCCTGAATAACCATAAGTAGCTTTGCCGGTGACAAGTCTCAGACCAAAGGGGTACTCCCTCTAGAGGTAAACATCGCAGGTTGCAATCACATGACCGCATTTTTTATCGTCGACTCCAAAACCGAATATAATGCTTTGCTCGGTAAAAATTGGATTCATCAAACGAATTGCATTCCTTCTTCTTTATATCAAGTTCTCATTTTTTAGGATGGTAAATCAGTTGTGGTCCACCCGGCCGACACTCAGCCATTTGAAACCAACATGATTCAGGCCCGCTATTATGATGATCACGTCAGCTATATTACCCTACAGGGTTTGAATGAAGATGGATGGCCGACCCGGATTTCAATCCAAAAGCCATTGAGGTAGGCGCCAAGACTGTCCACTAGGATTCGACGAGACTCAGTTTGGCCAATTTACTCCCCAACACTGATGATTGACGTCGAAAGCAAGAGGCGTCGGGCTGCGGTTTCATCCACGATGGAGCGCCTGCTGGCCCATTGGTATGCTATTGCCCAACACCCACATTTGGGCATCAACTTATTCGAATTTTTGGCCGAAGACGATAACGGCCCGGTATTATCATTGGATAAAGTTCAGGCTACACCGGCCGAGCTCGACGACAGCCGACCCCAAGTTAAGGATCCTCTAGAGGAAATAAATGTTGGAACGGCCGATGATCCTCGGCCACTCTTTATCAGTGCATTATTGCCCTATGCCATGAAAGTTAAACTCCATCAATTGCTTCACGAATTTAAAGATTGTTTTGCTTGGAGTTATCATGAAATGCCGGGTCTCGAACGGACCCTCGTCGAACATGAATTACATATCAAACCTAGTTGCAAGCCTGTTCGACAACCTCTTCACCGATTCTCGACCGAAGTACAACTCGGCATAAAAGATGAACTTGTTCGACTATTAAATACTGGGTTTATCTGAACCGCTCAATACGTTGAGTGGTTGGCGAATATCGTACCCGTGCTCAAGAAAAATAGGGCCCTACGCATTTGCATTGATTTTCGAAATTTGAATCTGGCAACACCCAAGGATGCATACCCCATGCCAATTTCATATTTGCTAATCGATGCCGTAGCTAATCATGACATGCTGTCATTCATGGATGGACATGCCGGTTATAACCAGATATTTATTGCCGAGGTCGATGTTCGTAAAATTGCTTTCCGCTGCCCGGGGGCACTCGGCACCTATGAGTGGGTAGTCATGCGATTCGGTCTAAAGAACGCTGGTGCTACATACCAACGCGCGATGAATACCATTTTTCATGACCTAATCGGCACTACCATAGAAGTGTATATTGATGACGTCGTGGTCAAATCGAAAATTCGCCGAGCGCATATTGATGATCTTCGGTAAGCTATCCTTCACATGCAACGACACAACCTTAAGACGAACCCGGCCAAATGCGCCTTTGGTGTGTCAGCCGATAATTTCTTAGGTTTTCTTGTCCACCATCGCGGCATCGAGGTCGACGCGAATAAAGCTCATGCGATTATTGACGCCCCACCACAGACGACCAAAAAATAACTCCAGTCCTTACTCGGGAAGATAATTTTCTTCGCTGATTCATAGCTAATTCCGCTGGCAAAATTACGACATTCTTTACACTGTTGAAACTTAAGGACTCAGACAAGTTTGAGTGGCATGAAGAACATCGAGCAGCTTTCACACAAATCAAGGTTGCTCTCACAACTCCACCCGTCCTCGTACCACCCCGATATGATAAACCCCTTAAGCTTTACATTTCCGCTGCCGAAGAATCTATTAGTTGCCTCCTCGCTTAAGATACCGACGTTGGGCGAGAACAAGTTATTTTCTATCTCAGCCAACACCTTAATCCTCCAGAAATCAATTATTCACCAGTTAAGAAGTTTTGCTTGGCTTTGTTCTTTGCTGCATTAAAACTCCGACATTATATGCTCTCATCCGTTATGCAGGTCATCGCCCTAATAGATGTTATTCAATATATGCTTACTCGGCCAATAATCAAAGGCCGAATCGGGAAATGGACACTGGCATTATCAGAGTTTAGTTTGCAGTATGTCCCATAAAAAGCCACCAAAGGATAAGGGCTTGTCGATTTCTTAGCCTACCACTTTTCCCCATATGGGTTCGGGGGCACCGATGTTGAAATCGGCATAGTGGAAACACGTGACAATTATTGGACGATGTATTTCGATGGTTCCAGCACGTCAACGTTGGCCGGTGTAGGGATCGTACTCCAATCGCCACACCGACACCGTTGGTTATTTTCCCTCAAGTTGGATTTTGATTGTACCAACAATTAAGTCGAGGTACGAAGGCCTTGTTATCGGCCTTAGCGTACTTCATGATTTGCATGCTGCTCGCGTCCTCGTCTTCGGTGATTCGAAGCTTGTGATTAACCAACTTAATGGAACTTTTTGGTGCATGAGTTATACTCTGGCGCCCTATCACATGGTGGCCAATTACTTAGCCGAGTCATTCGACGGTATCACGTTCAATCATATTTCCCGTGGACGAAACACCGTCGCAGACGAACTCGCTCAGATGGCTTCTGGAACACAACTCTTGGGGGGCAAGAGTGGGCCAATGATACCCGTTTTACGTCAATCGTGTCCAGCTTTGGTTAATCAACAAATCCTTCAGCGAGACCAAGTCATCCGTACACGGGTAATGTCCTTACCTTCGTTGTTGGAATGGGAGGATCCTATAGATATTTGCGTGGTCGAGACGCTACCAAACCACTGGATAAGGCCAATTATGCAATACCTTGATAATCCCAGAGGTAAACACGATAGAAAGACAAAGGTCCATGCCACAAACTATGTCTCATACCAGAATGAGTTGTATCGAAAAGGCGAGGAACGTTTATTACTGTTATGCCTCGGCCCGCAAGAAGCCGTTTAAGCAATCACAGAAGTACATGAAGGAATTTATGGAGCCCATCAATTAGGACACAAGATGCGTTGGTTACTTCGCCGCCACGGTTACATTATGGAGCCCATCAATCAGGACGTAAGATGCGTCCAGTGTCAAATTCATGGACCCATCCCAAGGGCCCCGGCCGAATTACTTCATTTGGTTACCAAACCTTGGCCATTCAAAGGATGGGCAATGGACGTGATCGGCAAAATCACACCATCCTTTGGAGCAAGGAAACATGCATGGATACTCGTGGCAATGGATTATTTCACTAAGTGGGTCAAAGTAAAATCATACGCCGAATTAACATCCAAGGAGGTTTGCGATTTTATGGAGGAACATATTGTGACCAGGTTCGGCGTACCAGAAACGATCATAACTGATAATGGCACAGTCTTCACAGCCGAAAGGTTCAAAGAGTACACGGCGAGCTTAAAAATTCAGCTTGAGCAGTCCACACCATACTATCCACAAGCGAATGGACAAGCTGAAGCAAGTAATTAGGTTTTGATCGGTATTCTTGAAAAAATGATAAAAGAAAGGCCGGGCATGTGGCATTTAAAATTGAATGAAGCCTTATGGGCATACCGGACTTCACTCGGTTGGCGACAGGAACCACCCCATATGTGTTAACCTATGGACATGACGCGGTGTTACCAGTCGAGCTAAGTGTAAATTCTTTATGTGTGATCGAGCAGAGTAGCTTGTCTAACGCCGAATACAATCAGGCCATGTTACAAGAGTTGGAAGATTTGGAAGCAGATCGTCTTGATGCTTACAATCTTCTAGTGGCACAAAAGAAAATTACTGAGCGAGCTTATAATAAAAAAGTCAAACAAAAAACGTTCGGCGAAGGAGAGTTAGTTTGGCAAACTGTGTTACCCGTGGGAATTAAAGACCCCAGGTTCGGCAAATGGTCACCGAATTGGGAAGGACCGTTTGTCGTCCATAAAGTTCTCGGTAAAGAGGCATACCATCTTAGAGATCGAACCGGTATTATTCACAAATTACCAATTAATGGAAAGTTCTTAAAAAAATATTACCCAGTCACATGGGAGATGCAAGAGTAAAAGCTTGTTTTCATTTCATTAATAAGATGGTTTACAATCAAATTATTCTAAGGCGATGAAGGAAGAAGTGTTCCAAGAAGTGACTTCAGCTCCAGCCACCTCACCTCGCCCATTATGACCTTGGCCTGCCTATTCTTCTTGTCCAACTTCAGCTACTCGACTCGCTTCGCGTTCGCCGCAAATTCGATTAGACAAGATTTCTCGCCTGACTCAAAGTCTCTCGCAAGCTTAGAAGCAAAGGCCGACCTTCGTTTTGCTAGTTCGGCTATTTGACGGTCGAGGTCGGCTAAGACTTCCCCTTTCGTCTTTAAGGCATCAATTTTCGGACGAAGAGTTTCCTAAACAGCCAGTGCAGTTTTCAAGTCATTATCAACCCAAAGAGCGTTCTCGAGAATACTGAAGGATTCCCAAACTCACTCCAAGGTGGACGACGCTTGAACGACAGCCTCAACGCTCACTTGACCATCTGCTCCAAGATCGTTTAGGCATGCACCCAACGAATCGAGCCCTTTGAGCTCAATGACTTATGATGCCGAGAGAGATAAAACTTCTTGTAGCTGAACCAGAGCAGCTGAATCGGCAGGTGCAGTCGTAGCGGCCGAAGGACCAACCGCTCCAGAAGTGCTTGATAAGGAAGCATTAAATTCGACTTCCCATGAAGGTTGCGCACAAAAATCATTTTAAGTACAAGGAAATTATGAAAGAATATAGCAAGAAGGTTTTTGTTTTAAACCTACCAAAATGAGACTTCGGCCATATCTTCGGGTTCGTTGCTCGAACCTAAAGAACTTAATGGCGAGCCCAGTGCCTTAGACTGCTTCTTAGTTCACGCGGCTGATGGAGGTTATCTACGTTCGATGGCTACTGAGGCGGCTAAGAAATATAGATAACACCCTTCGGCACGTAGAATGTCCGATGAAAAGAATGGGTAGGCACCTGACATTCAAGATCTTCCTGGTTTAAAGATCTAAGGCAGAAAAGTAACCAAAGAAAGGCAGTAGGGGTACTTATGAAGGTCAAAGTGGCTTCTTGGGGAGGAATGTTGAGGTCCTGGTCCTGCTGATGAACGGATGTTTCCACCGTCGCTTCTGGCTCGACGACAGGACGTTTGCCACAATCGTCTGCAGAAGGGCCGACTTGGACAACCGCCTCTGATGTAGGGGGAGGCGGATCATGTGGTTGAAGGCGACTCGTCAGTGGAATCTCATCGCTCCCGTCGCTCTCTTCTAGAACGACTACTGCGTGTTTTGGATTTACGGGAAGGTTTTTCTCAACCAAATGGGTCGTCCCTTCCAAGACAGGCGCATCAGCTGGCCTTGAAGTTGCAGACGCCTCGACTAGTGGAGCAACAACTGGTCCAATGACTTGAGAAGCAGGTCGTACATGGGCCTTTTCTTTTACTGGTACTGGCAGTTTCTCTGTCGAAGCTTGAACAACAGGGGTAGAAAGGGAAACACTAGGAGTCGTCGCCCTCATAGTGTGACTGGAGATAACATGAATCTCACGTTCTCCTTTCCTCGCCAGCTTTTTGACCTGTTTTACTGGTTGAGGGGGTTCGAAGGCCGTCTCGGCTTCTTGACGTGGCCGTTTGCTCAGCAAGGCCTATGCGGTAGGCTTAGCCCTTTTGGAGATGGTCGATTTTTTCCCAGCCGCAGCCACAACGACCACTTCCGTGATTTTTAGTGACCGACCACTTGAGAAAGCAAGAGCAAATTAGTAGAGTTCAAAGTCGAAGAAAGAAAGAAGAAATAGACCGTTACCTTGAGATTAGGAGGCAGAAACCTTATTGGGTCGACCGCCGAAGAGTTTGTTCAGGACGTCTTCGACCGGAACACTAAAAAAGTTTTGGGTATACTCTTCCCACCAATCACTGAAAGTGTTAGTGCTAAGAGATTCTAGAATGGTTGGTCGAAGGCGAAATTTTTGGCACCATTCTTGAAACTCTTTCTTGGCATCCTTGCACTCCTTATCTGAAGAGCCAGATAAGCGTCATCGGTTCAGCTGGGAGCAAGAAGTACGAAGAGGCACCGGGTAACCCTGAAGATAGCCGAGTTGCCGAGCAGTGAATTGGGGGTGATATATTTCCCAATTTGCTCAGTGCGCGTCACACCCAAAAGGAAGGTCTCGGGTAAGCACAAACGACCCCCATGATTGACGGAGATCAGCATCATCATCTACACTCCATGTTGATGTAGAAAGTTTGATCGACAAAGGATATTCTCGACGACGGCATATCAAGAATTCGTTGTCGGAAAGGGCATCAAGGCCGAAGAAGTATCTGAACACGTTTTCGGCTTGGTGAGGAGGTACTGGTCGAGAAGCCACCTGAAGGCCGAACGCTTCAGTAGGCAAGAATCTAGCAAGCTCTGGCCGAAGGGTGACGAAATAGACCTGCAGCCAGAGTTGGAATACCCAGAGGGGGCCACTCTAGTGTAGGTCGATCTTCTGAAGGGTCATCTCGGCCAAACAACACAGAAGATGGGTAAGAATGGCTGGACTAAGCGCTAGGGTGTGACCGCTAGCCAAGGCTTCGGCCACCGGCATGTTCTCGACTAAACATTTGTTGGACTTGGTACAACAAATAAATTTTTTATACTAGTAGAAAAGGAAAGCTTCGTGTTCCCCCTGCCGTAGGTTCTCATCCCCCCAGCTGGCAAAGTGGAAGTAGAGAGTGTTGTAGTTGAGGAAGTTCTTATAAAGTTCTGAACTTCCTCATTTTAGGGTTCTTGGCCCTCTTCGCTCAGCGTCTCGATGGCCCGATCGTTGAAAAATGCCTTCAGATCGATGGTCGATGGGTACCCTGAGAGGGTAGCGTCAACCGGGATACTAAAAGGGGAAGTCCCTAGGATCAAGGTAATGTCGAGGATAGTAGGACCCATGGGGCCAAGGGGAAAGATCATAGTGTTGGTGGTTGAGCACCAGAAGCTTGAGGCTGCCATAAGAAGCTCATTGTCCATGACGAGCTCTATAGATGAAAGACGGATGGCATCGTAAATGCCAAGAGCTTTCCATTGCTCGCCGAAGATCTTTTCCATCCGAGCAACCCAGGTCGCAGTGGTCGAGGGCCAGGAGCCTTGGGGTTTTGCCAAATCCCACCTCGACCATTCAAACCCTAACAGTATGGGTGTTGGGCATTGATCCTTAAAGGGCTCGGTAATGGCTGGTGGCAATGCATCCTTGAAAAGTAGACCAAGGATTTGGTAGGGGGTGCTCATATCGCTCTCAAAGCGCTGAGTCTTAATTGAGCGCTGATCGATGATGGTCCCACATTCGTCGCATTCCTTAGAGAGCTTGGAAATGAAAAAGGCCATTGGAAATGGTTTCGAAAGGTTTCTGGGAGAAAGTCAGGGGGTTTCTTTTAATCTTTCAGCAAAAGAGAGTTAGGAAAATTTGAAGGCGTAAAGAATGAATGATAGAAGGCCAGGTATTTATAGACTCGTGGAATGGAAGACTAAATGGGGAGAGTGATCGGGAAGATCGCTAATAATGATGGAGTGATGGAGAATATTAATAGACTCAGGAGAAAAAACCAAAAAACTCCCAAATTAAGGGGTCATGATGATATTGTGATAGTGTCTTTTTACGAAGAAATGACGTTTTGGTGTCCGCATGATCTCGAGGGTACCAAAAGATTCGCAAATCAAGATTGCATGATGGCATGCGGCGACAAGTATATTGATTTGAAGACGTTTGGACATCCGCACGTCTTGAGGAATTCAAAAATCTCGCGAATCAAGGAGGAAATGATGAAAGGACACTCCAAGACATGCTGAGAAGATGACACTTGGCGAGATATCTGACGAGATCAAGATCGTGCAATCGTGCTTCATAAATGCTCATCGGAAGACGGAGCATGGTGTCGCTTCTTCAAGGTCAGGCCTCGGCCAGAGACTTCAGGCTGAAAAAAGTCCTCAGAAGTAAGGGGGCAATGTTTGGGCCCAAAATATTGGTTTGGGCCAAGATGGATTCTCGGCCCGGAAGGCCTTACGAAAAGATTACCGTGGACCGTTTAGTTCATAAGCTTCCTAACCTAGGTTGGTCAAGTCATGCTGAGAGACGAGTAATTGAATCCTGGCACAATAAGGAGTCTCGGCAAGATATGGATAGAAGTGAATCCAGCTTGATAAAGGACTGGGCTCAAAGTCATAGTGAAAATAGGACTGGTCGAGATGGTGTTTAATTAGAAGAAGAAATCCTAATCCGAGTGGGGTTTTAACTTTATTCAGAAAGTACTTGGTGCTATAAATAGATGAGGCTATGCATCGTTCAAAGCCTTTCCAATTCAACACACAACTACCCTGCGCAAATTCTCTCAACAACCTTGAGACTTTTTCCTTTTCTTTTTTCGCCAACACACCTTCAGTTTGGATAAACATCACTGTGAAGGCAACCAGTGATATCTTCAGTCAACATAGATAGCACTGCGTTGATGGTGACTGGTTATTTATCCAAGTCTCGGTCGAGAAGGATTTCTGAATCCTTATTGGTCGAGGTCATCTCATTAGCCTTCTCGGCAAAGTGAGGTGTTACAGTTTATTAGGCTCGGTACATTGCATGCCAAGTTAGTTTATGATTGGATATTCTCAAGTGGGATTTAGAGTTCGGCATTCCGGCGGCCGAACCAAGTTTATTGTTAAGACATATATCCGCTTTGAGTATTTGTGCCCTTACACTTTGGTGTCGATTCAGCGTGCGTTTACTATGATGAATACCATCACTGTGACCGAATCCGACGACGACGACGATTTGTGAACTTCGTAAGAATAGTAGCCTTGTCTTCAGGTTCGAGAACCCAAGAGGTCGAGACATGTTCCTTCCTCGGTCGGAATCGCAAGACGTAGAAGTCAGCCGCGCACCCAAAGCAACATCAACATATTTTACTCCTCGGCTGACGAGTTGGCATGCCCCACATTCAACCGAATGACGTAGTTAGCTCATAAATTACTCGGTCTGAGCGCCACGTAGGCTTGGTAGTTTATAGGGTCAATAGTCACAAAAGCCCTATAGGCATATTAATAAAGGTTACTACCACAGTCAACAAAGTACAAGCACACAAAAAGAAAGAAAAAAAGAGTAAGCCCCAACTTTAACTTTTTTTCCTCTCTTCTTGTGTTTTGGATTTCTATGCAATAAAGATCACACAACTATAGAAGAACAAAAGGGCACACTTCCTAATTAAGCAAGAGAAAGTGAGGCCACTATGTGAAAGAATTGCAACTTCTCCAGTAGCTCTTTGGCTTGGCTTGTGCCCCTTTTCTCCACCCTTGAGAACAACTCATTGCCAAGGTGGTCACCGATGTGTGCATCGACGAGGACTCCAGCAACGCTCCTACAGCTGTTGGCAAGGGCTCGACCGACTTCAGCGGCATCATCAGGTTGGCTCACAACAAGGGGACTTCCTCCTTTAAAAATCTCGAGCTTGTTTATGGTGAATGAGCCATCGGCTTCCACTACTTCCTTGAAGTCATGTAAACTTGATGCATACACAGGAATGTTGAAACTGTCACGTTTCTCACTAGTGATAAGTCCCTGCAAAAAAACATACATTCATAGTTAATTAATCTATGGATCATAACTTTATATGTAAAAACTCAAAAGTATTATATTAAGGTTATAGGAAAGGATAAATCCAAATCCAAATATTTATGATTTTCTGAAATTATTTGTAGCCATATAAATTATTATATTATTGATCACATTTCTTATAAAAGATAAGGTCTTCAATAAGGCAAGTTTTATATGCTATAATTTCATAATTAATTTGTTCCATGATTAATTTGAACGTGTTAGCAATAAGACGGAGAATAAAATAAGAGAGCATATGTAAAAATACATACCAACCATGAAGAAAGTATACCACTTATTAGAAGATCATAAGTACGTAATTTAGGTCTCTTTCTTCAAATTTTTTATTTTTTATTTTTCTATGAACACTGGTCATCTAACTTATCCAAATGGCCTTTGTCCTGTGATACAAGAAATGATTATAACTTCGGTTTTAATATCAAGCTATCCCATTGATCCCATTTTTCAATAATATGGACCACCCGGCAGCCAATGATATATAATTATTTTGCCGACAGTACTAACATACAAATGGAAGGGCCAAGCCAGATCAGTTTTAGAGTTAGCATCCAACGGCTAGAATCAACCCAACTTAATCATGACCAGTGAAAATTCATGATAAAGGTCTTGTGAAACCAATAACACCTAATCTAATCATGCATATCTCCTTTCTTGTTTGTTTATTTGTTTTTGGTGTTTAATTTCTCTTTTGCTTTTTGGTCTGCCAATTGAAGCACAAAAATAAAATGTGACTTAGCTCTATAGCCCTATATACCTATGGTATTATGCATGCACATTGCACACAAAACAAACATTACTGTATAATGTATTTCTCGTGACATATTTAATTAAATATATGATTACCTCTTGGACAAGATCATCCCAAGCATCCTGAAAGTGGGTCCCAAAGAGAAGGCCTGGGCCACTTTCGTCAGTGGGGTCCACTGTGGTCCTACCCAAGCAAACAAGAAACATGGAGCCTCCCTTCTTGAGCTCCTTGGCTCTGGACCTGAGAAAGCTTGCCAAGTCTGTCTGGAACTGCTTCTTGTAGGCAATAGCTGTGCTCTCATTTGCCCCATGAATAAACACCCTTCCTTTGTTGTAGGCTGCTGATCTCTTGTCCAGCACACTCTCTGGGACCTGGGTCCCCATATATAAGAGATTTAACAATTATCATATTATTGCTAATATTATCAATGCCTAAGTTTTGATTTTATACAAACGATATTAAAAGAGATCTTAAGTGTATTTTGAATTGTAACCACAAACAAGATTGTTTTATGGCTGTTGAAAATCCCAAAGCATTTTGCAAAAAGCATGCATCATGGGCCATGTTGCGTAAATTCTTCAAGACATTTTGACCAGGCACACTCTCCTTTTTTTTTGTTCGTTTTGGTTCAACTTATTTGACTTTTTAGTCGTTTCCTTGAACGTAGTTTCGCTTTCAGTTACTAGCTACTTTTTTTATGGTCGAACGGTTACTAGCTACTTTTTTATTTTTATACAACAGTTACTAGTTACTTGAGCACTCAGGAAAAGTATTGGCTAGGTAAATTGGACTTGAATGAAAAATGATTCAGAAGCTTTTGTTTCTAATTAAATATAACAAACCATGATTAGTTTTATTCTATCTTTGTAAACTTAATTAGCCAATCTAGCTAGCTGTATATGATTAAGGTTTGAACACAAAGTTTACTTTAATAATAATAATTAAATTTATTTTTACAAGGGTTAGGATCAGGTAATAATATTTGATGAAGCGTACATACTCAAATGTGTGTTGAATAAGATAGCAATCACGGTAAAAATAAAGAATCTGAAATGAGAACGAGTAAGTAAGCAGTTGAGCAATGTAATTTACCATATTATTCTTAGTTTATATATACATATATATATATATATTACTAAAATCGTATAAAGTAATTAGATAACTAATAGAGTTGAATGACATACAAACAAAAGGTTTCCCTTAGTATACTATCGACATATATCGTAACGTTTGGCCATTGTCTGGCATCAGACATTTATTTTTTAACAAACTATATTATCTACATTAAGGGGAAGGAGAATGAGCTTAACCTCACAATGTGCTAGCAATAATGTTGTTCAACTTCTTCTTTGATGAGAATCGAACCTAAAATCTCTTACTTGCAAGCGAAGATGAATACTATTAGACATCTCACTTTCAAAGATGACATTTTAAACACATAATTGTCTTTCCTATGACCACTTCCTTTTAACCTCGAGACCATAATTCATGGCATCAACTTTTTTGACCTATTCAAAACCAGCAAGAAAAACGTATACTTTTCGTTCTTTCTTCACCTTCTTTTTAGTATTTGTTTGCATCAGCGGGGATATGTTGCATAGTTTCCTTGGATACAAACGTGTATTAATTGGTTTTGCATATTTGTCATCACCAACCTAAAATTTTGTACGTACTATATTATTCTATTAAAAAATCCCATGTAATTAGGTAACTAACTAAGATTATTAGCTACTTTACTTAATTACCTGAGAGAGCCAATGCAAGCAGAACGCCGAGTGAAAAAGGTCAACGGACCTCGATGGGAAGAGCCGCCGGTAAAATGAACCTGGGACGGCAGCAGCAAAGTAGGAGCGGTGGTTGTCAGTGGCAAGCGTTTCCTCCATGCTTCCGCCATGGTTGGCCATAGGAGGGATGAGCTGGAACAGCGTGTTGAAATCATTGCTGGGGAGATCAGAGAAAAATGCAGAGAACTCAGGAGGGTCACATCCCAAGGCCTCATAGCGCTTGGTCATGTGTTCGATGATCACATCTATTATGTAGATGGTGTTGCTTCCGCTTGAGCATCCAAGATCCACAGCCACAAATGGCACTTCTGGAGAGCTCAGTTGCACACTGTCTAGGGTTTCTTTTAGCAGGTGAAGCATAGATCTTGCATGTATGGCCTGAAAATTTAATTAAAACACAATTATTTGGATAATATTAAATATTGAAACATATTAAGTGCTAAATTCATAAAATAAAAATAAAAATTAGTTTAATGAATTAGCTAATTACCTGGGCTTGGGAATTGTTGGCATAGCTGGACTCTCCTTTGCCTCCTTTCATGCTAAATATCTTCTCGAGCTTTATACTAGAAACTACGACGTTGTCTCCCTTGGGAGCCATAAGAAATTAAGAATATGATGAGTGAGAAGTAGTATTGCTGTTTAAGATTACAAGTGTATTTGAGGGTAAAGGGCGGAGTTGGTAAATGGTGGAGTATATATAGAGGGAGGAGGAGAGAATCAGAGGGAAAGGGAGCTGTTTTTTTAGAAGAGTGACAATAAAGTATGATGATATAGTAGTGCATTTTGGAGTGGCATGATGGCGAGCTAGCTCTTTTAATTGTGTTCCCTAAAGAATTTTCCAAGTGCACCAAATTTTTAAAAATACTGAGTAATATTTATGGGTGTATTCAAAATTTAGTTTTCTTTTGTGTAGTTAATTAAAGAAAAAATTAAATCTTATGCCTTAAATATTAACAAAAACAAAGACCGTGACCAAATTGATAAATAAAACCACATGGAAAGAAGTTAAACATTTTGTCAAGGCATGACCTAATCTAAAACATTCGAGTATCTCCAACAAACCTCATTATTTTAACCTAAAACTCTCAAAATCAAACTTTCAACTACCTAGCTATCCCAAATGCTAAAGTCACTTGATGAATAGTTGCTAGCTAAATCTAATTAAGCAACATGAAGAGAGAATTTAGTTGAAAGTCAAAATTAAATACTGTAAAATTGACTTCACTTTGACATTTTATCTCCTTTTGGCTCTCTGCAAGCCGACTTCCTCCGTTCCTTTCCTCCTCTAAACTTGATCGACAAACACTCTGTTCGGATCTATTCCCACCTCAGATTAGAGAGCAGAATATTTGAAACCCTAGAATTTCCCTCGAATCGAGCAGAAAGATGATTTCTCTTTCTTCTACTTCTGCTAGGGTTCAGTACCAGTATGCCCAACTATGTTGATCTGAGCAAAATTAGGTTCGTGGTAGTTGAGTTCATTTTCTTATTATCTTTTTTTCAAATATAATAAAATATTTAGCACTTGAGTCACTTTCATGCTAAAGTAACAAAATTATCCTGAAATTAAATCAGAGTTAAATTGTAATTGACTAAAATTCTCTATGTAATCATTTTTAATCTCAAAAACAACTAATCACTCATTAATCTTTACCCTAATCACTTGATGGTTTTTAATTGTAATTTCGTGACTATTTGATAAAGAAATTGAGTCTAACAAAAATTTTAACTTTTCTATAAATAAATGAATAAAAATATTAAAGTAAAAGGTGATATATACAAAGATGAAAAAAGACAAAAACTAACCTGGGATTCGGAATTGTTGGCAGGGCTGGCCTCTCCTTTGCCTTTGTTCAAGTTCTGAACCTTCATATCAGAAACAACTTGGTGTCCACTGGAAGCCATAGTTGTATGGTTCGGGGAAGAAAAAACCCTATTGTTCAATATGCAGAGACAATGTCAATAAAAAGAGATGGAAAAAAATGCTGAGACAATGAAAACTGCTATTGCATTCAATTTATACATATATATGTGGTAAATATGTACATGCTTACTCTCAGAAAACTATTCGCCTGACTAGTGGTTTGAGAGCCAAGATAATTGCGACCGGGCAGAAAATTAAAGACTGAACTAATTAGTTAACTATTTCTAATAATAGTAGTGAAATAAAAACAACTCAAGCTGCAGGGGGAGCCAGAAAGCGTGGTGGTAGATTTTTGAGCAGTTTCTTAAATATCTAGAGGTTTCAATGCTGAATAAGTACAACATTAATTTCTTTCCAAGTTTGTAAGATCTAAATCCCACAGTTACCAAATATAAAGGAGTTCTTGATGCAGATCAGGGACACATATGGTGGTAACGTTAACTGACAAAGTTTCTGGAAGCAAGGAAAGAAAAGAAAACTGACAAAACAGTTCAATGAGCCATTGCCGAGTGCTTCTATTTTAATCCAATAAAACCTCTATTTCTACCCAGAAAATTTAAAAAATTCTTATTTTTTCCGTTATGCCAATTTGATCTTTGTCAGTCTAATCCTCAAGGTAACTTTATTTTTATAACGTAACACTTAGGGGGTGTAGTCAAACTCGGATTTGAGAGTATTTTAAAAAACTTTAAAACTCTAGTGTAGTCAATTAAAAGATTTTAAGGGATTTTAGAATCCATTTAAATTTAGGTGCAGTCAATTAAAAGATTTTAAAGGATTTAAAATCCATCCAAATCTAAGTGTATTAAAAAATTAAGATTTTGGAGGATTTCAATAAGTTGTGGATTTTGTGGGATTTGAAAACAACACGTATATATAACCAAGACTAAAAAGAATTCAACCTCACCCCCTAGGATTTCAAATCCTTTTCCATCTAGAAAATCCTTAAATCTCTACCAACCCCAGCCAGACACAGGTAACCACTATATACTTTGGTGGAATCTCTTATTATGACCCTTAGACCTTAATTAGGCATGTATGATCATCGAAGGACATGATCGATTTAGGATTTTGGTTAATACTACTTTCTCGCCATTCCGATTTTTTAATGTTTGTGGTACTACAAGCACTACTGAAGTACCACAGCGTACGTTTGTGGCAAAAAGGCAGTCGGTGGTGATGGTTGTTGATGGTGTAGTGCTCAAAAGCTCACCAAAGTTATGTTGATCTATCAATTGAGAAAGAGATGGAGCCGTGGTTGTGTGAAAGGGGATCCGAAAAGAGAGGGGATAAAGTGGCTATCGAGTACAGTAGGGCAAGGGGAAAGATTTTTCTTTCTTTTTTCAATAAAAAAATTATATGAAAATCCACCACAATCCACCAAAATCTACAAACTAAATCCCTTCAAATTCTTTAAAATCCATACGAATTTTGTAGGAGTCTTAAATCCTCCTAAATCCTATCAAATCTATCACTTTTAAAATCCTTTAAAATCCTAGTTTGACTACACGTCAGCCCATATTGTGCTTTCAATGCGTCACACTAATTAAAAATGAATTGAACAAATGCTATATGGGGGACACTCTATTTTTTTCATACAATTTGTAGGGATCACTCCATCTATATTTCAATTCATCAATTCATAAATCTTTGCAAAAAATTAGATAAATCCAAAACCTTTAAGACATTCATTTTTAGTTAAAAATGGACAAATATGGTTTTGCAACAAACACTAAAATAACTATCATTTAATCCAGCGGTCATTTGGTTTCAGATGTGGTGATTTTTGGTAGACATGAACTTTGATGTCAGACCTAAAAGTTATATGTTTGGATCATTGAAATAGATTACGAAGTGTGCCCTATAAAGTGGGTGTCAAAATGTGTAAAAAATTAAAAGCTTCTTTCCGAGCTTCTGTGTTTGCAGGCAATGCATGTGGGAGAGCATGAGTTGGCTCGAAAACATGAATTTTCTGGGTTGATCTCAGTCAAATCTTTAACTACTGGTTAAGTGATTGAAGCTTTAAGACTACAAAAACCATGGCATTCACTGCCTCTTATAAATGCTCTAAAAAAAACTATAAACACACGCACAACATGGTCTGAGACTTTCAATACCTTTGAGAAAGCCAGAGAAGCAAGTTCCAAATTTTGAACAAACACTGCAAAGGGCCCTGCAGAAGTGGGCGCAAAAGCAAATGCCTTAACCATGCCATTCCGTGGCGTGCGGTGTGTGGTGGCTGAGGTGGGAGGTGGGTGGGTCACTTCTGTTGGGATGAAGAAGCACGCAGGAGAAGTTTAGGGTGGAGAGGGAGATAAAAATTCTACGGGGTGGCTTAGATTGTTTATGGCTTTTTATGTATATTTTCCTCCATCAAGTCCTCCACAATCCTCTAGTACGCCATTTAATATCCTACAAAATCTATGACTTTCTGATATATCTAGAATTGCACTTATTTTTCCGAAACAAGTACGATATTCATTGATACAAAAAAGAAATATATCTAGATTTGCACTAATTTAAAATCTTTTAAAATCTCCTTTTTCTACATATAGATTCGTAAAATTTTTTAATATCCAAATTGACTAACCTAGGATTCTAATATCTTTTAAAATCCTCCATAATCTTAATTTATTATATATTTTTCTCTTTATGCAGGCATATATTTATAGTGATATAACCTTGGAGGGCAGGAAACTACATTCCAAATCTACTTACAATAGGAAATAAATACTAATCATCTTTGTACAATAGAAAATTGTTGAGGTCCAAAAATGTCACATGCAAGCCTAACCAAGCCTCGAGGCCCAATTATCATACGAACCTCATGCCAATCCCAAATATTTGTGAAGATGCGGAATCGAGAAAGAAATATATTCACAACCATGCCACACTACGGTAATTAAATTGGATATTTATATAAATCATGTCATGCCCATGCCTATTCATCACGCCGAACTTTATCACGCTAACCACTATTTACTCTAAAATTAGCCAAAGTCACATGATCTGGCTTGTCAAGTGAATTGTGGTGTGGATGGTTACGAAAGTTTATTGGGCCTATGCATAGTCAAGATTTTGGAAAACTTTAAGCTGCTTGGAGCCCAAAAGGTCCAAGTCGATAACCTTTGTAGTCCACATAGGTAAGCATTGAGAGCGAACAAACTTAGTTTATCCTTTCTCCTATCAAGCTAACCAATCTAATTAGAAAGAAACCAAATCCTAGCTCTAAGCTTATGTGAAAGCCCAGCAAGATAGGCATTTAATGAAGATAGAGGCTAACTTTCCCTTCCCAACTCACTCAAAAGTTCAAGTCGCAAAAGCTATGAGACGTGCTACCAAAAGTAGCACTTGTGGAAGGCTGACCGGAGAAGGCAACGCCTAGCCATCTTACACCGAAATGGAGGCTAGCAGAAGAACTAGAGAGAAATGGGAGAAAGAACCAAGCCACAATTAGATATTCCTGGGGAAGGAATCATTCAATTACAAATATAGGTTAAGAGCTTTAAAAAGGGGATCCCATGATAACATAGAGCCTCAAATGTCACAGAAGGCATCACCTGCAACCTTAGTTTCTTCCATAACCTTCCTCTAAGTATTTCTACCATAAAAAATAAAAATAAAATAAAAACCTCATTACCACCCTAGGAAACCTGGATTATCCAACTTAGAACACCATACAACTATGCAAACTCTCTCTTTCTCTTTCATGCTCAACTGATGAACTTCTAGCTTCCACACCACACTTATCTTGATCAAATCATTATTTGCCTACTCATGCTAAAATGACAAAGACTGCATGCCTAGGGAAAAGAGTTTGTAGGAAAAGTCAGCTACTGCTGCAAACATTGTTCTAAAAATCCCCGCCTTGGTGCTAGGGGGCTGGCCACCGTCTCAATTAATTCCTAAGTGTTTGAAAATTAAGAAATGGCACCTAGACTTGCTGAGGTGCCTGCCTAGACTACTTAGGTACCCGCCTAGGTCGCGACTCACTTAGACAGAAAATAGATAACTTTCATTTTGCATTTTTTTAATAAGTTATAACAGACTTGTTGTATACTTAAATGAATGCACATTATATCCTTGTTCCCCATGTTTTCAATATGTTCCAATACTTCATAATATATATGTCATTCTATTTTGTAGTTTATGATGAAATTATATATATTTTAAGTATAAGCCGACACTTATTTACACAAAATATAATAGATTTACTTAAATCTGCTTAGTCCACCTAGACCCCGCCTAGGCGCTAGGCCACAGCCTGCCACCCAACAAGCGCCTAGTGTCTTTTAGAACCTTGGCTGCAGGCAAGGGTTCTTAAAAAAAAAAAGCCTATTTTTCACTGAGGAATACGTCATTGCCATGCTAGAAAAGGAGTTGCACATGATTTCAAAGGACTAGAAGTATGTTCCTTATCCACCATACCCAGTCAACCTTCTCCACCTACCATATCCCAAAGGATACGAGACTCCCAACCTTGTCCTCTTTGACGGGAGGAAAGGGAGCCCTAAGGAATTGTGAAAACTTGAATTTCAAAAAATAACTTAGTTAGATATGACACCTATATATAGTCACCCAGCAAGAATTGATTAATGAACATGAAATTAAAATCGGTAGAAACAACCTCTTAGGTTACTCATCCACGATACCAACCTAACACCTAGAATCAAGGAAAACAAACCTCTCCAACAGAATCTGATTTTGAAGCAAATCAATTGAGTGGTAATTGAGTTATCATCTTCATAATCCATTTATTTGTTCAATCTTTCAATTTTTCAGTTACAGTTTACCTTATCTGTTAAACCTTCTAAGTAGGATTGTTTGCTCACAAGTCAAACAGTAAGGCGTGTTCTAAACAGTAAGTCCATAGGATTGGCATGAGTAGAGAGAGGGTTTAGCAAATACGCGAAGAAGGTAAAAGCCAGTAAGAATTCTGTAATAAAAAAACTTGCATTTTGAACAATGAGTAGATTATTTAGATCTAATTCAACTACCAGCACTAGCTCTAGGTCCATTTTGAGTAAGATTCCAGACATGGTAAATGAGGAAAAAAAATTAGAACTTCAAATAGATGACATTGTCAATTTTGAAGATTGGAACATCCCCAAAATATCTAGTAAAAATATTTACAAAAGAAATGATCAGTAGCTTCTTTCAAAAGTGAACATTATGTTAAAACAGTCGAAAATACTTATGCTTTCAGTAAAGAACATGAGACTTGTCCATTATTTACACCAGAACAAATCAAACCCATAGAAACGATGGTTACAATTATATTCACATAGGTCTAGTTCAGATTGCAGTCTGTTTATACCATATTTAGGGCCTCGTATTTAGACCTCGTATAAATACTCAAGGGACTTAAATGTAATTATGTAATAAAGGAAGGGGCAAATATGTAATTAGGGGAGGAGCCCTTATTCTATAAAAGGGCCTCCTCACCCTCACAAACCCTAAGTCTCTCATATTCAAAGAAGATCCTCACACTCTCTCCCTCACAATTTTCTCAGAAATACAATACAATCAGTGTGGACGTAGCCCAAACCTTGGGGTGAACCACAATACATCTTGTGTCATTTACATTACTTGCAGATTCACGGTTGGATTTACGTTGTACCAAGACCTCCGGTTTTGTGCATCAACATTTGGCGCCGTCTGTGGGAAACGATACGAAAAGTTGTGTCGGTTCTCTTTCATTTTTTCACCTCCACCGTGAATTTGCAAAAACCCAACAAGACAGAGCGTTTCCAAAAAAAACCTTCGCATATCTCTCTCTCTGTTGCTTGTTTAATCTTCTCACTATAACACTACAGTAATTTCCCTTAGAAAACTTTGAGATTTTTTCCTCTCCCAAACCAACTTTAGCAACAATATCAACCTGGTAGAGGCAGGGGAGCCTAAGAAGCTAGAACCTGAGTTACCCTCAGATCCTCCACCTACCCCGACTCCGGCTCCGGTGGAGGAAGAGAAGCCAGTTATGGAAGCTCCAAAAGATCCTGAGTCCCACAAAGACAAAGCTGAAATTCCACCACCACCTCCTGAAAACAAGGCTAAACCTGATGAGTCCAAAGCTCTTGCCACTGTGGAGAAAAGCGCTCTCTCTCCTTTTCTTCTCTCTCCCTCCAAGGGATGATAGCTTGACGAAGAAGGGTGCGCAAGTTAAGCGAATCTGCTTTGTTTCTTAATGGGCGTAGTTTAAACCAGTCGAGTCAACATGGAGGAGAAAGATAAAGAGAAAGAGAGAGAGTGGAGGATTTCAGAATTTCCATTAATGATCGATGTCGAAGATGAAGCACCTACTGCGAAAGCTTCACATCAGCGACGGGCTTAATGAACGCCAGAAACTTGTCGAGACTGACAACTATGGTGTCACCATTGGGTCTCGTGCTCCCTACCAGCTTCAAAACTGTCACCACTGAACACAGATCTGGAGGGAAGACTTACTGGGTCAGATTCCAGCTCTCGGTTTTGCCCGAAGGCCAGGTTCTAGATTTGGGTTCGAGTCCGACGTCCAGGTCCGGGTTGTATACGAGAGAAGGGCTTACTCGTGCGGTGTTTGGCCACACGATCACATGGAGATCATCGCCAACGATCAGGGTAACAGGACGATGCCGTCTGTTGTGGCTTTTACCGACACCGCAAGTCTGATCGACGATGCGACCAAGAACCAAGTCGCGATGAACCCACGACCACGGCTTGCTCCACCGCTGCTCCACCTAATTCAAATTGGTTGCTCTCCCTCCCTCTCTCTCCCTGTCGCTTGATCTCTCTCTGTTTGTTGAAAAATGCAAGAAAACGACTGGTTGTCTCTGGTAGCTGTGCACAGCTGCGCATGGTTGCTTTCGGTGGTTTTCTACTTTGGTGCCAGATTAGGTTTTGACAAGACTGAAAGCACAGAGACAGAGACAGAGGCAGAGGTGTGGTGGAAAACAGGAAGAAGATAAGTTTTCTTACAAAATTCCTATTATTATTCTCCTTTGTGTTGTCTGCCATAAGCCAAAAGGAAAAGAAAAACAGAAGAGAGGGATCCACTAGTCCTACTCCCTGGTCACTTGATTACAATATATTTCAAGCTGTTAGGTACTTGATCAAAAAAGGAAAAGCAAATAAAAAAGAAAAAAAGATCATGGCGTTAGGAGAATATTTCAGAAAGCAGCAGAAAAACACTGCAAAAGTAAGGAATAAATACCCCACCCGAATGATGTAATTTATTTTTATTATCTTTCGGAGACATTTGTATAAACCCCATCAGAGGGTTAAAAAAAAATTTAAAAAAAAAAAAAGGCCCAAAATAATGGGCTAGAATGTTGTGTAGAGGGCGAAGGCTCATAAGCCCAAAATAGCACCAACCAGGTCATCAAAAGTACGCCCAGTACTCCACAATTATTCGGCAACCCGCCGTTATTACCACCAACCAGGTGACCAAAAGTACGCCCAGTACTCCAAAATTATTCGGCAACCTACCGCTATTACCACCAACCAGGTGATGAGATGTACAACCCGTACTCTAATTTGGCAACCAGCCATTCATACGACCAACCAGGTGATCAAAAGTACGCCTAGTACTTCATATTATACATAAGCATTACTCATATCAATCATACATAAACATTCATGAGCATCACTCATGTCAACATTCATGAGCATCACTCATGTTAACATCCATGAGCATCACTCATGTCAATCAGCTTCAAAAGCTTCATTTACAAAAGCTCTAGCTTCAAAAGCTTCGTTTACAGAGCTACAGCTTCAAAAGCTTCATTTACAGAGTTATAGCTTCAAAAGCTTCATTTACAAAAGCTCTAGCTTTAAAATCTTCATTTACAGAGCTCCAGCTTCAAAGTTTCACTTACAAAGCTTCATTTACAAAGCTTCAGTGCAGGGTATACAAATACCACCTCCGAACAACCGTCACTTCGGCCTATACATGGATTCAATTTGAAGTCTCCAGCCAACAGACTCTATTGACCGAAGACTTGGGGGACTACATTATGTACCATATATTGAGCCTCAACTGGGCCTCATGAAAAATACTTGGGGGACTTAGCCCATTATTTATGTATTAAGGAGCGAGCCTTTATTCTATAAAAGGGACTCACTCACTTTCATTAGAGAGCACCCATTATTCATGTACTGAGGAGCGAGCCCTTATTTTATAAAAGGGACTCCCTCACCATTATTAGAGAGCAATGCCGCTAGCTGAGCAACCGCCTCGCCGCAAGCATCACTCCTAACCCATCACTTATGTATTGAGGAGCGAGCCCTTATTCTATAAAAGGGACTCCCTCACCATCAATAGAGAGCATCAACTCTAGCCCATCATTCATGTATTGAGGAGCGAGCCCTTATTCTATAAAAGGGACTCCCTCACCTTCAAACGCCACAAGCTGAGCCAACCAAGGCAACATAAGCCACGAGCCGAGCAGCCTCGCAGTGTGTGCTACTTCTAGTTGAGCGTCATTTCAAATTGAGCACTGCCTTATATCGAGCATCAGTTCAAGACAACATCTAGTTACTTCGGCCCACACATGGACTGAATTTCAAGTCTCCAGCCAAAAGACTCTCTTGACTGAAGACTTGGGGGACTACTGTTTATACCATATTTAGGGCCTCGTATTTAGACCTCGTATAAATACTCAAGGGACTTAAAATGTAATTATGTAATAAAGGAAGGGGCAAATATGTAATTAGGGGAGGAGCCCTTATTCTATAAAAGGGCCTCCTCACCCTCACAAACCCTAAGTCTCTCATATTCAGAGAAGATCCTCACACTCTCTCCCTCACAATTTTCTCAGAAATACAATACAATCAGTGTGGACGTAGCCCAAACCTTGGGGTGAACCACGATACATCTTGTGTCATTTACATTACTTGCAGATTCACGGTTGGATTTACGTTGTACCAAGACCTCTGGTTTTGTGCATCAACACAGTCAAACCCTTAACAAGAAGAGGCCTCAATACCTTTATTTTGTTATGTCTCCGAGATGCAAGATTCACTTACTTCAATGATAGCATTCTTGGAATGATTGAGTTAAGTCTTTACAACGGGCCAGTACATTTTGATTGCTTCCTAGATCTCACAATAAGTCTTTCAGATCCTCACATACTAAAAGCACTTATGTTAAACATAAAAACTTCAGGATACCAAGTCCTTGAAGGAGTCTAACCATTAGCCTTAATCTTTAGAGTTTATTACAAAGTTACACGAACAAATATGAATTTCCAAACCTTAGTTAAAAGCCCTAGAGACCACACACTCTTAATACAAACCAATCAAGAAAATGCCAACATCAAAGTACCCAGAACTATCAAATGGTCAGATATCAGTCTACCTATTTTCGATGAATGAATCAAAATGGGAGTCCCAAATGCAGTTAACACATTACTTTTCATAATCATAGAACATTTCATAGGAACACCAAGTAATGTCACCTCAAGAATTCATGACCAACTTAGTAACTTAAGATGTCCAGCCCTCAGCGATTTTAGATGGTACAAAGATGTTTTCATGTCTAGAGTCATGCTTAGAGAAGATAGTAATCAACCATTTTGGAAAGAAAAATTCATTAATGGTTTACCAAACTTGTTTGCTTATAAAATCAGACAAGTTTTAGTCAATGAATAAGGTATCATACCATATAAGACTCTTACTTATGGAAATATTATTAATATTATCCAAAAGGAAGGACTAAAAATGTGTATTGATATGAAAATTACAAAATAGGTCAACAAAGACAAGTCAATAGCTAAATACGAATTAGGAACATTTTTGTGAACAATATGACTTACCCCCTATTGCTCCATCCAACGAAAAGAAAAAAAAAATCAGAAACCTACAATAGGCACCCAAGTAGGAGATACCCCAAATACAACAAATATAAATTCAAACACAAGAATTTTGAAACAAACAAATTTTACAAAAAAACCCAAATTCAAGAAGTGGAGGAAAAAGCCCTCAGGGAAATTCCAATAAAAAAACCAAGACCAAAAAGGAAATTGTTACAAATGTGGCAAATTCGGTCACTACGCAAACAAATGTAGAGACAAGAAAACAATCAACTAGTTAAAGATCTCTGAAGAAGAGAAAACTCAGTTAATCCAAGTATTAGAATTAAGAGACACGGATCATAGTCAATCCAAAGATGATTTAGAATCTACTTCATCTTCTCCCAATCACTCCTCTAGTAGCCTTTCATCCCCTAACATCAAGATAGGATGCACAAATACTTGTTGTACGAGAATTTCAGTCCTCAATAAACAAGAAGAACAAGAAGATATTCTTATCAAGTTAATCAGTGAAGTAGATGATCCTGAGTGAAAATCATTTTACTTAAGAAAGCTAAAGAAGTTAGTCTCCTAAGAGGAAACCAATACTAGTCAACCACAAGTAACCCCAAAAATTTATCTTAGTACAACCCTGGAAAGGTTCAGTAAAACTAAAAAAGAAATTGAAGTCAATGATTTACAAAGAGAAGTCAATAAAATCAAAGAAGAAATTAAGTTTCTAAAATCAGAAAACCTAAAAATTCATTCACACCTCAGTAGCATTCAAACACAACATTCAAACACAAGAATTTGTTAAGAACAATGAAATCCAATCCCCATCAAACGAAAATAATTCTTCATCCGATCAAGAATTAGAATCCAACCCTGAACAAAATTCAACACATAACTTAGTGTTAGGATTATTACAAAAGATCATAATCCAGACGTGGTATTCTAAAGTAAAAATAATAATTGAGGATTTTGAGTTAGAAACAATTGCCTTGATCGATTCAGGTACATATTTAAATTGTACACAGGAAGGTTTAGTTCCTACTAAATATTTCCACAAATCAACAGAAATCCTTAGTGCAGCAAACCAGTCACCGATGCAATTAAAATATGAAATTCCAAAAGTACATGTTTGTCAGAACAATGTTTGTTTTAAAACACCATTTGTCCGGATAAAAAACATATCAGACGCAATTATCTTAGGGCTATCCTTCATAGCTCTATTATATCCTTCCAAAGTACACCACAATCACATAACCACGAAAATGCTAGGACAAAAAAATCACATTTGAGTTCTGTACACAAATAGATCTAAAAAAATTTAGATAATTACAAAAAGACAGTATCTCAAAAACCAACAATCTAGTTTCCAAAAAATTACAACAAATTAATTTCTTAAAAGAAGAAATTAATTACAAATGAATTGAAGAACAACTAACAAACAAATCTTTGTTACAAACCATTGATAACTTTCAAAAGAAACTTGTTATAGAAATTTGTTCTGATATTCCCAACACTTTCTGGCATAGAAAGCAACACATTGTTAAACTTCCTTACAATAAGGAATTTGATGAAAAGAAAATACCAACAAAAGCCCAACCAATTCAAATGAGTCAAGATATTATGGAATTCTACAAAATAGAAATTCAAGAACTTCTCAATAAAGGAATAATTAGAAAAAGTAAATCGTCATGGTCTTGCATTGCTTTCTATGCCCAAAAGAATGTTGAATTATAAGAGGAACACCTAGGTTAGTCATTAATTATAAACCTCTTGATGAAGCCTTGAAATGGATACGGTATCCAATTCCTAACAAGAGAGATTTAATTAAAAGGCTTAGTCAAGCATAAATCTTCTCAAAATTTGACATGAAGTCTGGATTTTGGCAGATTCAAATTCATGAGGAGGATAAATACAAAACAGCATTTGACCCTCCTTTTGGTCATTATGAATGGAATGTAATGTCATTCGGTCTTAAGAATGCACCTAGTGAGCTTCAGAATATCATGAATGAAATATTTAATCAATACAATCATTTCTCAACTGTTTACATTGATGATGTTCTCATTTATTCTAAATTAATAGATGAGCATTGGAAACACCTAAATATGTTTGCTAGGATAATTAAGTCAAATGGATTAGTTGTCTCAGCAACCAAAATTAAGTTATTCCAGACCAAAATTAGGTTTTTAGGATACAATATCCACCAGTCAACCATTCAGCCAATAGATAGAGTAATTCAGTCTGCAGATAAGTTCCTAAATGAAATCACTGACAAAACCTAATTACAGATATTTCTAGGATCTTTAAATTATGTTGCAGAATTTTACCCACATCTTAGGCAACAATGCAAACCTTTGTTTGATCGTCTAAAACAAAATCCTTCATCATGGTCCAATACTCATAATCCAATAGTCAAATAAATCTAGTCACATGTTAAGACATTGGTTTTCTTAGCATTCCAACTCTTAATTAGTTTAAAATTGTTGAAACTGATGCCTCTGAAATTGGTTATGGAGGTATTCTTAGTCAATTTCTTTCGGATCTCCTGAGTTCGTTTCCATTCAGGAGTATGGAATCCAGCACAAAGTAATTATAGTACTATTAAAAAAGAAATATTATCTATATTATTATGCATTAGTAAATTCCAAGATAATTTATTAAATCAAAAGTTTTTAATCAGAGTCGGTTGAAAATCTGCAAAGCATGTTTTACAAAAGGATGTTCAAAACATTGCAAATCTTATAATTAGTTTACTGACGATTGAGTCGGCAAATAAGAAATTAACTGGTGAAAAGGATATTGGTGCATGTAGGCATCCTTGACATTTAAGAATTTAAATTGTTTACAATTTGATTTTCCAAATGGGGTTCATATCCAGGGTTGAACAAACCATGGAACCAATTGTGGTAAATGAATAAAAATAATTGAATGAATGACTGATATGTGTTTACCTTGAATTTCAGATATTCGATGTATTGACTATGAGTAAGAATTCTATGCCAATTAAAATTAGTTGTTATGAAAATATTCATAATGAAAGTAATGAATTCAAAATAATGATGCAGATATAATTTGAAAATAAGTTTTATTGAAAACTTACAATGAGACTGACGATTGAGTCAGCAAATAAGAAATTGACTGGTGAGAAGGATATTGGTGCACGCAGGCATCCTTAACATTTGAGAATTTAAATTGTTTACAATTTGATTTTCCTTGAGCACAGTGTGAACTCAAAGAAATTTTGACTGAGATTATATGTAGAAATTAATGATTTCTTTTTCTTCGGAGTCCTTCTTTTATAAACTTGGAAAGGAGACTTGGATGATTGATTGCTTTACTGTTGAAGCACGGGATGGATGGTGACTTTCTTTTACTGTTGATGTATAGTAGACTTGTTGGAATAATTGCTACTTTTACTGTGGAATGTGCTGATGACATAATGATTCATTGCTTTGTCTAAATTATTGATGAGAACTTTGTCTGAAAGCTTCACACGGTGACCTTGGAAAGATGACTGAATTTTCACATGGTAATTGTTATAGTGTTCACATGACAACTGAATTTTCACATGGCTTTATGCAAATGGGTCCTGAGAATACTAGTAGTCGGCCCATTTAGCTATTTGGCTTTTTGGATCAACTGGTTGCTGTGAGGATGCATTCGAAGATTCTAAGTTTGAAACTTCTTCATCTTTGGTGTGAAGCATTGCCTTTTCTGCAAGTAATTGTTGAGCTAAATCTTGGAGTTGGGCAGCTTTGTCCTTACTTTTTGTGCTTGTTAACTTGGGTGACTTCATTGTTCATTTGAGGGATGATGATGGACTAATGTCCGATAATGATTATGCTAGAATGGCCGGCAGCAATGGCTGTGTTGGAATGACTGGAGGTGGAGTAATGGGAAATTCAAAGAGGACCTGACTGATGACCCTCTGATGATTGAATTTATCTCACCACTTTACTGATCTTACTTTATTGACTTCACCGGTTTCAACTTCAAGATCCACGGGACTTTGTATTTGGCCATGAATATTGGGAGAAGTGTAATTCTGTAGTTGAATCTGCTTCTGCCAAATTTTTATTGAAAACTTATGAAGAGTACTGCATAAGTTCTTTTGGTAGGAGACTGGCTGTTGGGCCATGGATTGACCACCATTTTGGGAACAATGCAGGAAAATTTAACCTAAAACTCTTGTCAAAATTAATGAACGATGAATGATTGGGTCTTCTATCTGATGGAGGAAGATGTTAGTCCATGCATCAATGTAATCAAAATAATTATAGTGAATATTGGGTAACTGGATATATTGGGTGTGAAGAGGTTTGGTTTTGTAAAAGGGGATTCCCCAATCTGACTCGGTTAGGAATCGACCAATGTAAAGAGAATGGTAGAGGATTTTGTTTTCATGGGTTTTACTATAAAGTGGTTTGATGGAAATGGCCTCTGTTTCATTGAGAATGGCTTGATAGAATTTCAATGTTTTATATGACTCTATAGGGTGATAATGAAAATTGGATGGAAATATAGTTTTGACTAATTTTTGTGGTGCTTGTTCTTGGCTAAGATTGAAAGGGATACTAAAAAGATATTCACTGAGATTTTTCTTGACATACGGAGATATTCTGGTATAACTAACTGGTTGGGATGAAGGCGATGATTGGTATGTTAGAATTGAATATGGATCATATTGGCTAACTACGGTTGTCTGGTAAGTAGGATAAGGTGTCTGGTAATTTGGTCTAAGGTTTCCTATTATGGAACCTAAGGGAATGAAATAATTGGTAATGGCTAGGGTCGATGAAGAATCTGGGCTTGATTCTTGGTTTATTGGTGGTGGTGGTGGTAGGGAGGCTGGAATCCTTCTTCGATCAGGTTTTTATATATATTGTGTGTGGGCCTAATATATCTTTAAATGGAATAAATTTATTTATTTTGGGTTTGTATTATTATAAATAGATTTTTCTAACTCACTGTATTATATTACAAAGTTTTGGTTTTAAATATTTATTCTTAATTTCGCTGTTTATAATTAGAGTATTTGGGATAATACCTAAACCATGTTGTGAAGCTGGAGTTGGCTTCGTGAACTTTCCCTTCATCATACTTGGTGGACACCTCCCTACATGTTATTACTGACTTCAAAATATCCTTATGTATTTTATTAATATTTATACTTAGTTAGGGGAAATGTTCAGGTGAACCATTCTTTTTAAGGAAAACTAATGAAAAGGGCTTGAAAACTTTGAGTTTTAATGATAAGGACAAAATAAAGGGTAAAGTGAATAGTACCAGGATTGACTTTTTAGTGTAAAAATGTGGTTTTTCGTTAAAGTGAACAGTACCGGGTGCTTTTCGTTAAAGTTCCCTTCTTTTTACTAGTAGGAATGGATATACAGGACAATTAGAATGAGAAACACTAGTAGAAAAAATAGCTTGCACAACGAAACATTTTTCGTCACATAAGAGGCAATTGTGCGACGAACAAACATATTCGTCACGTAAAAATGGCAGGAAAGGGATTTTTTATGTGACGAAAGTATTCGTCGCACAGGAAAATGTGGGAAAAAAAACATTTTTCCATCAAATGTTTGCGTGATGAAAATTTCCACATATTTGTCGTGCAAAGTTTCACTGAAACGGTCAGATGCCTTCCAACCACTCCCATTTACTGTGCATTTATGACGCACTTTGCGCGACGAATAAACCAATTTGCACGATGAAGGGGTTCGTCGCGCAAAGTGTTCCGAGTGCTATACATAATTTCATAATCCTAATTTTCAAAGATTTTGTTTCAAAGGTAATGGCCAATTTAGGAGAAGGCTTTCGCGAAAGGAAAGTTGTATTGCGAGTAGAGAGGTATCGACGTAAGCAAGTGCCCTAATTAGAAGACAAAAGTATGGTTGATGCGTACACAGAAGTTAGGTTTGATATTGGGGGTTTGGTGCCAAGGGAATGTTCTGTCAAGTTTGAGTCTTGAAAAAAAGGTGCTTGAGGAGTTGAAGAAGTTCATGTTGGGGGAGTTATCGGTAAGTTTGTATTAAATAATGTATAATTATTTTTGTTAAAAAATAGTATTTTTTTTAAATTACTAATTTATTGTTATTGGCATTAATGTAAGTTCATTGGGATGTTGATAAAACCGATGAGAAGCAGCGAAAGTATCTGGATGGCCTTTTCAAGAAGCATTTCCAACAGTGGAAGTTTGATGTGCTGCTACCCTGGAGGAGGAGGATTGAAGTAGAATTGTTTTTTTTGTTTTTTTTTTTTTTTATGAAATAAGATTTTAAGGACTTTATATTTGATTTTTTTTTTAAAGGAAGCATTGTATTGAATACTTAAACTCATCCAGAGTTACATATGTCTTGGAGGCGAAGCTCTTGAATAAGAGCAGAAGGCTCCTCAAACCAAACTAGATTATTGCTACTAGACAAAGCAAACTTAGCAAGATGGTGGGCAACCTCATTACATGAACGAGAGGCATCAATAAATTTCACCCTAGAAAAGATGGAAGCCAGGTGCAACACATCCTTCGCGATCATACCTAGAGCCGATGAATCCACAAGATTTTAAGGACTTTATATTTGATTTTTTTTTTAAAGGAACCGTTGTATTGAATACTTAAACTCATCCAGAGTTACATATGACTTGGAGGCGGAGCTCTTGAATAAGAGCAGAAGGCTCCTCAAACCAAACTAGATTATTGCTACTAGACAAAGCAAACTTAGCAAGATGGTGGGCAACCTCATTACATAAACGAGAGGCATCAATAAATTTCACCCTAGAAAAGATGGAAGCCAGGTGCAATACATCATTCGCGATCATACCTAGAGCCGATGAATCTGCATAGGTCTCATTAAGAACTATAATAGCCTTCAGAGAATCTCTTTCAACCATGACCTGTTGACAACCTAGCAATTGTGCTACCTGCAAGCCATACCTCATGGCAAACAGCTCCAGGAGCATTACCGAAATGACCCCTGGAAACTATTGCTCCCCTGCCGCCAAAAAACCCCCCTTCCAATCCTGCAACACTACTCCAACCCCCCTACCATATTAGTAGGACCTTTTACCACTCCATATGTATTAATCTTAACCCACCCTTGGCAAGACGGAGACCACCGCAAAGTTGGCACTACCCCCACCCTAGTAGGTTCACAATTTGCCACTTGAAACACTGATAACCAAGACGAAACCTTCTGCCACACAAGCATAGGTAATGCTTGAGAACCCATCCACACCCGTGAGTTCCTTTCTTGCCAAATACCCCACATAATCAAACAAGCCAACTCAAAATCCACCTCTTTATTCTCTAGCACCACAAACAACCAATCCTTAAGTGTCATTCGAATACTCCCGAACAACTGAAGACCAAACGGAGAACTAAACCACACCACTCTAACGAACTGACATGTAAGTAACACATGTGTCGCGGTTTCCTCCTCCCCTTAGCACACCCCACACGCCATCTCCACTCCCACTTATTTCTTATAGAGATTGACTTTGGTTAGAAGAATATCATGAGACACCCTCTAGGTGAAATTCTTAACTTTAGGAGGAATGTTAGCCTTCCACAGATGCTTCCAAAGTTTCGCATACGCACTTACCGTGGTAGAAGAGGATGCACTACTATCCGAGGATTGTAACCATTGCCAAGCCACCCAATACCCACTCTTAACAAAGAAATGACCCCTCTCATCATAATGCCACACCAACCTATCCTCCGGAGCACGGAAACTAAGAGGAAGAGATAGAATCAAAGATACTTCCTCTAGGCTAAAATATTCCGAAACAAATCGGTACGCTATACCCATGTATAAGTATCAATCAACTCTTTAACGTTCATTTGAATCCGTCCTGGGGGAGGTGACAAGATAATCTTGAAAGTACTAGGCTGAGGTACCCACCAATCCAACCAAACCCTTACTGTCCAACAATCTCTCACCACCCACCTAGACCCATCGACCAGGACCTTCATTGCCTTAATGATACTTTGGCAACAGTACAAAGATGATGCAGATGCTTCCGCTTCCCAGAAAGAGGAATTCAAAAAATACCTTGCCTTGAAAACTTGCGTTACCAATGACGAGGGATGGTGGAACACCCGCCACCCATGTTTAGCCAACACTGCCATATTAAAAGCATAGAGATCACGGAACCCTAACCATTCCCCCACCAAAACCGAGCCATAAGTTGATCTAATTCATTGCAAAATGTCTTCGGAAGAAAGAAACAATTCATCGCATAAGAAGGAAGGGTTTGAGCAACAACCTTGATAAGAAGTTCCTTCCCTGCACTACTTAGAAGCTTACTTTTCCAGTCATTAAGCATTTGCGTCACTCGCTCATTTATATACGAGAAGGTTTTTTTTTATTCCTCCCACACATGTTGGCAACCCCAAATATCTTTCATGTCGTTCCACCAACTAAATACCAAGGAAACCTGATAACATTTATTGATCATATTGAAGCACATTCGCACTAAATGCAACACTACTCTTACCAAAGTTCACTGATTGGCCAGAACTTTGAGAGCAAATATCCAAAATATGTCGTCAGCAAACAAAAGGTGGTGAATCATAGGAGCTTCTCCACACAGCCGAATACCACTCAACTCCCCTGCTTACTCCTTTTGTGCAATGAATGCCGACAGGCTTTCAACATATGATAGAAATAGATATGGAGATAAAGGATCCCCTTGCCAAAGATCACGGGACAAAATCAAATAACCATTCAGCTACCCATTAATTAGAAAGGAATATAACACAAATTTAACACACGCCATCACCATCTTTATTCACTCACTAGCAAACCCCAACTTCACCATTATAGCTTCCAGAAAGCACCACTCCACTCGATCATAAGCTTTACTAAGATCAAGCTTAAGCGCAAAAGAACCCTCCCTGCCACTCCTCTTATTATGCAAACGATGCCCAATCTCCACTGCTACAAGTGAATTATCCGAAATTAATCTTCCCAACAGAAACGCACTCTGATTAGGCAAGATAATCATAGATATCGTACCTTTGAGTTGATTACCAATCATCTTGGCACCAATTTTGTAAAGCACATTACACAAACTAATAGAGTGTAACTGCGACATATCTTACGGCTTGTTCACCTTAAGAACCAAAACAACATGAGTAAAACATATATCGTACCACCTCCATCACCTCCAGACCAACAATATGCCAAAATTGTTGATAAAAAAACAAGGACATGCCATCTAGCCCCAGAGATTTAGATGGGTGCATTAGAAACACAGTCACTTTAATCTCTTCTGCGGAATAAGGTTGTAGCAACACCTTATTCATTTCTGAAGTAACTCTTTGCGAAACAACCCCTAACACCTCTTGGACGACATTAGTGAAAACCCCCCTGTGTCCAGAAATTACGCCTAAAATAGTCCACCACCATGTCTTCTATACCTTTTGGCGAGTCATACCACACCCCATTATTTCCCCACAAACCCTTAATTGTATTCTTTCATCGCCTATTTGAAGCACGGGTATGGAAGAACCTTATATTCCGATCACCTTCCTTCATCCACTAAGTTCTTGCCCTCTGTCGCCAAAAGGTTTCTTCTCAACCAGGCAAATTATCTAACTCATGCATCAACTCTCCCTTACGTTCATGTAGGTTCGGCGAATGAGGGTGCTCAAACAAAACCCTCAATTTATCTCTAACTTTTGCAATCTCTATCTTAGTATTCCCAAATGTAGTACGCTACCACTCTAACAGCGTCACCCTAGTGGCTCTAATTTTATCACACACACGGATCAGTGCCGCACCCCTCCGATGCACACTCCAAATAGCTTTAACGGTGTCTTCACAACTAACAACCTATAACCACATCTTCTTAAAACAAAATCTGGGAGATTTTTTAGGAGTGTCGCCTACCAAATCTCGAATCTCCACCACAATAAGCAAATGGTCTGATTTGGAAAGGTTGAGATGACAAACCCTAGTGTGCGGGAATAACTGTATCCAAGCTTGAGTAGCAAAAGCATAGTCAAAACGACAATGAACCTCATCTTCCCTGTTGTTCGTCCACATGTGTTCACTACCAATAAATCCCAAATCCACCAGTTCACAGCCATGCACCGCCTCCTGAAACCCATTCATCTGACTTTCCTTTCTTCCTGTCCCTCCAAGTTGTTCCGACGTACTCAACACCTCATTGAAATCCCCCACACACAACCATGGAAGAGAACTTTGTCGACTTAGCATTGACATCAATGTCTATGACAAGTGGCACTCTGACGTATTCGGAAATCCATAGAACTAGTAAATCTCCACCAAGTCAAAGAACCCCTAACCCTGCACTCCATATCAATGTGATTTGGATAAGAAGACCTTACCACCAACTCCACTTCCTCTTTCCATAGTAAGCATAGACCCCCGAATGTCCATTACTCGCCACTGTAACCGAATTATAAAATCCCAAACCACTTTTCTTAAACTTCATAGCTTGAGAACTATATTTGGTTTCATATAAGAAAACCGAAAGAGGATGTTGCTACTGGATGGTTTCCAGCAACACCTAAACTGCTCGAGAGTCCTCTAACCCTTAGCAGTTCCAACTTAGGCAATTCATTGTGAACGATGGGGTTGTTCACCGATAAACCCCACCAATGGACTAGAGCACATCTTCTTAGAACTGATATGAACCTTATCTCTAGTATGAACATCCTCATCTCCACACCTCTTACCGCTTATTATCAACCATTCCCCTAACACCAAGGTAACAAACTTCCTCGGGTTAAGGTAAGCACCATGCAAAGTCACCACCACCGCGAGCCAGAACAAGTGGAACTGGCTCAAAAACATGCAACGAAATCCCCCAATGAGACATGACCCCCCAAGACCAAATGGGGCCCTACGCCAACACCATTGTCAACCCCACCTTGATCTGTCCGAAGCCCCGTATCCTCCATCGCGTCATGAACTCCCTCATCCTCTAGAGCCTATGAATTCTCTCCAATACCATCCACATTCATGTCATCTGTATCCTCACCATCTATAGAACAAGGAGCCTGCATCTTCCATCCATTATTGCTCCCATCCTCTAGATCTAACCGAGCAGGTCGAGACTCTTGCACCGATCCTATAGTAGCCTCCAACCCTCAACCACATACTATACGGTGTCCTAAAGTCATGTATAGAACCCCCATTATAATTGGGACAATGAACCCCTTTGTGGTCTAAGAAACCACACAAGAAACAGAAAGCAGGGAGCCGCTCATATTGCAACAGCACTCCCACCAACGTACCTTCATCCGCATCACACAGCCGGACCTGCAACCCTCTCTTAAGTTGCAATGATACGTCAATCCCCACCCTTATTTGCAGAAACTCTCCAACACAACTACCACTAGAGTGATAATCAACCCTCACCACCCTACCAATCGCCATGCCTAATGTTTCCCTCATACGCACAGACATGAGAGATGGAGGAAGCCCATGTATCTGAATCCAAAACCCTTGTTCGTGAAGCGGTACGTTAGCAGGCACATCCAATCCCTTCACCTCAGCGAGCATAAGCAACAATTTCTTAAAAAAACCACGGCTTGCCTCTCAGTACCATTCGCATATCATCCTCCGTATTAAAGGAGAAAATTAATTATAATATGTATTTGGGATAATAAATTAGTTTACTTAATTAATTTGGTAATGTTTAATTAGGTTTGATTTTTTTATTGGGGTGTGCTATCCACACACCCCTTTTTACTTCTCTCACACCCCTTGTTAATTTATGCCCTTTGATCTTCTTCAATTCATCCAATCCGACGGCCCAAAATTAAAAAGGTGTGAGAGAAGTAAAAAGGGGTGTGTGGATATCACATCCCTTTTTTATTTAGATTAAATAAAAATTTTACATTAGATAAAAAGAAAACGGAAAAAAATAAAAAATAAATTAAAATTATGCATTTTGCGCGATGAAAATAGTATTCGTCATGCAACTTGTTTACATTATTAAATTATAAAGTAAACGAAAAAATAAAAAAAATGTAGATTTGCGCGACGAATGATATATTAGTCGCGCAAAGTGTATTTGCACGACGAATACATTATTTGTCACACAAAATCATTCGTCCAAAAGTTAACTTTATAATTTGGATTTAGCTACAAAGGCAGAACTACAATAAAATTGCAGAATCAGCCTCTGCACTCCTCCCTTTCGTTTTTCTTCAATCTGGCATCTGTCACTTCCATTTTCTCTTAATTTCATCATCTAATACTCCCTCCATCTTCTTCTCTAGGTTGACCGACCTATCTTGGTGTGTCTGGTAAGCGTTTTTTTGTTTTTGTTGATGCACAAAATCGAAGGTCTTGGAACAACGTAAATCTGACCGTGAATCTGCAAGAAATGTAAATAACACAAGAGTATCGTGGTTCACCCCAAGGTTTGAGCTACGTCGACACTGATATTGTATTTCTCTGAGAGGTGAGGGAGAGAACCTCTGAATATGAGAGGGGATGTGAGAGGGGGAAGAAGGCTTAAGAAATGGCATCCCCTAATTGTGAGGGTAATGGGTCCTTTTATAGAATAAGGACTCCTCACTTATTACATATTTGCCCTTTCCTTTACCACATAATTACATTCAAGTCCCTCGAGTATTTATACGAGGTCTATATACGAGGCCCTAAATATGGTATAAACAGTAGTCCCCCAAGTCTTCAGTCAAAAGAGTCTTTTGGCTGGAGACTTGAAATTCAGTCCATGTGTGGGCCGAAGTAACTAGATTTTGTTTTGAACTGATGCTCGATAAACGCTCAACTAGAAGTAGCACACGCTGCGGGGCTGCGAGGCTCGTGGCTTATGTTGCCTTGGTTGGCTCGGCTTGTGGCATTTTGATGGTCAGGGAGTCCTTTTTATAAAATAAGGGCTCGCTCATCAATACATAAATGATGGGCTAGAGTTGATGCTCGCGGTGAGGCGGTTGCTCAGTAGGCGGCGATGCTCTCTAATGGTGGTGAGGGAGTCCCTTTTATAGAATAAGGGCTTGCTCCTCAATACATAAGTGATGGGTTAGGAGTGATGCTCGGGCGAGGTGGTTGTTCAGCTGGCGGCGGTGCTCTTTAACGAAGGTGAGGGAGTCCCTTTTATAAAATAAGGGTTCACTCCTCAATACATAAATGATGGGCTAGAGTTGATGCTCGTGGCGAGGCGGTTGCTTAGTAGGCCGCGATGCTGTCTAATGGTGGTGAGGGAGTCCCTTTTATAGAATAAGGGCTTGCTCCTCAATACATAAGTGATGGGTTAGGAGTGCTGCTCGCGGCGAAGCGGTTGCTCAGCTGGCGGCAGTGCTCTCTAAGAAAGGTGAGGGAGTCCCTTTTATAAAATAAGGGTTTGCTCCTTAATACATAAGTGATGGGCTAAGTCCCCTAAGTATTTTTCATGAGTGCTCTCTAATGAAAGTGAGGGAGTCCCTTTTATAGAATAAGGGCTCGCTTTTAAGTACATAGATAATGGGCTAAGTCCCCCAAGTATTTTCATGAGGCCCAGTTGAGGCCCAATATATGGTGTATAGTGTAGTCCCCCAAGTCTCTGGTCAATGGAGTCTGTTGGCTGGAGACTTCAAATTGAATCCATGTATGGACCGAAGTGGTGGTGGTTCGGAAGTGGTATTTGTATACCCTGCATTGAAGCTTTGTATGTGAAGCTTTGCAAGTGAAGCTTTGAAGCTGGAGCTCTGTAAATGAAGCTTTGTAAGCTAGAGCTTTTGTAAATGAAACTTTTGAAGCTAATTGACATGAGTAATGCTCATGAATGTTTATGTTGATTGACATGAGTGATGCTCATGGATGTTGTCATGAGTGATGCTCATGAATGTTAACATGAGTGATACTCATGAATGTTGACATGAATGATGGTCATGAATGTTTATGCATGATTGTCATGAGTGATGCTCATGAATATTTATGTATGAATGACATGAGTAATGCTCACGTATAATTTGGAGTACTGGGCGTACTTTTGATCACCTGGTTGGTGGCATGAAGGAGAGTACGGGTTGTACATTTCATCACCTGGTTGGTGGTAATAGCGGCGGGTTGCCTGAATAATTTTAGAGTATTGGCGTACTTTTGATCACCTGGTTGGTGGTAATAATGGCAGGTTGCCGAATAATCGTGGAGTACTGGGTGTACTTTTGATCACCTGATTTGTGCTATTTTGGGCTTATGGGCCTTCGCTCTTCCACACAATATTCCAGCCCATTTATTTTGGGCTTTTTTTTTTTTGGCTACCCTCTGATGGGGTTTATATAAATGTCTCTGAAAGATAAGAAAATAAATTACATCATTAAAAAAAGATGCTGCAGATATGGTTGGATAGTGGGATAGCATGTGCAACTGTTTGAGGAAAACTTCACGTGAAGGCAAGTTTAGTCAGCAGGCATGGTCTCTGATACTTTGATATTTTGCATGTTCTCCGAATGGGTTTTTCAAAATGGGAATATGCATGATGAAAGGTCAGTATACTTATCCAAGTGCTTTCTTCTTTCCTCTTTTTCCTTTATTCCACTTTTGCTTTCCTCTTTTCCACCGCACCTCTCTCACTCAGTTTTTTTTTCTTTTCCAACTACAGACATCTTCACCTGCACAAACTTGCTTTTGCTTTTGTTCTTTTCCTAGCGTCATGATTGATTCCCTTTATTTTACCAATTACAAGCCCAACCTTGTCATTAGGAATCTTTGTAACATATTGTTCACCGCCAGCTTGTACTGTTTACCTTCTAGAGGCTATGGTAGGACCTCCTGATTCAGCCTCAACAAGAACTTCATTAATCAAGTGCTCAGCCTTGTGATTGCTCCGGAGTACCCATGAGCTCCACCATCTTAGTTGGAAAATTGAGGTCCGCATCAGAATTTCGGGTAGCTTGAATCTTGGCTCCCGCCGTGGATATGGCGCTCATTCTTCCCAGAGCTCCGTCAAAGTACCTCGTCGGCACATCCACGGTGCTTAATAGAATTAGGAATGGCAACCCTGCCCTCCTCGATGTGATTCGAAACTTGGACACTCCTTTCCCTTCGAAATTTTCTAAAAGCATCGATGGTCTTCTAAATTCGCCGTCTATTTCGTCTCCTGCGCCAAGAAGTTCAGAAATTAGAAGTGGGTCTAACCTCACCTTAGCTGCCTCTTCCGCTGCTCAAAGTCAAGTATCTGCGTCAAAAGGCCTCCAAAAAAAGAAAAGTGGCGAGAAGAAGCTATTCTTTAGCGAAAAGCCTCTCGATTTCCTTAGCATAAGAAGCAGTAGCTCTGGGAACGACCTGCTGAACCATCGCTCGGTATACGGATCACCGAAAGTGAATTCTCCAGTCTCCGTAGAATTTCCAGCGACACTGCGACGATGTACCGACGGAAACGGGTGCAATGGTGGCGGTGGAAGAGAAAGCCAACAACAGCGAAGAATACGAAGTCGAATAGCACGAGGTTATGGAAGAAAAATGCATAGAGGTAGCTCCACACCAACGCCATTGGAGAGAGAGAAACCCTAGGGTAGCTGAGAGATGAGAAGTGTGTTGTTTTGAATCGTCGGGAGAGAGGAGAGACAGGTGGGTGGTTGGTTCGATCCTTCAACGGTAAAACTGAGTCTATGGATCCAAAAGCAAGGATAGTGGTCCCTGAAGATAGATATGGACTTCAAGCAGTTGACGCCTTGGACCCTGACATGGTGATTGGACAGGAAGGTGTATATTATTTCCATGACATGATTTTTGTTTCTTTATAATGGGTTTTCTGAAATCTGAAATGGGTTCTGCTTAAAATTGAAGAGAAATGATTGGAGTGGGAGTGAGAGATGTGGTGGCTCCGTGGGTTTTCTGGGAAAGCTTTGGGTTGTTGGGTTTTTGCAGATTCTGCAGATTCAAGGTGGAGGGTGGTGAGGTCTCACGGTGGTGAGATGAAAAAAGGAAAGAGAACCGACATAGCTTTTTATGTCGATTCCCACAGACGGCGCCAAATGTTGATGCACAAAACCGGAGGTCTTAGAACAACGTAAATCCGACCGTGAATCTACATGAAATGTAAATAACACAAGATGTATCGTGGTTCACCCTAAGGTTTGGGCTACGTCCACACTGATTGTATTGTATTTCTCTGAGAAGTGAGGGAGAGAGAAAGCTCTGAAAGTGAGAGCGTTGAGAGGGTGAGGAGCCTTAGGAATTGGCCCTCAGAAATGGCCTCCCCTAATTGTGAGGGTGAGGGGTCCTTTTATAGAATAAGGACTCCTCACTTATTACATATTTGCCCTTTCCTTTACCACACAATTACATTTAAGTCCCTCGAGTATTTATACGAGGTCTAAATACGAGGCCCTAAATATGGTATAAACAGTTTTGTTAGGGTAAAAGTATTAATGTAAATTCATACTAACGCCATGAACTTCGTTGTCTATAGGGATATTATGTGTGATTAGCGATTGGTGGAGAATGATTTAGAAGGTATTTTCTTCATTTTATTTTTTTAAAATATAAAATTAATTAAATTATGTTGAAATTATGTTGTTATGTTTATATTGTGTTGTGAAATTATATCTATAATATGTTGTTAAATTTGTACTTAACGCATAAATATGTGTTGTGATGTAAGGAGTTAATTGTAATTAACTTCGTACTTGTTTTTTTTTTTTTTTAGTAAAACTTAGTTTCCCGTTCAAGGATTAGTTGGATTTTGTGCATGGATTCGAAAGCATGACTGCGGTCCAATTGATTCTCAAATTTTCCCATTATTTGGATAGTTTGGGAATGCACAGTTATGGCGCGTAGTTTATGGTTGAAGGATTAGGTTTCGATTGTGGACATTTTAGTGTCATCTTTGTACGTTCTTCGGGTGGCACATAGGTATTTCATATCTACGTCATCCATTTGAAGAATTGTACGGAGATGCTGCCGAAATTCCTCCACGTCGAAATCTAATTTGATGTAGCCATAAATTACGTGACATAACTTTGCATTCCTGAAAGGGATAAGGCCCTTACCAGAGGCATAAAGTGACAATATCATTTGTATGAAGTTGTTGTGATTGTTGTACTGTTATTATGGTTGCAGGAATTATGAACAGAATGTGGATACAAAACCCAAATAGATGCATGGACAAACACTTGGATGGAATCGAGGATTTTATTGACTTTGCACGTACACCCGGGTGCAACTAGAATCCGGTGTCCTTGTAGGAGATGTAACAACACATTAAGGGACACAATTGAAAATGTTCGATTTCATTTAGTAAGGAATGGAATGGTTGAGACCTATAATAATTGGAACCATCATAGGGAACAATTAGACAATAATTCGTCTTCAAACGCCACAACAGTGGGCAATGTTGAACCTATTGTGGATCCTAATGAACAAGTCATGGATATTATAAATGATGCTTTTCTATTTGCATCGACAAACACCAATCAGGAAGGGGAAGATGACGTGCCTACACCAATGGCCAGTGCAGAGTTCGAACAATATGAAAAACTATTAAAAAATGCCAACCAAGAGTTATAACCGGGTGCAAGAGCTTTTTGGTTCTCACGGCCATTGTGGAACTAATGCATGAAAAAAAAATAAAGTATCATATGTCGAACCAATGTTTTGATTACTTTTTGGAGGTTTTCAAGAGAATGCTTCTAAAGGACAATTGTTTGCCGAAAGACCATAGACATGCGCAAAAGGTGTTGAATGGTTTGGGATTGGGTTATGAAAACATTCACGCTTACAAAAACAATTGTATTTTATTATACAAAGAGAATAAAGCATTGGATAAATGTCCTGTATGCAATGAGTCGAGGTTCAAAATGACATCGTAAAATAGAACGACTAAGATCCCACAAAAAGTCATGCGTTATCTGCCTTTGAAACCTAGGTTGCAGCGATTGTATATGTCAACACATACTGCCATTGACATGAGATGTCATAAGGAAAAACGGGTAGACGACAATGTGATGAGGCATCCTGCATATGGGGAGGCATAGAAAGAGTTCAATCGAACGTTCCCCCAGTTTGCTGCTGATTCTTGGAATGTTAGATTGGGACTTGCCACTGACAGATTCACTCTGTTCGGGGTTCTAAACCAACACCACAACATTTGGCAGATTTTTGTATTTCCATATAATTTGCTGCCTTGGAAATGCATTGAAAAATAATACATAATGATGACTTTTTGATAACTGAGGATCTTGGTAGGTCAATCGATGTTTACTTAAAGTCGTCGATTGATGAGCTAACGGATTTATGGACAAACGGTGTGTGTGCGCACGTACGATAAGTGTACAGGGAAGATGTTCACTTTACGGGCAGCAATTATGTGGACTGTGAACAATTTTCCCACATATGCAATAATTTCTAGATGGAGCACTGGTGGTTATATGGCATGCCATGTATGCAAGGATGATGTAACATTTGGTTGGCACGCCAGAAAAGTTTGTTACCTTGGTAACCGGAGATGGTTGCCATGGGACCATGAGTGGTGGGAAAAGGATAAAGAGTTAGACGGGAAAACAGAGCATCACCTCAGACCTAGAGAATGGTCTGGTGATCAGATTTGGAACAACTTAACCGTTTGGATTTTGCTCCGTTCAGGAAAACAGTGAGTGGGATTAGACCTTCTACACATATGAACTAAATGCACATGTTTATGTTTTTTGAGCTCCCGCATTGGTCAAAACTAAAATTGAGACACAACCTCGATGTTATGTGTGTTGAGAAAAATGTATTTGACACATTGGTGGGCACCATTCTAGATATCAAGGGCAAGACAAAGGACACGATTAAAGCTCGTCTTGATTTGGAAAAAAATGGGCATACGGAGGGATTTATGGATGAATAGGGTTAGTGATAAAGCCAAAAGGGAGCTTATGTTTTTTTCCATGAAACCGAATGACAAAAAAAGGGTTTTTAAAGTTTGTATTGTCGGTAAAGTTTCCCGATGGGTATGCTTCTAATATTGTGCATTGCATGAATGTTGACAGGGTAAATTTGTTGGACTAAAGAGTTATGACTACCATGTGGTTATGCAACACCTACTTCATGTGGGTATTCGACACCTATTGCCGGAAGATGTTGTGAAGGCAATCATGTTGTTGTCCAGATTTTTTTCCTAACTGACGGCAAGAACATTGCGGAAGACAGACGTTAATCAATTATGCCATGACATTGTCCAAGTCTTATGCAAGTTTGAGATGATATTCCCGCCAGCTTTTTTCACAAGTATGATCCACGTGATGGTTCACTTGCCGGAATAGGCATTACTTGCTAGTCCTGTCAACCATCGCTAGATGTATCCAATAGAAAGGTATATAACCCTCATCATTTGTTTATTCATCATTAACCCATGCTTACTAATTTCTATCATATCATTTTATTTTGGCAGGCTTTTCAGGGAGTTGAAAAAAAGTGTTCGCAACAGGGCAAAGTCTGAAGGATTAATTATAGAAGCTTGGGTTCAATCTGAGTCGCTTACATTTTGTGGAATGTACTTAAAAGATGTGGAGACGACTTTCAATCATCCTCAGCTCAATAATGACGAGAGTGTGAGAAAGGAAAAACTTTTTGTTTTTGCCTAATGCGCACAACCCTTTGGAGATCCTATACGAGGCTAGTCATTTTCCAAAAAATGACATGGAGGTAGCATATTGGTTCATGCTGAACAATTGTGATAAGACAATGGCATACTTAGATGAGCATGAAGAGATGATGAAGCGAGAGCATCCATCACATTTGTATGCCAAGAAACACCAAGAATTGTTTCCACAGTGGTTTCTCGAATATGTAAATTATAAGTGTTTTGTATTTGACATATATATTGTAGCATTTAATTTTCTCAAACTAACAGGTGTATGTTTTTGTATAATGTTAGGTGAATAAATTGAAAGCATCAAATTCCCCCACTTACAAGTGAAGAGCTATATAACTTGACGTTCGACCCAATTCGCGCTGAATTGTTCTTGGGTTGCCACGTTAATGGTGTCAAGTTTTTTGGGGCTGCACAAGATGAGAAGTTACGTACACAAAACAACGGTGTCCATATCCGAAGTAGAGGCGAAAATACGAACATTGATTTCTATGGCAAACTAACAAGTATCGTGCAATTGCTTTACAAAGACCAATGCCTAGTGATCATGTTTAAGTGTTGATGGTTTAATACAAACCCAAATAGGCAGGGAAGTGTTAAAATCGACCATGACTTACTATCTGTGAACACTAATAGAACTTGGTACGATGACGACCTTTACATTATGACAAACATGGCAAAACAGATTGTGTATCTAGATGACCCTAAACCCAGGAGAGGTTGGAAAGTTGTTCAGAGATGAATCGGAGAAATGTGTATGCTATACCAGAACAAGACCTTATTGACAATGACGTCAACAATGTCGCTGACTAACATTTAGAATCTTCAATGGAAAATACTGCGGAAACACTTCAAGATACAAATCTTATTCAATACAAGGAGTGGCTTCAATCGAAATACTGATTTAGTCAATTACAATTGACCTCGGTAATCTTCCGTGATACGATGGTGCAGTGGGCCTGAACGACGATGGTGACGTACCTATCAAGGAGGAGGATTGGGAGACGGAAAGTGATGATAGCGACGATAGTAAAAGTTATTATAGTTCGGATGATAAATAATGCAATTTATTTGTGACTTGCTTTGTAAAACATATTAAATTATTTCTTTTGTAATTTATTTATCTTATGTTTTAAATAAATTATTTTTATTTGAATAAATATAAGTTAAAAAAAATTTGACCCAGGTAAATTAAATTTTCAGCTCATTTTGCGACGAACATGAAGATATTCGTCACACAAATGCTATTTGCGTGATGATTAAATTCCTTTTTGTCGTGCAAGGAGTTGAAAATTTGACTTTCTTGGCGGGCACGAAAATAATTTCGTGAAAATTTGAATTTTTTGCACGACGAATATACTTATATTCGTCGTGCAAGAACCTCGGGATTTAACTGAAATCGCAAACACTTTCCCCTCACCTCTTCCTCCGACGGCCCTCTTTGTAAACCCTCTCTCCCTCTGACAACCTTTCTCTCACTAAATCTCTTTCACCCTCTCACCCTTTCACCCTCTCGGCTGCTCGCCATCTCAGACTCTCTCTTCTTCCTCCGACAACCGTCTCTCTTCCTCCTCCCATAGCCGTATCTCTGAGGTATATGCACAATTTTAGGAGTATTTCATGCTTTGATTATAATTAGGGTTCTAATCTACTTTGATTTTGTATATGCACATGATGGGAATGATTATTGACCTAGATTAGGGGTCTGTGCAATAAAGGTGCAATAAAGATCGAGATACCCTAACAAAATCGACCTAGATTAGGGTTATGGCACATTGGCCTGAATTCTCTCTGTTTGTTAACATCTATGTTTTTGTTTTCAAGTTTTTTTAGATGAATATGTTCATCAGATTGTTCAGAAAAAATAAGAGGAAGAACATTATTATTTGTAAGTACTAAATCAGAAGGATATGCAAACAACATCGTGTCTAAAAGAACAAAAATTGTTCACATCTCATATAAACCAAATTTTTTTTGTAGTAATAGTATATGTATGCAGTGATTATTCATTTTCCTATTCATACGTGTTGCAACTTGCAAGTGTTCTCTTTAGGAAACAAGTTCAGAAAATCTGCTTTATACTTAGAAATAAACCAAAAGGAGTGAATTGGGTAAAATTACCATATTCTGTATTTTCAGATTATTTGTAAGATAGTTGACTAACTCAACTCTAGAGACTCTATAGTCAATCTCCTATCTATATCTCCCAACTTGAGAAAATATTTAGTAGCTCTACTTGACTAGGGCAATTCTCACACGAGTGGAATTGCATAGGTATAGGTGCCTAAGTAATGACCAAGTCGTGCACTCCTACCCTCCTACTAATGCTATTTGTGCTTGTTTCCCCTCAATTAAGAGTAGGATTTACTTAGAACTGGTTCGTTGCACGCTGACATTTTGATATATTCACTTTGAAAATGAAAAAGCATTTCAAATAGTTTATACATTTCCCCTCCTTTCTTCTCTTGGACTCAGAAAGACAATTGAGCCTTTAGCTTTGATCACACACAAACATATAACCTTTAGGCAGTAAATAGTATAGATAGCATTACCATTAGGCAGTAAATCCCCTTGAAACAACTGCTCATCGGATTCAGGCCTAATTTCATGCTTTGACCCATCGATGGCTCTAAATGAGACATAAGATTCTGTAGGGTACAAGAGGGTGAACATTGGGTGTACTCTCAGGCAGACCAGCCTGCAAAGAAAAAATTACAAAACAAATTATGCACGTGTATATAACTTATATATTGTTTTTAAAAGGAAACCAAATTTTATTGCAAATGACAATAAATTAAAAGGCATACAACTAAGAGGGGACAATGTTTACACAGTTTTTACTGGTTATATGTTTGTGTGTGATTAGAGATAAAAGAAAAGGGATGGGAAAGGAGGGGAAATGTATAAACTATTTGAAATGCTCCATGACCCAGGATTTCATAATCAGAAGGATATGTGAACTCATATGAATTTGAGAAAAACTAGTGAAGGATATGTTTCTTCAATATGAAGCATGTGTAATCACTTATGCCACTACGGGTTCTTTTGTTTGGCTTATCTCTTTAGGGGTAAAAGCTCCAGTAATATATGCTGACACTCCATAGATCTCCAATTCAGAGGAACAGTATTGACCTAATTGGCTCTAAGTGGCGTATTTATTTGGTGGCTTATATCGGGAGACACAACCCTTTCCACAAGGACCACATAACATAATGGAGACTTTATGGAGAAGGTTTGGAGGCCTACACAAGGCAGCTGCTGCCCAAGCCAATTGGGTGGGGTGGGCTAGGCTACACTCAAATCCTTGTGTTTACATGTGTCACTGTGATTTGGCCATCTAAATATGTCAATCCAATTTCACGTGTCAACAATATAATAGTTTCTAGTTTTTACTTACGGGATGGTAATAAGTTTTCACTTTAAGGCTCAAGATGAACGATCATTGTGCTGTTTGCCACAGATAAACTTAATATATTTTTGTTTTCTTTTTGTTTAATTGAATGGGGAAATGCATATAGGTCAGTGGACTGGTTTTTTGTTTCTCCTTTAATGTAATGCATATATGTCAATGGACTGGTTTTTTGTGACTAGGTCAATATTCCCAGTTTTTATATAACAGAGAAAGAAAAAAACATATGATGATGTTATGTTTTATGTTTTAATTGTCGATTTTATGCTTGATTTCAGATTTAGGGATTTAGGGATTAATTTAGTTAATGTGTAACAGTATATATATGGTTCAAATGCTCGATTTAGTTATGCGTGGGGTTGGTGTGAGTGATAGTGATATGCCACATAATTAGGCATGTGATGGGATTTATGTATACTTAATGAATTTTTTTTGTTTTCTAATTGTGCAGATGTAGCAGCTTATTAGAACTTGTAAGGCGGTGATGACTGCACCTCGTTCGATTCCCCCACCTCCAACTTCAGCCACCACTGCTTCAGTAGAAATGGACCCCAGGCTGGTTAAACCAGTTGTTCCGGTTGGTCCCCGTGTCTCCCAAGCGCAGGCATCATCAGCCTCATCAATGGCGTTACCTGTTAGCGCCAAGCGTGGTCACCGCCGCCCCCACATGCCTAACACGACATCAACATCCACTACTAATGCCTCGGGGTCACTACAAGGTAAAGTTAATTAACGCCCCGCACGCTGATAACTGTTTTTTTTGTAGTGTCTTGGCAATTTCTCCATATAGACTATTCTATGTGATATTGGATTGCCTAATGATTCTAGGAATGTGGTCATTAGTTCTTTGTAGGGAATGTGTCTCTGAAAATGTTTGTTCAATTTTTCTGCTTAATTACGAGTTTTACTAGTTTAATTTTGTTCAAAAATTGAGCTAGAGCTACTTTAAGTTCAATCTTTAGTTTGTTAGTTATGTAAGTTTTCTCTGCATGTCCTTTATATAAAGGATTCTCATCTGAATGATCATGGTAGGCGTTAGGCCGTTAGTCTTCAAGTATTGAAGCAATTCATAATAGCATTTGAATTTGCTGCTTAAATTCCCAAGTTCTACTATGTAATATTTCACTTGGCATCCACTATTGAAGCATTCAACTATTGTGATTGTTGTTGGATATCATATATTATTCATTACAATGTCCTGGGTTTGTGAATTGTTATAACTTTAGGGGAGGTTCTGCTGAAATTTCGGTATAATTTGTAGTGTTTGTTTGACTATTTTTTATTTTTATTTTCAACAAAGAAAAATACCCAGTGACCTTGTCGTCGGTTGAAGACGGTGAAGGTCACCCGGGTGACCAACAGATGTATCACGATCGGATACAACGACCAGCATCAGGCTGCACCAACGCCAAACAGCATAGCACATTGGCCCACGACATTGGTCACATCGTTCGAACCTATTGCCCTATGCAATGGAAGTCTTGAAAGGCGATGCCAGACGAGATGAGGACGACGGTGCACGTTTATTTTTTGGTAAGTATCCTGCCTTTTTATTGCTTTTCCTTTAAATTTTATATATTTATATTACTTAATGTATGTAATTAAGTTGTTACATTGTAGACAAACTACAATTTCGATGACATCAACAACAATATTTTGGCGTACGTCAATAGGCTTTTTGCTGAACGGAACAAGCAGTGGAAGGGCGACCTGCACCAATATTTTTAGACATTTGATGATCCGCAGGTCGCTCTTGAGGAGGGTTGCCTTAATGAGTTTGAGGACCGGGAATAAATTGGCTGTGGCTCTACAGTCATTTTTAGGAGCCCGGCTATGTCGTACGTTTTTTATATTAAATCTAAAAGTATTATATGTTTCTTACTAATGTTTATTGATTTTTTTATATTTCATTTAAATTAGAACTAATATGTTTATTTTTTGTATAACAGAAGAAGGCGAAAGTCAACAAGAGCAATCGGGAGAAGAAAACTCTTTTCCACCATTCGGGTTCGAGGCCCTTCTCATATAGGATAGAGGTGCGGCGGCAATTAATAATAAAGCTTTTCATATTCAATGTTTAATATGTCAGTAATATTAATTTTTTTTTTCATACTAACATTTTTCTTATCTTATTCTATTCAGGGGTGTTCAAAATTCCTAAAGATCGATGTCTTTGGAGACGTTTATGTTCGACCTGGGAATGAGTTGGTCGAGTCCTTTCATGTAAGTATTCTTCACTTGTAATTACTATCTTACACATTCAAGTATCATGGCTATTATTTGAATGTTATTATTAATATTTCATGTTATATTACACAGGAGACGATGATGAAAAAGAGGTAGTTGGTTCTTCAAAAGTCCGCCTCCCAGCTTCCTCTCTAGACTCCGCTCAAGTCTTTGGATCCCCTCGAGGATGCAGGGTTTCAGATCCTCACAAACACCTTGGATCAGAATCTCGAGCAGAGGCCTGGGACGTATTGTAGAGGGATGAGGAATGCCCGGCAGAGGGAACCTAGAGCCTATTCATTCTCGCAGTCGAAGGGTGAGGTGATAGCTTTGACAACAAATGTGGCCGACCTTAGGACTAAGCTCACCTCGATGCCACTGATTGTACAGGCCCTCAGTCAATTCGGTATTCGTCTCCCAAATATTCGTCCCCCGTCGACGTCCGAGCCCCTCTAACCCGAGCATGCCCAGAACTTCGCCCTTTCGACCTCTGAGCATGTCCTCAACCCTGAGCCCTTCTTGCCCCAATCTTTCCAGCAGTATGCGAATGATGACCCTGTAGATTATTCAACCTTTTTTTATTAGTTGTTTAGTCCCTCACTTTTAAAACTTTTTCCTTGTACATACATTTTATTTTTATTTTAAATAAATTATTTTTCTCTTCATATTTTTTTATTTCAAAATTGAACCTAGAACAAAAAATATAATTTAAAAAAAAAAATTTTGCGCGACGAATAGCTTCGTCATGCATACTTTTTTGCGATACCTCACTTTTGTTACGCAAAGTTTTTAGAGACGGATATTAGTCGTCCCAGGTTTGTATCCTGGCATTTTGTGTGACGAATGGGGAACCGTCGCGCCTTATTTTCCACAATCAAAAGTCTTTCTTCACGATCTTTGCACGACTGATTCTACGTGATTAAGTTTTTGTCGTGCATACATTTGCGCAACGCTATTAAGCTTTGTGTAACCAATTTATGTTCGTCACGCTAAATTTTAAACGTGGTAGTGAGAGAGAGGGGCAAGGATTAGAAAAGAAAGGGGTTGAAGAAGATGGATCTAGACTCTGAATCATGAAACAAACATGATTTTGTTATCCTATGGCCTACAAAGCTTTGGAGCTTATCAAAGTAGTGGTTTCTTGTGTTATTATTACGGAGCAATATTTTGGAAATTAGATAAGGGAAATACAACAGACTTTTACATAAATTAATTTAATTAAATTTTGTGGAGTGCTATATTATTATTCATATTTGACTGACTAATTGGGATTGGCGACGAAGGATTTTGGCAAGATGACTAACAAAAAGGAAAATTGGGGTGATTGAGTTATAGGGGATTAATTCGTATAATAGAACATCTTAACCACCACTGCAGAGGTAAAATGCATGGTATGTGATTGTAGAAATCGAAATTTCAGTGAAATAAATGTTGATCAATAATTAAAATTCCAACGCTCATCTGTCACATAAATTTTACACGTAGCATGTGACTCAACAAAAAATCGAAAATCATCAAAAAAGTCATTAAATATGACACGTGTCAACACCTGGCAGAAATGATTTATTTCATCTAATTATTTATCCAAAAATCAAGTTTTGGAATTCTATAAATAGGAAGCCAAGGCATTCATTTTGATTCACCAATTCACATTACACCAAAACCTTGAAGCTTTGAAACTTTAAAGCTCCCAAGCGAATCCCAAAGGATCAAGAAAACTCTCTTCGTTCTTCGTCAAATCTTCCTTCAAAATCAAGCCCCGACGGCTCTTGAAGAACTTCCACCAATTCAAGATCAAGCTCCAACGGCCCCTTGAAGAAAGTGTTCATCGTTCATCGTCCGTTCATCCTAAGATCAAGCCCCAACGGCCCTTTGGATCAACAACATCAATAAATCCACACATCCAACCGTTCTTCAAGATCAAGCCCAAAAGCCCTTGAAGATCCGTTCACCCATTAACCTTCAAGATTAAGCCCAAAGGCCCTTGAAGAAATCCGCACAACCCTTTCTTCAAGATCAAGCCCAAAAGCCCCTTGAAGATCCGTTCGTCAACCTTCAAGATTAAGCCCCAACGGCCCTTGGATCAACAGCACAATCCATAAATCTACACATTACGAAGATCGAATCAGAGGCTAAATTTGTAGAAGAGATTGTAACCCCTAAATCATTAATACAAATATTATTTTGTATACGTGTTCTTGTCTCATTCATTGCAGGAATTTCAGTGTTAACAAATTTGGCACGCTCGGTGGGATAATCTCTACCTCTCATCTCTATCTGCAAATCCATAAAAAGCACAAATGGCATCAATGAAGGCTCAAGTTGTTCCCGTAACCAACGTAAAGAACAAGAGCGTCCTTGCCGCAGGCAGTGTCACTTCGGGCATCACAATCTGAAGCAAGGCAAGAGCTATTTCTGCCGTCTCTCCCACCTCTGCATCAACTCTGCCGAATGAACACAACCCGAGGCACAAGCCAGTGATCACCTTGGCCTCACTAAGGGCGCCAAGGGAGGAAAGCCCGAGGAAGTACTCCGAGTCTTTGCTTTCCGATGCCGACTCGAGCGACAGCACAGCCATGCAAGTCATGGCTACCGAAGCAACTTCAATTGAGGAACAGCTAGCTCAAATGAATGAAGCGATCGCAAAACTCACACGGACTGTGAAGGAAAAAGACTTGCAAATCGCCGCACTTGTCAACCAACTAGATGCAAAGCCCGACGTGAAAGTCGACCCAATGGTTAATCCATTAAAGAAAGAAGTCGATGAAGAAGAAGAGCCTCCAGCAAAGAAAGTCGAAGAGAAGCTGGAGCCATACCAAGCAATGGCATTCATGGGTTTTCTCTCTATCCAGCATCTGCAGTAGATGATCGACAACACCATCAAGGCGCAGTACAAAGGAAGCTCGCATGACTCCATACTATACTCAAAGCCCTACTCTAAGAAGATTGACGCTTTGAAGATGCCGAGAGGTTATCAGCCGCCAAAGTTCATGCAGTTCGATGGAAAGGGAAACCCAAAGCAACATGTCACCCATTTCATTGAAACCTGCAACAATGCTAGAATGGAGGGAGATTACCTCGTCAAGCAGTTCATGCGCTCACTGAAAGGCAACCCCTTTGACTGGTACACCAACCTCAGGCCCGAGTCTGTCAATAGTTGGGATCAGCTAGAAAGGGAATTCCTCAACCGCTTCTACAACATTCGCCGCACTGTAAGCATGTTGGAGCTAACCAATACGAAACAGTGGAAAGATGAACCTGTCGTCGATTACATCAATAGATGGCGTTCATTAAGTCTGGATTGCAAAGATCGGCTTTCTGAAACATCTGCTTTTGAGATGTGCGTTCAAGGCATGCATTGGGGTTACATTACATCCTCCAAGGTATAAAATCGAGAACATTTGAGGAGCTGGCAACTTGATCCCACGACATGGAGCTGAGTATCGCTAATCATAGGAAGGAGCCGATCACAGACTTCAAGAAGGATAAAGTGTTCTCTCCAAATGTAGACAGAACTGGAAAAAAAAACCCTCGAATGAATCTTTTACTGTCAACACCACACCATCAAGACCTCCCCCGTGCCCATCAAGACTTCCTCCGCGCCTATCAAGATTCCTCCAAGACTAAAGCAAAGGAGATAAAGAGAGGTGAGCCTCCTTGCACCCAAGACAAGTACAAAAACACCTTGAGGGAGCTGGAGCAAAAGACGTACCCTTTTCCTGACTGAGACATAGATGCAATGTTAGACGACTTACTGGAAAAGAAGGTGATCGAGTTATTAGAATGCAAGCGCCCTGAAGAGATGAATCGCGTAAACGATCTTAAGTACTGCAAGTACCATCATATTGTGAGCCATCCTGTTGGCAAATGCTTCATCCTCAAAGAACTTATCATGAAGCTAGCACAACAAGGGAAAATCGAGCTCAACCTTGAAGACACGGCCGCAACACATACTACTACAATTGCATTTGAATCCTTCGATCATGTGCCCCTCTAAGTAACACCCGACCATTCCCGTCAATGCTCAAGCTGCACGACACCTTCTGCACAACCATCACTGGGGGCAAGCGACCAAGATGCACATACCGATGATGAAGAAGAATGGACATTGGTGACCTACAAAAAGACAAGGAAACCAAAACCACAAGCCACAAGGCCAAAGGTGGAACAAGGGAAAAAGCACAATCGCCGCAATAGTAGGAAGCCCAAAAGAAACGTAAAAGTTGCTAAGTCAACGTACGCTGGGCAACCTATGGAGCAAGAGCCACGTATTCCTGTTTCCTTGCACGAGTACTTCCCGAATGACTTCTTCCAACGGTGCACTATCGTTGCATGTCACATGGTCGAAGTAGAAACTGAAGAACTTTCAGAAGGTAAAGTCATCGCCATCGAGGGAGAAATTACCCTCACACCCAAAGAAGGCCTGCCGACACACTTTAGCATTGAGAAAGCACTACGATTACCAAAGAAGATACGAAGAGCACTAACAGCGGTCTTGGCAAGTCCTGACGACCACGAAGTGCAAGAAAGCAAGGACAAAGGCTTGAAACTTCGACCACATGAGTATGCCACTTGTTGTGATACCCAAGACACAATCCACTTCACCGATGAAGACTTGCTGCTAGGATCTAAGCCTCATAACCGTCATCTCTTCGTCTCTGGGTACATAAGGGAACATAAAGTCAATTGCATGATTGTGGATGGTGGATCGACCATAAACATCATGCCGAAGTTAACAATGACCACAATCGGTATCAAGGTGGATGAATTATCCCTAAGTCGTTTACTAATCCAAGGTTTTAATCAAGGAAGACAAAGAGTGATGGCCATGATTCGAGTAGAGATGACCATTGGTGATTTGAGTAGAGATGACCATTGGTGAACTTAAATCAAGCACGATATTCCACGTGATTGATGCAAGAACTTCCTACAACCTACTTCTAGGAAGACCTTAGATCCACGGGAATGTAGTAGTGCCATCTACCCTCCACCAATGCTTAAAATTCTACCGGGAAGGGGTAAAGGTAATCTAAGGTAACACCAAGCCATTCACCGAAGTGGAATCACACTTCGTAGACGCCAAGTTCTACATGGATGAAGACATAGTGCCTGAAGCTCTTCCAGAAAAGATCAAATCCACAGGCAAAGCAACACCTAAAAAGCAAGAATGGCAATTTGTGCCATTTTTAGGCAAAAACGATGGCGAGCCTGTTAAACTTGCAACAACCAAAGGGAGTAGGACACCTTCAGAAGGACCGAACACACCCATATTCCGATACATCCCGATGTCAAGAACAAAGAATGGTCAATCCCCGTTCGAAACTGGAGCAAGCAAAGCCAACACACAGTGGCACAAGGATAATGTGAAGTTGCTCAAGATGAATGCAGTTTTGCCTCTGACACAGCTAGGCAGTACTAAGGTTGCAAGACTACCACAAAGCTTCATAAAAGCTCTACCAAAAAGGATGGAACCAAGCTTTCTTCCAACCAAGAGAACCGAAGAAGGTTTTGATCCAAACGCCTACAAGCTCATGTTGAAAGCTGGGTATAACTTCGCTTCCTCTTCGAATCCTGGAAAGAAGGTCTCAAACATCATCAACGACAAAGAACATAACCTCACCAAGACTCAAAAGAAGTTGAAGAAGCATGGTTATGGAGTTGACAACAACAAAGCTGGGCTTGGCTTCACATCAAATGCACCCGTGAAGATTTTAAGCATAGCGAAAAACGCTAGCACTCAACACATCAGCGTGAGCGTTGAACAAAATCAAGAGAAGCCTAAGTCCGCTCATCGGACGTCAATCTTCGATAGGATGAATTGTTCAAGGCCTAGAATTTCGGCACTTGATCCCATTGGTGGTCAAGACCAAACCTCCGTTCTCAAGAAGCTTAACACACCAATATCCCAAAGCTCTATTTTTGAAAGGTTGTCAAAACCCAAGCAACCAAGCAACACGGCTAGCTCTCTTCCACGATTGTCAGCGTTGGAAAGACTTGAAGACAACAAGAAGCCTTCTAGAAAGAGGGAAATGATGCCAAAGGAAGAAAAACTCGACAGTATGGCAAGAAAAATGATGTTCGAAGCTCTATTCCTTTAAGGATAAAATGCCAAGCAATCTTGAAGGTTGACACAATTGGATCACTGAAGGTGAAAAGGTGCACCATCATTCACACCGGCCAATCTTCACACCAACAAGCCCGAAAGGACAGCACTACAGAGGAAGTCCAAGATGTCTTCCACATCACGATCCAAGAAGGCAAAGAAGACGAAATCCCTGAGGAAGACGTCACTGCCGCAACATCACAACTGAAGGATGGGAGGCAAGCCATGGTTGATGATCTCAAAGAGCTCAACTTATGCACAAAAGAGGAGTTGAAGCCTATCTTTGTAAGTGCGCTGCTAAGTGCGGATGAGACAGAAAAGTATTACCAACTGCTACTAGAGTACAAAGACGTCTTTGCTTTGACCTACAAGGAAATGCCCAACCTTGACCCTGTCATCGCTGTGCATCATCTTGCAGTCAAGCCTAGAACGCGACCGATAAAGCAAACTCAAAGGCGATATCGATCGGAGCTCATCCCACAAATTGGGGCTGAGATTGACAAGATAATCGAAGCAGGCTTCATTCGAAATGTGCAATACCCCAAGTGGATCTCCAACATCGTCATCGTCCTTAAGAAATCTAGACAAATACATGTTTGCGTAGACTTCCGAGACATCAACGATGCTTACCTGAATGACGACTTCCCCTTGCCAATCATCGAAATCATGGTGGATGCAACCACTGGCCATGAAGCATTGTCATTCATGGACAGGCTCTTCTGATATAAACAAATTCGCATGGCTCTCGAAGACGAAGAACTAACAGCCTTCCGCACTCCAAAAGGTATCTACTACTACAAGGTGATGCCCTTTGGTCTAAAAAATGTTGGAGCCACATATCAACGCGCAATGCAGAAAATCTTCAATGACATGCTACACAAAAACGTAGAATGTTATGTAGATGATGTGGTGGTCAAAATAAAGAAAAGATTAGATCACTTAAAGGATTTGCGAATAGTCTTCAAAAGGTTGCGAAAATACAACCTTAAGATGAACCCGTTAAAGTGCGCATTTGGCGTCACCTCTAGAAAGTTCCTCGGCTTCATTGTCAAGCACCGTGGCATTGAAGTGGACCAATCAAAGATCAAGGCCATTCAAAGCATGCCTGAACCAAGAAACTTGCACGAGCTGAAGAGTCTACAAAGACGACTAGCCTTCATCAGGCGTTTCATCTCCAACCTTGCAGGGCGTTGTCAACTGTTCAGTCGACTCATGAAGAAAGATGTTCCATTTGTATGGGACGAAGCATGCCACAATGCTTTTGAAAGAATAAAAAAGTATTTATCAAGTCCACCTATTCTGGGGGCGCCTGTGCCCGGAAAACCGCTCATATTGTACATCGCCACTCAGGAAAGTTCAGTTGGAGCACTCTTAGCACAAGAGAATGAATCCCAGAAAGAAGAAACGCTCTACTACCTCCGCCGAACTCTCACAGATGCTAAGTTGAACTACTCCCCAATATAAAAGATGTGCCTCACCTTGGTGTTCGCCATCCAAAAGCTCAGGCATTACATGCATGCTTACACCATCCATCTGGTTGCTAAAGCTGACCCAGTTAAATATGTCATGTCCAAACTAGTCTTGATAAGGTGTCTAGCTAAATGGGCATTGCTTCTCAATCAATACGAGATCATCTACGTCCCAGCTAAAGCCATCAATGGACAAGCGCTAGCAGATTTCCTTGTCAAACGACTTACCTGATGAGGAAGTGTTCTACATCGACATCTTCCCGACATGGATGATCTTTTTCGATGAATCTGCACGAACAGACGGAGTATGGGGCAGAAGTAGTATTCATGTCACCACATAGGCAAATATTACCTTATTCTTTCCAACTAAGCGAACTATGCTCCAACAACGTCGCTGAGTACCAAGCACTGATCATCATGCTACAAATGGCGATCAACATAGGAATCACAGCCCTTGAGCTATATGGCGACTCCAAGCTCATAATCAATCAACTCTTAACTGAATATGAGGTGATGAAAAATGATCTCATCCCATACTTCCGACTGGCAACCCAACTGCTACAAAAGTTTGAGATTGTGACACTAGAACATGTGCCAAGAAAAGAAAATCAAATGGCAGACACTGTCGCCACCCTAGCCTCGAGTATGACACTAGGAGAAAACGAAGTTGCAGACGTGCCAGTTTGCCAAAGATGGATAATTCACTAGTTACTGAAATGATTTTGGATGATACAAACGTCATCTCGGTACTTCCAGTTGACGTTGAAGAGTGGAAACAGCCGCTGATCGACTACTTGAAGCACGGAAAGCTTCCAGATGATCCTAGACACCACTTTGAAATACGTCGACGAGCACCTCGCTTCCTCTACTACAAAGAAACACTCTACCGACGCTCTTTTGAATGAGTACTTTTGAGATGCCTAGGCGAGGAAGAAGCCAATCAAGCCATGGAAAAAGCATACTCAGGTGTATGCGAAGCACATCAGTCTGGACCAAAGCTACATTTCCAGCTCAAAAGGATAGGTTACTATTGGCCAAGCATGGTGAAAGATTGCCTGGAACATGCCAAAAGGGGCCAAGCCTACCAATTCCACGCCAACTTCATACATCAACAGCCTGAACCATTACACCCTACAGCTACCTCATAGCCAGTCGATGCATGGGGATTGGACGTCATAGGACCAATTACGCCAAAGTCATCTGTAAGAAAAGCTTACATCCTAGCATCAACAGATTACTTCTCCAAGTGGGTTGAAGCCATACCTCTAAGGGAAGTCAAGAAGGAAATTGTCGTCCATTTCATCAAGGAACATATCATCCACCGATATGGTGTGCCTCGCTACATCATCACTTACAATGAAAAATAGTTCTCTAACCGACTTATGGACGAGCTCTGCGAGAAATACAAGTTCAAGCAGCACAAGTCTTCCATGCATCATGCTTCGGCTAACGGTCTTACGGAAGCACTCAACAAAACATTGTGCAACCTCCTAAAGAAGGTGATCGGCCGAACAAAGAAAGACTGGCACGAAAGAATAAGCGAAGCACTTTGGGCATATAGGACAACACATAGGACTCCTACCCAAGCTACGCCTTATTCTCTCGTATATGGCGTGGAAGTTGTTCCACGGCTCGATAGTCAAATCCCCTCACTAAGGATAGCCATACAAGAAGGCTTGACGACGAAGAGAATGCAAAGTTATGCTTTCAAGAGCTGGAAGCGCTGGATGAGAGAAGGCTCGAAACTCAGCAACATTTGGAGTGTTATCAAGCATGACTCTCCAAGGCCTTCAACAAGAAAGTTCACCCTCGTTCTTTTCAAATGGGAGATCTCGTCCTTGCATTGCATAGGCCTATCATCACAACTCACAAAACAAAAAACATGATCACATCAAAATGGGATGGACTTTATGTAATACAAGAAGTCTACACTAATGGCGCATACTTAATCATGGCAGAAAATGTCTTGAAGATCGGCCCCATCAATGGCAGATTCTTGAAGCGCTACTACCTCTAAAACAAACACACCAAATGCTCATTGCCCGCAAGAGCATAAACTGCGTACGACAAAATAAAAATAAAATAAAATGTATTTGAACTATGTCATGACTTGATCCCTCATCAACCGAGGGTACGTAGGCAACTTGAAACTTCAAAACTTCAAGTACAGTCACATCATCAATAAAAACGCAAACACTTTGAACAATAAAGAGCAAATTCAAAATGTGAATACTTTATTTCTTTAAAATGAAGGATTTGGCTACAAAACTTTATTACAATGATCAACAGCAAACAAGGCTTAAGGAAGATAACTAGAGAACTATGTCTCTAAAACTACCAAAACGATCCTCAAGCAGGCCTTCCAAAGTCTTCAAAGTCTCCACATCGGTGGGAGACAAGGTGGGCAACTCCATAGCTATGCCTTTCTCTTGCTCTAAGCATGACATTTCCTTCTGGTACTGAAAAATTGTAGCTTCCTGCTTCGAGATAACACCTTCAAGTCGTGATGCTTCGATTCCCAACTGCTCTCTCTCCTACTCCAACTCTTCTAGACGCACTCAGATGGAAGCTAAAGAGGTCCATGTAACTTAATAATCTTTCGAAACAGCTTGCTGAGAAGATCGGACTTAGGCAATTGATAAATCCATTGCCGCAAGTTGTTAAGCTCTAACATCTGGACTTAACTTCTGCAAGGAAATAGCACGCAAGGAAGAATACTCAGTCGAGGTGGCCATAAGTTCGGTAATATGGACCCTCAAAAGTGAGGAATCAACGTTAAGGTTATCAATCGCAGAAACAAGTTTCTACAAATCCTTTTTAAGCAACACAAGGTCTTCCCATGGGCACTTTGAAATCCTCTCCTCAATATGGCTTTTGACCTCCATGGCTGCATTAAGTCTGATGCGATGGATAAGCTGCTCAGTACCATGAAGGTTCGGCCCTCTTAAAGAGACCTCAGAGCTAACTGGCAAAGGTGTTGGACGCATGACGGGCCCTTGCATACCTTCACCTACACATAGCAAACTAGGGCAACTTAGCGGATTCGAAACAGGCTCTGCACCAGGCGGATTCCCAATCTCCCCTTCTGTAGGTAAATTACCTTTAAATAGCATCTCCATATAAGAATGAACGCCTGTGTTCGCCAAATCAAAAGAACAAAAAGGCCCAGCCTAAACAAGACAAAGAAAGATGTTAGAAATCAAAGCTAAAACAATGAAAGCAAAAAAACAAAAAATATAAAAAATAACAAAAAATAAAGTCACAAGAAAGAAGGAAATATGTACATCTTGCTCAAGTGACACACGACCATCAAATTGAGGAGGTCTAAACACTTCTTTCTTCTTATGATGAAAATTGACGTCGCAATCAGCATGAGCACCTTCAAGTGGTCGCTTGTTTATAATTTGTTGACGCTGCTACAAAGCAAGTCCATCTTCGCACGAATCAACTTCATCACCCGCCTCTTCATAAGCATCTAGATGTTGAGGAGACAAGCATGGGCGCTGAGGAGCTAGAACCACAAGTCTATCTTGTAAAGAAGCTGCACTCGCACAGTCAAGAGGTACCAGCTGTGCAGGAATCACAGAATAACCCTATCTCAATGCATCTTTACGTGAGTAAGCGGAATTGGTACCACTTGTTATCCCCAAGTTTTCATAATGTACCTTTGACCACCAATTTATGTAAGCACGAGTCACCGGATTGTTCTTGAACTCATCCTTAGCCGGCAAGATGATAGAAGCATTTGTACATGCACGGGAACAAGACTCAAAATGCGTATACACAGCTTGTAGAGACTCTGACTGGGCATTTTCTTTCAGCTTGCCTGGCACATGTTGGACAAAACCAAATTGTATATTGAAATGGTGAGGACTATACGGCTAAATGATGCATTAGTCTCATTGCCGCAAAGAAACATACCTTGAGCAAAGACTTATAAGATAAGACAAGTCTGAGAAGCAAAGACGCGAATCATCTATGATGCCTCGCCGAGCCGAGCTAACTCTCGCTAGGTAGTCCATCCTCAAGCCTTCACAACTTCTGTATAATGCTTGCGCCTGCGAATCGTCGAGGCTCTTTGCAGAAAGCACACCAGAATACTTCGTCATTAAAGGCCCCAGCTTGACTAAAGTCAGTGAAGAAAACCTGGTTTGCCTAAAGTTGACATAGAAAAATGAGTGCCAAAGTACTCACCTAACCAACCATACACATAATGGTAGGGAAGTACCGCAGCGCGATCTTCAGTACTTGCCGAGTTCGAAACAGCACTCAAGCCATAGTAAATGTTGGCTAAGACCGAAATAGCAAGGCTAAAAGATTCTCCTGCAGCCATCTTGCTGGCAACTTTGAAGACTCCGGGGCAAATAAAGTTGACATAGTCTTTGGGGAAAAGAAACTTACAGAGCCAACAAGCTAAGAAATCGGCTAGGTAAGATTCTTCCAAGTACTCTGATGTTATGCCAAGATCCTCAAATATCCTCAACTCGGTAGGGGTACAGTGTCCAGCTGGACCAATGACACCGGACGGATCCGAGTTTCCCTTAGGTGTGGTTATCTTGATACGGCCACTTTTCTTCAAAGGTCTCTTGTACTTTATGACATCCCGATACCAAAATCGGATCCATGAGGAAATCTTCAAACCTAACTTACTCTAAGACTTCTGAAAAAGCTTATGGTACGCCCAAAACAAATAGCAACAGCTCGTAGGCAACCCTCGGCTGTTGCAATGAGAAAACTCCTCCGCATTAGGAACAACCTCGTCATAAAACTTTCCTTGGATCGGCAAGCCTCCTATCTTATGGAGATCCTATAGTGAAATCAACATCTCCCCTTGAGACGTGTGAAGTGTATTAGTTGCTGGACACCAATGCTCAAAGAATGCACGAAGGACGGAATGATGGCGATCATAACTAAACAAAGACGCATAGACAGCATGATAAAGGCCCACATTGGTAAGTACATCTTTGGAGCGGCTCAAGACATCTTCAAGCCACTCCCAGTAAAACTCGGCAAAGGCAGCTCCTCCAGTAGTCGACAAGGTGCTACTCCAAGTCACAGCTCCGTTGTGGATACAATCACCAAGAAGCTCAAACAAAGCCGAAGAATCATCAAGCGTATGGTACGAAGAGTTCAAGATGAGAGTTCTCGATGTACACACATTTTTCTTTATATTTGGTCGATAAAAAATTGTCACCTCCCAAGATACTTCAGAAGACCCTGACTTGATATGCATCGAGTTGTCTTTTGCATAAAGGGTAAGCGCCTTAGAGCCCATCAACGATGCACAAAGCTTCAACGTCGTTCCCCTATCTTGTGAATCACCTTCATTCACAAGAATGGTGATGGTGTTGCTCTTAAAACACTTGAAAAATATCATGGCTGCAACGGAAAGATCAGCCACAAAAATTGAGCAGCGCAACAATGAAGACTGCAACAAGCTCCAAGTAGCAGCAAAGGGCACGATGAAGTCACCACCGAGGAAAGTCGTGACCAAAAAGCACTACACATCATAAACTCGCTGTTGTCTTTTGCACAACCCCACACGGTAAAAGTGATGCACTGCAACAAGCTCCAAGTAGCGGCAACGACGAAGTCACCACCGAGGAAAGTCGTGACCAAAAGGCACTACACAGCATAAACTCACTGCAGTCTTTTGCACAACCCCACACAGTAAAAGTGATGCACTGCAACAAGCTCCAAGCATGGGCAAAGGAATCTCCGTCAAAACAGCAAAGAAAATCCACCAATGTAGTAAGTACCTAAAAAAAATTTAAAAATTTAAAAAAAAATTAAAAAAAATAGTCAAAATCAAAAACCACGTGAACCATGTGTATGTGTGTGTGTGTGTGTATGCACACATGACTAGTCAAAATCAAAAGCCACGTGAACATATACATATATATATATATATATATGGCCAGTCAAAATCGAAAGCATGAACTGTGTGTGTGTGTGTGTGTTTATATATATAAACATAACATTCTTTCGGTGCCCAAAAAAAAACAGCACAGTAAGAGGTGGTCAATGGTGGTCGTAGCATAACCTAAGCACTCTGCAACTTGAAGGAAATGGAATGGGGATCAAATATCTGTCTAAAACCTTGCATAAAGGTCTATTTATACACAACGGGAATTGAAGAACTTGATATCTGGCACGGCAACAAGCATCTGCTTTTCTCCAATGCTAAAGCATATACTTTTCTCCCCAAAACAAGGAACATGGTCCCTTTATCTTTGTTTTATTATTAACCAAACGGAGTGGGAAACCGAAATTAGATTTGGAAATGTCAATTAAAAAAGTTGATATCCTAAAATGAGCAAACAAGACGAGGGGGGCCTTGCTTCCATACATTTGGAATAAGTAATGATGGCATGTGGAAAGCAAATAAAATATATATATATATATATATAATAAAAATTAAAATTAAAAAATTAAAAAATAAAGAGTTGAAAGTAAAGAAAGTAACGATGGACATCATTACTTGAAAGATGGTGCCATGTGTGGATATATTTGTTATATACAAGTTGTAATTTTGTGGAGTTTGAAACTCACATGGCGCCAGTCGCACCGGCAGCTTAAAAAAAAAACAAAAAGTGATGGTGCCGCTATTGGATAGATATACCTTGAATCAAATAAAAGCTCATTTATTGATATCTCTGAAAATTTACAAAAAAATAAAAAATAAATATAAATAAATAAAAAGGAAAGCAAACAAGGAGCCTTCACAAAGGTTGATCAGGTAGCGCCTAATCACTCGGCGGAACTCCAGGAAGAAAAGGCGCCGGAGGTTGATTGTTTGGAGCCTCAATACTCGGTAAAACTCTAGAGGACGAAGGCAATAAGTGCCTCTGGAGTAAAGCCACAAACATCTGATGGTCACTCTGAATCAGACTTTCAGATTCCTGGAGTTGGTTAAGCTTTCTCTTCATGCTCGTCGAGTAACTATTGGCAAGCATGTGCAACTCTCTGTTCTTGTGCCGAAACCCTTTAATCTCTTGCTTAAGACTCGCCACCTCAGCCATCAGTGACTCAACTTGACGAGTTCGAGCAAGAAGGCGTTGGCCAATGTTCGATACAGAGCTTGCACACTGAACACTAAAAGCCAAAGAGTCTTGAACAGCCAGCTCATCAGACCACTTGGAAAGGATCCTGTTATCCTTGGGGGTAAGAAGATTTCTAGTAACCACTGTGGCGATTATGTCGTTCTTCATCACAAAGTCCCCAATTGTAAGAGGACCGTTGAACGATACGAAGGATGGGTGCCATATGTTCTCTTGAGAAGGCATGTCGGCATCTTCCCCAATATTCAAATCAAGACGACGGTCAAAAGGGCAAGCCATTTTTAGAGATGTTGAAGGAAAATAAGAGGTCAGATAGATCAAGATCTTAAAAGTGTAAAAAGGGAACTTCTACAAGCAGCAAATCTCAAGTGTGCTTTTGAAACACAATTGTTGCCTCTATAAAATAAAATAAAATAAAAAAGGGGGGCAACAGGGTTGTTTATTCAAAAATCAAAGAGGCGCTTGTTCAGAAATCGAAGAGGTGCTTGTTTAGAGATCAATGAGGCACCGCTCTCCGAATTTCAAAAAGACCGGCTTTCCCGGATTTGTCAGCACCTTTCACACGCAACCTCAACTTTACAGAAATCACGGGCAACTTTGTCAAAAATTTCTGACAAAGTTGAAAACTCGTGAATCTTACTGTTTCAATTACCCAGCAGTTGATGAAAAAAGTAAAGGAATAGTGCCACTACTGGCTGTTGGGAAATTCCTATATATGTCGACCTTCTTCCTCCATAGCAAGGCAGACCTACAAAAATGCCCAACCCTTCCTCACCTCCGATAGTACACTCCCAGCAGAGCCTCTTGAAATACTCAGTTTTCTTCCTCTCTGGGAATACCTCTACAAACAAATGACACCAAAGCAAAAGTATCTCATATCACCAGGGTAGAAAGCAAGAGTATCTCATATCATGCTTTTTCCCTGTCTTTTCCTTTACCCTTGCCCTTACCTGCAAGACAAGGAGAAAGAAAGCAATCAGTCGAAACCTGAAATCAAACTTTCGATCTAGAACTGATTGCCCGGAACCTTTGCCTGGTTACTTACCTAGCATTGCTCTCAAGTGCTCATCGCCGCTGAGAAGTAGTGCTCTGAAAGACCATTTAAATGCAAAGGTATACTGCAAGAGATTGAAGCAGAATGATCAATGATGAGCCAAAACATATCACTATAGCACAGCGCCCTTCCCTGCAGAACCGTATAACCCAGATGGAGAAGCCTAAATCAAAGCTAAGCTCGACATCATTGCCCTAATCAAAGAGCTCGGGAAACTTCAATAGCCTTTCGCTGGCACCTTCGCCGAATCCCAAATGATCAAGAAACCTTTCTTCGTTCTTCGTCAAATCCTCCTTCAAAATCAAGCCCCGATGGCTCTTGAAGAACTTCCACCAATTCAAGATCAAGCCCCGATGGCCCCTCGAAGAAAGTGTTTATCGTTCATCGTCCATTCATCCTAAGATCAAGCCCCAACGGCCCTTTGGATCAACAACATCAACAAATCCACACATCCAACCGTTCTTCAAGATCAAGCCCAAAAGCCCTTGAAGATCCGTTCACCCATCAACCTTCAAGATTAAGCCCAAAGGCCCTTGAAGAAATCCGCACAACCCTTTCTTCAAGATCAAGCCCAAAAGCCCCTTGAAGATCCGTTCGTCAACCTTCAAGATCAAGCCCCAACGGCCCTTGGATCAACAGCACAATCCATAAATCTACACATTACGAAGATCGAATTAGAGGCTAAATTTGTAGAAGAGATTGTAACCCCTAAATCATTAATACAAATATTATTTTGTACACGTGTTCTTGTCTCATTCATTGCAGGAATTTCAGTGTTTACAATGATATGCAAGCCCACGTGTTTTATTATATTAATTCATGGGTAGAGACGAAGAGTATTGTGTTGCATTCATGCATTGTTATTGATAATAAGTTGATATTTGGTTATATGATTTCACGACACTGAATTTAGTATTGTCAATTTACAGTGGTAAGGTTATGTTTCTACTGAGTTGTTGAAGCTCTCCCCTCTATTGTTATGCAAGTTTACAATTTAAACAGTCAAAAAGGTAGGCAGAATGAAATGAACTAGATGTGGACTAGAATTTGTATATATTTATTTTAGCCTTGTAAAAAATTCTTGAGTTGTTTTTACAAGAGGAAATTTTATTTTTCACTATGCTATTTCAGTTTCTTTATTTATTTAATTTTTAGCTCACGCATCGGATTGGGGTTCGAATTTTTCGCCAACCCCGAGTCCGGGGTGTGACAGGAACATATAAGCTATTTCATGGATGCTTTGGTCCTCATGCTGGTGACTACAACATTCGTCATAAGGAGTTCTACCGAAATTTAACATTCCTCATAAGCTACAAATGCTTGCAAGAATCAACGAATTATAATCATCAACATTTACTTTTACTAAGCAATTATACTATAAAACTAAATTCCAACCCCCTAAGGCCACACTTGACCTCTTCACACCACCCCCCTCCCCCCCCCCCCTCCCCCCCACCCCGGGGCTCCCAAGCCCATACCCAACCCAAAACCACCTCGACTCCAAATCTGACCCCAAGATCCACCCCCACCCCATACCCGACCCCAAACTTCACCTCATCCCCACTCCAAATCCGACCCCAAAATCCACCCCGACCCCAAACTTCACCCTCACCCCATACATGACTTCAAACCCAAAATAAACTCCAAAAACAAATATTAATGAAAACAATTTAAAAATTAGGGAGAATAATACCTTTTGGCAAGATTGAGAGAGAGAGAGAGTGAGTGAGAGATAGAGAGGGAGAAAGGATGAGTGAGAGGGGGGAGAGAGGTAGAAGGTTAAATTTGGAGAGAGAGAGAAAGACAGAGGAGAGGTGAAAGAATAGAGAGAGACATTGAGAAACTTGTGAAGGAGTTAATTTGGTTTCCAAATCCGTAGCACTTTGTGCGACAAAGGATTTATCGCACAAAAGGCAATACAACAAGTCATGACTCATGAGTAATAGACAACAACTTTGCACAATGTCGATCACATTGTATCACTTATACGTACAAGAACTTTAACATATAGTGCCATAACATTGGATATGTGAGATCAACGATTCCATATGCTCGATAGAGTCATTTGTAGATGTTAATAATTAATTAGTTGAATTATAATATATCACTTATACGTTCAACAATTTCATAAATAAAAAATTGAATTACACCATCCATGTCCCATCTAATATGCACTTGTATTGTCTTGAAGGTCATCCATGAAAAAACATCGTGAAATTTTGAAAATAAAAGAAACAACTTTATGTTATCAATATGTTATTTTTTTCAAATTTTTTTTATTTTCATAAGTTTTGAGACAAATATTAGAATTTCACCGCACAAAGTGTTTAAAAATAATAAATAATTCTTGTTTAAAAATAAATAATTTAATTTTGTGCGCCAAAGTATTTCAATTTTTTCCACAAAAGTTTATAAGACAGAAATAAGAAATAATTTTTTTTCACAACTTAAAAATATAAAATTAATTGCGACAAAAATTGGAGTTTGTTCGCACAAAATATTTAAAAAATAATAAAAATAATACTAATAGTTTTTGTTTACAACTTAAATATAAAATTAAATAGAAAAAAAAATTTACTTTGCAACCCAAATATTAGAATTTCTTACTGCAAAGTTTTACATAAAAATAAAAAATAAGAAATATTTTTCGTAAATTAAATAAAAAAGAAAATAAATTACTTTGCGTGACGAAAATCTATAGTTTCTACAACAAAAATTTTGTTATGCAAATTTTTATTGCATAGGAGAAATTAGGTTCTCATCCTTATTTTTATATTTTTATTGATTGAAATTTTATTCATTTTTAATTTGTAATCAAGGTCCTTTGATTTTTTTTTCTACGTCACTATTTCAATAATAAACTATTTACATGTCAGTGTATTTAGTTTTTATTTTCCAAATATATCCATTTGGTGTTAAAAATACATTTGGTATATTTATTTTTGTGGCTAAAATTTGTGTCATATATTTCTATTTTCAATTTGCAACCATTTTTTTTAATGTACCATTTTTCTTTCTAGTTTTAATTTGTACCTATATATTTATTTTATTTTTGTGACCATATTTTTAAATTTTTATTTGTAACATCTCACATCGCTCAGGGGAGTTATACTTAAATTGATCCTTAAATGTATATTCACATCTCTACCTAGCACGAGGTTTTTTGGGAACTCACGAGCAACTTCCCAATGGGTCACCCATCCTAGGAGTGCTCTGACCACCTTCTCGCTTAACTTTGGAGTTCTTACAGAATCCGAAGACAATGAGCTCCCAAAAGGCCTCGTGCTAGGTAGAGATGTGAATATACATTTAAGGATCACTGGCTTTTAGGAGCTCACTGGCTTCAGGTTCCGTAGGAACTCTGAAGTTAAGCGAGAAGGAGGCCAGAGCACTCCCAGGATGGATGACCCACTAAGAAGTTGCTCGTGAGTTCCCAAAAACAAAACTGTGAGGGAATGGTAAGCCCAAAGCGGACAATATCGTGCCACAGTGGTGAAGTGGGCCCGAGATGTGGTGGACCCGGGCAAGGATGTGACAAATGGTATCAGAGCCAATCGACGTCGGGCCCCTAAGTTGGGTGGATTGTAACATCCCACATCGCCTAGGGGAGTGATCCTTAAATGTATATTCTCATCCTTACCTAGCATGAGGCCTTTTGGAAGCTAACTGGCTTCAGGTTCCGTAGGAACTCCGAAGTTAAGCGAGAAGGAGGCCATAGCACTCCTAGGATGGGTGACCCACTGAGAAGTTGCTCGTGAGTTCCCAAAAACAAAACTGTGAAGGAATAGTAAGCCCAAAACGGACAATATCGTGCTACGGTGGTGGAACCGGCCTGGGATGTGACAAATGGCATTAGAGCCAATCCCTGGCCGGAAGTGTGTCGACGAGGATGTCGAGCCCCTAAGGGGGGTGGATTGTAACATCTCACATCGCCTAGGGGAGTGATCCTTAAATGTATATTCCCATCCCTACCTAGCACGAGGGTTTTTAGGAGCTCATTGGCTTCGGGTTCCGTAGGAACTCCGAAGTTAAGCGAGTGGGAGGCCAGAGCATTCCTAAGATGGGTGACCCACTGGAAAGTGGCTCGTGAGTTCCCACAAACAAAACCGTGAGGGAATGGTAAGCCCAACGCGGACAATATCGTGCTACGGTGGTGGAACGGGCCCAGGATGTGGTGGACCTGGCCTGGGATGTGACATTATTTGTACTCATAAATTTTTAATCCTTTACTTATGCCCCTAATTTATTTATAATGTACCCATTTGCATGAAAATTGTCACACTTTGTTATGTAAAATGTACCCAATTTTTTTTGGATGCAAAATGTACTCTTTTTTAATGTAAAATCTATTCACCTTTTTTTACTAAAATGTACCCATATTTTGTAATTAAAATAAAACATTTTATTTTTGAAAAAAAATAAAACATCTTATCCGATTTCACACAGTTCAGATTTGAGGAAAATTTTAAAATCCTCATATGGTATAAACTTTGTATGATTATAGGGTGGAATTATAAATTTTCATTCTTAAATTTCTTAATTAATATTGAAATTTAACATTTTGTCTTTCAATCGAAGTATTCAAATTAATAAAGTTTCAATCCAAGATTTTTGTCAACTAGAAACCAGAACCAAAGTTTCTCTTTTTTTTATATACGTTGTGTGACAATTTTAAAAATCTTGAAGCGCAAAGCCACTTTGCGCAACGATGTGTGTTTTGTCGCACAAAGTTTTTTTTTACTAGTGTAAAGCCCAAGAGGAGAAATATATATATATATATATATATATATATATATATATATATATATATATATGTATGTATGTATGTAAGGTTCCATGTAGAGAACAGAACCACAACTCTCACAATTTTTTTCTTCTCTCTCTAAATTACAATATCTGGATATTTTTTATTTATGAGGATGTAAGAATCCTATGTGGATTCAACTAGTTAAAGATAAAGGAGAAATAATATGTTGGTAGTAAGAGTTTGGATACGTGGAAATCTACATCATATAATTGAGGGGTATACTTTCATCGTGCATTTGAAAGTAAGCACTGATCACAACCACCTCTACACAATCAGGATTTGAAGAAATGGGAAAATAACCAACCCTCCACGATAGATAGGAGTTGGCTGTCATTGCTTCTATAAGTGCAAGAGTTCCCTGCTCACAGAGAAATACGTTCAGCGTTCTTGGCCCTATCACCATGTGAACATAAGGTCTCTTAGTGGGTAGAAGAAACTACTTAACATCCCTGGCTTCTTGAGGTTTGAGACTAACGATGTATATATAAATATATATGTATATTGAGAATTGTGATTAGAGTTTCTGTTAATTTACTTAATTCCAACAGAGGAAAACCACCACTAATCTTTTATTATTCATCTCAACATCAAATATTCGAAAAACAAACGTCCAAAATAGAGACCTTGGAGAGTATTACCCCCAGAAAGGGAGACCATAGAAATTTGTTGAGCTACATTTTCTTGATACGCACTCTAAAAGAGAGTGGGAAAGCCAGGCACAATTTTCACAAAACGTAGTGTAATTAATCTGTAGGTGACCCTGATGTGCCCCTTTTTAAATTTGACTCTGAAGACCCGGAAACTGCTCTTGCTTTTGCTGATTGCTCTCTCAAATTCTACAACACAGCGTGATGGTCGCCGGTTGCCAGACCATTTCTTCTTCTTCTCCATCACCTTTATCTTTAACTTCCCAATTAACTACCCTCTTCTCTATATTTAACATTATATTTATAGCCATACATAGCTTTTGCTTTTATAATCCATAATTCACATTCCTCCCAATTAAGCCATGCAATATGTCCATACAAAGTGATTACGTACCCTCTTTTTTCTATCATGATAGTAAATGGATGTGGATATGACTACTCTTAATTAGTTTGAACTGATATTTTCCGTTGGATGGTCGGGTGACCTTTTATATCAATGGAATAGTACTTGAATTAGTTCATTGTTATCTTGGGGGGTTTTTGAAGAAATGGGTGGGAAAAGTTAACATGTAGCTGAGTAAGAGTGGTCAAAAAAGAGAGGGCAGTTATTTTCTTTTGTTCTTGTGTTGTGTGTCATGAGTTTTTGGCTGCTATTCGCTATGGCCCCTCATATTGAGGATAGATCTTAGAAGAGGGTCTTTCGTGTCATGTTATCTTCAGTATTTTTCTGTCTAATATATCTTGTATAGGTTAAAATGAGTCCATATGAAATCCAAACGCAACCCTTTATATGTGTTGTAAGTGACAAATAATGTGACGCGAAAGTCCCTTAAAAAAAATCTCTCAACATTTAGATCTGGGTCTTTAGGTCAAGGCTTTAGAAAATAAGGAACTTTAACGAAAAGCTCCCGGTACTGTTCATTTTAACAAAAAACCACATTTTTACTCTAAAAAGTCAATCATGATACTATTCACTTACAACACATTTTTGTCATTTTCGTTAAAACTCAAAGTTTTGAAGCCTTTTTCATTAGTTTTCCTTAGAAAATATGATAAGTTTATGATTGTTGCTTAAGGGGCGGCTCGTCTCCTATGGGAACAGATGGGACCAGTAATCCTATTGCCATCAATATAATATTTTCCCTTGCAAATTCATCCTGTACTTGATATATAGACACACACACAGAGCCTGCAGTTAGTGAGGGGTTTAATTGACGATCAGTATTAGCGTAGGTGGAGGACTTTCAACTGTTGTTGCATGCATATGAATTGTACCGTCGTAACCAACAAGGATTAGCAATCGTATATGAAATATGAAGGTTCCATATATTTTTCTTCGCCAAAACGAGAAAACACAACCAGCGCTGCTACCTGAGCTTCTTACAAGTATGTCATCAAACATCTCATCTCTACTTTAAAGATAACATCAAAATAGGTAAGGCAAATTATGACAAGAAGTTGTTGCACGGGGGAGATAGATCTCACTTCTTACAATATATAGATCCGCCAGTGCATCCATGTACGTGTGAGCCTCTATCGTTAGCATATGTTTAATTGTGATTAATCGTAGTTAGGAATTAAGTAGTTAGACACTAGTTTGGGGTGTTTGAAGGAACTCCATTATATATTTGTAGGTAGATGATAGAGCATGAGAGCCTATAGAAACATTGGTAAAGAGGGCAACAATTTCTCTGCCAACAGACAAATACAAACTAATAGTTAATTAGCTTCTAATTAGGGATTTGTTTATAATTAATAAACTCTCGAAATGTGATTTTGGTAATAGGCATGAGACGGCTACACATAAGAGGGAGTGCCACTGAAAAATGCTTATCCATTTACACCACCTTATCCAAGAAGCATAATTTTGTAACTCAATGGAGGAACAGCCTTCCCACAATCATTCAAACACAGTCATATCTTGGTATTAATTTATGAGGCAAAATCAAACATGGTGTAGGGTTATATGACGACAAAGATAAGCCTAAGAGGTAGATATATATTCAATAGACATTTTATTCTTTTAGATTTGATTTCTCAATTAGTTTTTAATATGTTATAAATTCTAGAGTGGGACTTTTGCAATGCTTGATTGGTTTACAAGATTTAAAATGCACATCCCTATACACGGTTTTTCCTCCGATTGTGTGTCCATATAAGAAATAAATTAATATGGTTGAGAATTAGGTCAAGTTCCATATGATTTTTCTGTAAGGATAAAAGCGGCACCAAATTCTAATGGCACTACCATCTAATTAAAATTTGAAAAGCAGATAAAAAAAAGAAGTCAATACCGACAGAGGCACTACGTAATTCTTAAAATGACATTAAGTCGTAATGAGGGGGTATTACATGGCACTATAGGGTTGCACTGGGACAATGTCCTTCTCAGAAAACAAATTTTATCCAAAGGGTGATATGGTGGTGACGCGATGGACATAAAAGAAATTCTGAGTTGCTGCACTGTGCTTTGTGCTCTGAGTTAGTTTATGCATTAAGATATTTTATGTATGATGGATCTTAATCGATCGATGTAGTAGAAAGCAAACGGCCATCATATATAAAAGGGGTATAGGTTCTTTGGCTATAGCAACTAAACGGTATTGGGAATTGAAGGCCTGCATGAAACTTAGGGTTTTAGAAAATTTCTAATGAGATATATAGCAATCAATCACGAGAATCAAGCAAATAATTTTTTGTGTAGTGGTCAAGAATTTTGTTTCATTTTCACTTTAACGAAAAACCAAATTTTTATACTAAAAAGTCAATCTTGATACGATTCACTTTACATTTTATTTTGTCATTATCGTTAAAACTCAAAGTTTTCAAACTCTTTTTATTATTTTTACTTCTTTTTTTTTTTTTTTTTTTTTTTTTTGCTATGCTAGATGGTTGATAACGATGAAGCTCAAGGATTCGCTTTCAATTGCTTGGTTTATTTTACTTTGTAGGTCAAGTAGAAGTGCAGTACACTATTTGTTCAATAGATATTATTTGGTGTATCGATTACAAGAGAGTTTCTCTTCTATACATGTCTTTAGTTAATTTGAAGAGGTGCAATATGGCACTACGATGAGAGATGATAAGTTATTATTACTATAATCTAATTATGTAGAATATTGTCTCTTGTCGCGTTGTCTTCGTACAAGGATAAATCCATCCCTATCAAGATTCGGCTCAATTGAGTTTATCCATTTTGGAAATATAGAATATGACCAGAAACACTGCACCCCTTTAGTTTAAGGCCAGTAACATGTTACCACTCAGTACTACAGTCTGGTGGTATTCCTCTTTACTTGGAAGTTAGAAGTCTTAGGTTTGAATCTCGTGGATGGCGAATTCAATACCAAATTAGGCTGCTCATTGTGTGGCTTTACCAAACTCCCCCTCCCCTTAGTGTAAAAATATCGACATACTCAAAAAAAAAAAAAAAAACAATAACATGTTGGTCAATGTCTTTTGAAAATCAGGCATGGTGCTTAGAGCGGCCCCCTTCATTTACTTTCCGCCATTGGGTTCATTCAAGCCTAGGGATGGGCAATGGTCATGACGGACGGGTAATCGCGGTTATTTACCCATAACCATTTATGTTCATACTTGCATAACCGTTTACCTGTTGGGTAATTACATAAACGGTTATACTCATACTCATAACCGTTTATAAACGGTTAACCATACCCATAACTGTGTACCCATTTAACCATAACCGTTTACCCATTTAATCATAACCATTTACCCGTTTACCCGTTTATCATTTTTTTACCATTTACCCCTTTTCACCCGTCTACATGTTTTTTCTTTTAACAACTTGAAAATTACAAAAGAAAATTTTGTCATAATTTTCATTTTCTGACAATTAAACACCGTTATAAGTACATTTTAGCATGCATTTTTCTATTTTAATCATTTAAGTCATCATACAATTCCAATAATTGAAATAATAGTTTATGAATCATATTTTTCTGCTACACCCAAGCAAGGCTTTAATTATAATCCATATGATTACAAAGTAAAGCTTCTAAAAACAAAAAGTAGTCATTATCTTGAATACTAGATGATTCAAAACTCCAAAATATTCCAAAACTAAACACTTTTGAACACTAATGCTTTATCACGTTCAATCACAAAGTCTTATCGACTCGTTGTCACCAAAAGAGGCCTACAAAAGAAATGTACAAATTGAATTAGTATCCCATTTAGGAACACCGACACCAATTAGTATGAATCCAACAAAGGTAAGTGATCACAGAAGGTTTACATTGTACACTTAGTTATAAGAAGAAGAAAAAAAAAAAAAAGAAGCAAACAAAAGTGGAGTACAAAATTAATTGAGTTAGTATCACCATTCATCAATATGCATAAACAAAAGGTTTACATTCCATGATTTTTCACACACCCATATGCATAAATTGAATTAGTATCACCAATAACTCCAAAGTAAAAAATAAATAAAGATTTGTTTTTACCACATTCACATTAGTATCATCACCGAACGAAGAATCTTCAACACGAGGAGTAGAGTTTGAATCTGGTTCAATAGTAAAAATTAAAATTAGGCTAAAATAGTAAATTTTACATGTATTAAATTAAATGGGTAAATGGATACCCGTTATAACCGCGGGTAATACTCATAACCGCCCATTTAAATTTCACGGATAAACGGTTACCCATAATCATAACTGTCAACTTTTAAATAGGCGGGTAACCGCCGTTACCCAAACCCATGGGTATTTTGCCCATCTCTATTGAAGCCTCATCCTCAAATGTATAGGGTGAAAGGGAGGTGATTTTCACATTTTGTTTTTTTTTAACTTTTTACACACCTTTGTTTGATAAAAGAGGTGTGTGAGAAGCTAAAAAAAAATGAAAAACACTTTCCCTGATGAAAAGGTCTTGTTGAAACTCTCGAACAAAGAAGATAGGTACCAAAAAATAGAGAAAAGTTGTTGATTGGTGAATTTACGTGGTATGTGAAATGTGGTTTTTCTAGCATAACTCTTTTGAGTTTTTAGCTGGACACTTTACGCTCAAGTTATAAATTCGTACACTATTGGCTGATTAGTTTGTCTAAATGTCAGATTATTTTTTAGAGGTGGCACTCAATTGATCAATTTTTTCGTAGCGTCATACTGATGACAAATGGTCTGGAAAGTCCTAATTGGACTATCAATAAGAACTTTTTTCATGTAAGCAAATATTAGGCTTATCGAGTGTCATGTAAAATATAGTACACTTCATAGTTCAGCAGATGAAGGGATCAATGATGTGAAAATATGTAGCTTCAAGTGTATGGAGTCCAATATTCTAGTGGATAAGATGTTCAAGTTCGAAACTCGTAATAGTTTCAAACTATCTCCCTTCCGCTTGTAATAGTAAAATTAAAATCTGCAGCTTCTAGTAGTAGAATGTCAATTTGAAAAACTACATGCCCAAAGTACAAGGGTATCCCCCAGAATATAATAAAGCGAAAGAAAATTTTGAAAAATTTCCCATATGAGAACAAAAAGTTGGGGTTTTTCACATGTACGCTCTTTGAAGCCTTTATTAGCCAATTTTGCTTCAGCCAAATACCACCACTATTTCACATTCTTGAAAGCACTTTCTTGTTGAATTATAAGTCTATAGCTGATTAGTATTAGTGAAATAAGATTAGTATTAGTGAAAGCATCGATGTATAAATAAGAAAAGGCAATACAACAAGTCTTGAGTAATAGACAACCCCCTCGGAATCCGACAGTTTCATTTTCTTGAGAGCACTCTCTGGGAAAGCAGTGCAAAACGTTGCCCTTGCCTATAGAGCCAGTCCCAGAGAATGAGAGATTGTCAATGATATCCAAAGGATAGTAGACAACAGAGGAGAAAATATTCATTTCTAATTAGTAATACTAACACGATAACATAATAACAAGAATGAAGCGCCGCGTAGGGGCTTGGGCCTCAAAGATTATAGCTTGAATTGCTATTGCGACTACAATACAACCTACGGCTACAGCTACATATTGTACAGTACATGATTGTTGAAACTTCCTTTGCAGATTAGCTAAGCATGCCCCGTTTGCACTAGGCTACCTGTAATATATTGACACAATAACTAAGTACAGATCATTGAAACAGTTTGAGGAAAGTGAGAGGTCGCAAATTCAGAATCACATGGAAAAGAAAATGAATTGTTTGCCAAATTACAGATGTTCTGAAACAAGGGCACATCTATAAGGTCCTAACCACCACAAGCTCAAAAGGCTAGGCACCCAACAATAGCAGCACAAAAGAACTAATCCACATACTTATTATGTTTTATGTTTGTTGATATGGGAGGGTGAAAATCACACAAAATTCTCAGGTAAGTTACAAATAATGCTGTTTATTCGTCTTATAAACCTACTATGCACCATTCCAATATGAAGAAAAGAAAAAAAACACTCCATGGGGTAATTGTCAATGTCATTTTTCAGCTAAATAAGTTATCCATTATCACATCCTGTTTAATATGTCCTATGAGGAGCCTACTCCAAATTACAACATAATAAACAAAAGCTATAATATATAATGCTGTAGTATCACAACAGTTGTCACCCACCTCATCAAAGAGAGCATGATCGAGTTTCCATAACCAAGAAGAATAACCACAGAAAAAAATACATGCATAAGTGGATTACTCAGGAACAGGCTCCAATACCCCTTTAAACTCATCATAAATCCATCTGCATATAAAATAAGTAAAAAATAAGGTGAAAATATTAAGAAACAAATAACAGAATAACAAATAGAATTATCCTACCACATAATAGGATAAAAAATGGCTACTGACATTAAGCAAAGCCACTTGTGCACACATACATTGTGAGTGTGTGTGTGTGTGTGTGTGTAAAGAATCTAGGAATTTGTGGAGAAAACACACAGAAGGCAACGAGTAAGTATCCCATATGATCCACACACTTAAAGAATTGCACTCTTCCATTAGAAGACACGCACAAAACACTTATTTATTTCTGTGCCATAAAAGAACTAAAAAGCCTTACTTGCAAAGGAAGATTGGCCGCAATTCATTATTTGCCTCTTGTTCTAACTGGCTCCGTCTTTCAGTTTCTCCACTGAACTTAGCAGGAGAAAGAACTTCACAAGGACCTCGAATCAAACCAGCCATTACAGTGCTATCATGATTAGATTCATAGACCTGCAGCACAAACAAAGAAAAAATATTAAACTTCCATACAGATATTATAAATATTGTACATGTCAGGAGAGAGAGAGAGGCCTTTAGATCACCATAGAGTGTCAAATTAAATTGCACCATGCAAAGTATAGTACCTTTAGAAAGATATATCATATTGGTGCATGTGTTCGCAATCATGTGCATCATATGACAAAATCAGTAGTCCCATTCTACTTGTCAACTGATATGAACATTTTACAAAAGACATAAATACATAGCACAGTACTTTTTGGTCATCGCATAGAACGTATACGTACAGGAATAAACGTTTACCTCATTGCTTTCAGGTGTAGATGGGCGACCAACATTCTCTGGTAAGTCACCAGGAAAGTAGCACCTGTTGACAATTGCCCACTTTGACCCAGTTTTCCTATCCTCCCACATGGACTGTAATGAAATTACAAAGTCATGACAACCCTTCTAATAAAAAGAAAAAAAAATTCAATATAACCATAAACAGATGAAAATGTTTCTAAAACAAACAAGTGATTTTGCTACTTAAAAATTCACTTACCTGAAGCTTCGAGGGTATCAATTTTCCATGACTAGACTGGAAAAGAGCATGATCTCGCAGTTGATATGTTACCTCATCAATGCAACAAGTGTGGTAATATATTTTTTCATCACCACCTTGAACTACATCGCCAATCCATTCAACAACTTTCAAGCCATCTGAACAAAATCTGAAATGCTCTAGAGCCCGACCACTAGCTACAGAACTTTCACCAGTATTTGCTTGTGCACCGCTTTGGTCATCCTGTTTGATGTCATATCTTAAAGAGGAGCCAGAGTTTCCTACCAAGTGAGAAGTATCTGGGTTTTTCAATGCAGAATTCTGGTCATGGAATATCATTGATGGAATTTCTGAACAGTTGGGCAGCCCAGCACAGTCCACAACTTGTGTGTTGGAAGGGGGTTGGGAGTGATCAGACTTATCCACACCTTTGTTGAAAAAATCAGCAGAAGGTTCTGCTTTTGATTCAAAACGTATCTCTTCAACTCTACATGATTCAGTAGTTTCTTGTGGTTCAACAGGAGGCTCTGCTTTTGAATCAGAAGGCCTCTCTTCAACTCTAGATGATTCAGTAGTTTCCTTTGGTTCACCATGAGGATCTGCTTTTGATTTGTCAGGAAGGTCCTCTTTTGATTCAGGAGGAAGTTCTGCCTTCGATTCAGAAGGTATCTCTTCAACTCTAAATGATTCAGTAATTTCTTTTGGTTCTGTAGGAGGCCCTGCTTTTGATTGAGCAGGAGGTTCTGCTTTTGATTCAGAAGGTCTCTCTTCAACTCCAGAGAATTCAGTAGTTTCTTTTGGTTCAACAGGACGCTCCACATTTGATTCAGCAGGAGGTTCTGCAATTGATTCAGAATGTCTTTCTTCAACTCTAGATGATCTAGTAATTTCTTTTGGTTCAGCAGGAGGCTCTGATTTTGATTCAGGACATCTCTCCTCAGATCTTTCTATCGATGGGTAACTTCCAGAAAGAGGTTTCTCATCCATATTTTTAATACTTGATGTGAGATTCTTTACTTGAGATTCTTTTGCATTTAAAATCTTTAGATCTGGTGCTGACTCAAGGTGATTGCTGGCCCCACCACCTATACCAGCAATATTCTGCAAAACAGAACTTCCCTTTGCAGTTGTCTTCGGCTGATTGACCTTTGGATCTAAAGTTCCCAGTTTATTCTCCAAGGATGTTTGAACTCCAGCTGTGTTAGAAGGGTCTTTTACTTGTATGTTACTTCTCATCACACGTCCATACTTGGGAGGCAAAGGCTTTCCATTGCTCAATGACAGGCATCTCATGCAGTGCCACTCACCTCTAGGAATTCCTCTCTGATTAGATGATTGTGCACACATTATGTGATATCCTCTCTCACACGCATCGCAAATAAGAACATTGTCTACCTCATTGATGGTAAGCTGGCAACTCTGGCAAGTCAAAGACTTACTCATGTAATCCCTTGATGGAGGAATCCATGTAGGATGATCAGGAGGCTGTGGTTGTAATAATTTCTGAATAATTTTCGCAATTTCATTGTGATTGTTTGAAAGCGAATGAGCTTTAACAAAGTCCATCTGTTGCAAGGGCTGATGTACAATGGGTAGATTTCCAGAAGCTAATTGGGAGACAAATGGCTTGGTATTCTGATTCAGTGCAGCTACAGGCGTCATCTGTGGCATACTCATACCAGTACTTCCTTCAACTTTGACGGATATATGATTTGGCACCTTGTGTTCTGGTCCACTTTTGGCAGATTGAGTTTGCACTGACCAAGCTGGAGCATTCACTGATGGAAGTGGATGATTTGAGGACGAATTTGCTGCACATGGAAAAATATGGTGTAAATACTTACATATGCAGAGAGGAGACAGAGTCAGTAGTAATGACGCATAAAAATTCCATAAAAAGGATACCTTTTCATACAAGTAAAGTTAGAGGACATTAGTTACCTTGTACTTGAGATGCATAAGAAGATGCATTTGCATTTGGTCCTCCATCTGATCTGAACTGTGCTCTTTCAACTCTAAGCACTGTTGGGGTAGTAGAATCCCTGCCTAGATGGATGCTAGGAAAACCACTAGACACCATGGATGCTCTAACATCATTGTTGGGAAACTGATACTGTGTAGGTGTGGGAGTTGCCGTGGATACATGAACAAGAGATGGAGTAATGGGGAAACCTCCTGAGGAAATTGGTGCATGACTTGGTTTGCTTGTAGGAATCATATGAACAGTATGCGGCATTCCATGGGTTTCAGCTGCTGCATTGAAGCTTTTTTTAAATTGGTGAGCGGGATGCGTAGCAGGTTGAGCTAGTGCAGAGAATTTCTTGGATTCTTCCATCTAAAAAAGAATTTCAAGTTCAGAAAAAATAGTTTTACAGTCCAAAAAAATCCTAAACTGAAAGTTTGGCAACCCTTATATGCTGTAATATGGCATTAGCCATACACTGTCAAAGACAACTTCTTGGTCAAATGACTTTAGACTTCACAACTAGCTACTAATTCAAACACTGGCACACACGCTTACAGAAATCTGATACTTTTTTGAATAAAAATTAAACCCTTCAGTATAACCGAAGACTATCACTATGCAATGAACTGCATATATAAATTATAATGGTAAAAGGAACCAACAAACCCAAGATGTTCACATCGACTAAGCCAAATGGTTCCACCGTGACCAATTATGAAACCATAACAAAAAATGCTTTCACCCTTAATGTCTCAAAACCATACAGATATACGTTAAACGCATATAAAATCAAAACACCAAACCATATGAACTATTTTACTATCAGTCCATTACCTACAATTTATAATTCAGAATCCAAAGCTTCCTTCTTTATTCATTTGCCTAACACGTTCCCATCAATCAAACAACAGATCGGACCAATTAAAAACTAAAACCTACTCAATAAACTCAAAACTCAAAAACCCTACCAAATCAAAAAATTGAGTCCTTACTTTCCTCTTCGTCTGCAAAAATTTCTCCGCAATCGTCAACTTGGGACCCCAGAATCCTAATCTCTGTTCCTTAAGCATAGCATTGAGCCCCGCATCCTCAATCACAGCCCCAATTGCATCCCTACCCACAATATCCTTAGGGGCCAACCCTTCACACAGCTCCACCAGCTTCGACCTAGCTTCCCCCATAAGCCCAATCTCCGGCTCCGTGGGCTTCTTGCCCCCTCGAATCTTGGCCATAGTCGACAAGGCCAGCACAATCTCCGCCACCCTCCTCAGATCTTTCTCCGAATTGGGTCCCAATCTGGGCTTCTTGTTCAATTGGGTCCCCAAATCTCCTTCTCCTCCGTTCCCAATCGGCCTCTTTTCCCCAATTGAGAACGCCGGCGGACACGGCTGAGTGAGTTGGGCGTTCAGAGGCGGATCCATAACTAAGGGGCTGACAGAGCGACGCCCCCAGACGACGCCGTTCAGCGCGTAGAGGAAGGGGAGCTCAGAGAGAGACACAGAAGAGGAGGGAGAAACCCTAGCTAGGACAGAGAGAGCCGGAGAGGCTTAGCCGTTGGGGGTTTGGGGATTTGAAAAGGCGAAATTTTTGTGAGGGAGAAAGGCTAAAGCTTTTTTGGCGGGTAAATTTGAGGGGTTTTATTTGGGTGAGTGATTAAAATTTTGATAATGTAGTTGAGTTGGTTTGTGAGTTTGGGAGCGAGTGAGAGAGAGGAGAGAGAGGGAGTTTTGGGTTTCGATTCAGTGGGGGGACGAGTGGACGAGCAGTGCGAGTTTAGAGAGAGAAAGTAGTAGAGAGAGAGGGGGTTATTTCGTCTTTTAGAAATGGTTGCTCCGTGGGCCGTGGATTTACTATGACCGGTTTGTTAAGTTGCAACCGGTTACTTGACAACAAAAATAAAACAAGGGCCAGTTTGAGATTATTGTTTTTTTTTTTAAATAAATTAATTTTTATGTGTTTTAAAAATAATATGTATAATAAAATGGTTGAAAATTTAAGAACTTGTATTTTTAAAAGAGTTATTTCATTAGCACCTCATGGATTGTCGAATACATCTTACATCTACCTTTTAAATTACAATTCATCTTAATACATCTCATCAGATACATTCTAATACTACCCGCACACCTCACACTTCACTATCTATATACATCCTATATTCTAGTATTACAGTTTAGTGGTTTCCTTTTTATCTGTAAGTTAGAGATTTTAGATTCAATTCTCACCAAAGACGAATTTGAACCACATTATTACTAACATATTATAATAGTAAACTCTATCCTCTATCCTTAATGTAGATAATATCAATTGTTAAAAAAAATAAAAATAAAAACTCGCGGTTCGTCCTACTTTCAATTCAAACAATAAGTAACTTTTCCAAGGATGGATCAACTTACATGGATTTGTACTTGTAACAACTATTCAGGAGATGTACACATTTTTTTAAGGTGCAATGGAGATGTACATTAGTTAGGGAACGTCCTACAATAAATTAGGATTTGTGTAGTACTGTAATGGTCTTTGAGGCGTTTGTTTACCCTCACTAACTGTTATTGGACTAGACTGGACTAACTATTAGTCTAGTCAGATGTTTGTTATCATTCGGGAATAGTGTTAATGAGACTAGCCCAGACTCGTCTACACTAAAGGTTCTTAGCGAGAGTCCCCGAAAATCATGAGCCTAGCTAAGACCTCTCCCAACTCTATGTTTCACTCTCTCTTTCCTCTCTCTTCTCCCTGAATTCAAACCCAGAATTCGCCACCTTGTGCCTCCCCGCGTGCATCTCATGTTTATCACCAATCTTGCAGTCGAGAGGCAACACTTTTCCTCTACTCAGATCCTTAGCTTGCTCCTCTTCATCTGCCACGACACCGTCGCCAAATTCCATGATGCCCACCAAAATCCATATATGGATCTGCAAAAACCCAGAAAACAAAAATCAATTAGAAAACCCATATTATATTCTTCAAGAATGCTTGAGTTGTGAAAATGGTGGAGTTTGATGATAATAGTGAAAAGGAATGGAGTTTGATGGTCTGCAATTTCAACATCCAAAAGATGGCTTTTTCTGATAATAGTGAGAATGAATGGAGTTTGACAATGAAGGGGACAGTAAAGAGAAAGTGCGAGGGAGTTGGAGTTTGACGATGAAGGGGATAGTAAAGAGAGAGTGAGAGGGAGTTGGAGGGGCAAGAGAAAAAGATGGAGAGCTTTCGGGAGTGGGAGAGTTTTCTAGAAAAGGGCAAAAAAAAAACAAAAAAAAATGTAAAAGATAAGAATTAATTACTATTTTGATTATTTTAGTTATTTAGTCTGATACTGCATCAAACACTTCACTAAATTAGTCCAGCTTAGTCTATTTTAAACCAGTCCAACTTAGTCATTAAAGTTAGTCCAATCCGAGATAATCCGGTACAAAAAACACACCCGAAAGATATGTTTGCAATTTAGTGTTAGAAAACACACTGCTTACACTCAGTAATCAAGAAAAAAATTCATTTAGAACGGAACACGGATGATACACCATGTATTTTTAGATAAGTAATTTTACTTTTAAAGTTATTATCTTTTTTACACACATATTTCACCATTTGTATAATGACATGTAATGTATCATTTCGTATTTCAATCATACTGAAAGATCTCTCCAATAACCAATGGTTGTCATGTTCTTAGTAGCAGTACCTGTAGAAAAGTGTACTTGGCCAGAATGAATTATTGTATTGAAAGTCAACCTTTAGGACTAGGATTGTCTGTCATCCTCATCTCATACCCTTCTCATGCCCTTCTATATTATGTGGTCACGGTTAAGTCACGTCAACATTTTATATTGATTTTTTTTATAGAAATAATAAGACAAAAAGTAATGGGAATATAAAATATTGACGTGGCTTAACCGTGATCACAGAAATAGGAGGGCATGAAGAGGATATGGAATGAGGAGAGCAGACAATCCAAGTCCCAACCTTTATACGGAAGTTTCCCTACAAACTAGCAGCTAATCCAGTTATCTTGATGTACAAGAAAGGTAGGAAATATAAAAAATAATCAATTGCAAATATTGACAGGAAATTTGATCCACCTAATCCATATTGACATGCCGAATGTATTCTCTGAATAATTTCAATTCCAATTACATTTTAACACTTTTTCTCAAGTTAGAGAATGAATGTCAAGAACGTCCAACTTGCTCAACATGGTCGGAAATTATTCTTTGCCCAACGCTTTTGTAAACAATAAAAAATTGTACGCTAGCTAACTGAAAGTCGAGGGTGCAGTGATCATTTCTCCCTCCGTGTCCCAGAATGCTACACGTGATTTTGTAAATGCTTGATATTAATATTGTGGTGAATCAAAACGTTAATGCAAGATTTAGAAAATTAGGTTCACTTCCTTCTTTTTGTTACTCCATTGATTAAAATCCTATTCATTTTCAATTTTTTATCAAGGTCCTTAAGTATTAATAATGTCACATCCCAGCCCGGGGCGGATCACTTCCCGGACCAGCTCCATCACCGTAGCACGATATTGTCCACTTTGGACTTACCATTCCCTCACGGTTTTGTTTTTGGGAACTCACGAGTAACTTCCCAGTGGGTCACCCATCCTGGAAATGCTCTGGCCTCCTTCTTGCTTAACTTCGGAGTTCCTACGGAACCCGAAGCCAGTGAGCTCCCAAAAGGCCTCGTGCTAGGTAGGGATGAGAATATACATTTAAGTATCACTCCCCTGAGCGATGTGGGATGTTACAAATAACATCATTAATTATTTGAATAATAAAATATTTTTTATTTTTAAATATATTCCTTTAGTGTTAAAAATGTTACAATTAGTATATTTATATTTATGGCTAAATTTTTTATCATATATTTTTATTTTTAGTTTGTACCAATTTTCTTTTCATTTTTTATTTGTACCCATATATTAGTTTCTTTTTGTGCCCATACTTTTTAAAGTTTTATTTGTGTTTGTACTCATATGTATACCATCACGTGACATTGTATATTTAATCAATGATAAAAAAAATTACATATGGTATACTTATGTTTTATGCCTAAACTTTGCATCATATATTTATATTTTTAGTTTGTACCCACTTTTAATTTGCAACATATTTTTTTTAATTTGTTGTATTTTCTTTTTAGTTTTATTTTGTACCCATGTATTAATTTATTTTAGCGCCTATATTTTTTAAAAATTCATTTGTACTCATAATTTTTAATATTTTATATGTACCCTAATTTATTTATAATGTACTCATTCTTCTTTATTAATATACAACTTTGTTATATGTGAAATGTACCAATTTTTTTGTAAAATGTACCAATTTTTTTAACACTATGGACACATTCTTTTGCCATTTATTATTTCTTATTTTTACATAGTTTTTATCCGTTTATTCAATCAAAATGTTTGAATTTTTTTATTGTAACTGTTTCTGACACACCCCGACCTAAATCAGGGTATGCTGGCCGTCACATGAGGATGATGTAGTCATGTGCACAGTGCGGAAGCAATAAAGATATAAGGAATTACGAATAAACAAAAACCAAATCAACTAGAGTACTATATAAGATAAGGTTTAAGTGCAAGATTAAGTGTGAAATACACAATCAGAGCACAAATAGCCTAACTGCAGTCAGGCAGGACAAGTACTAATTATACAACACCTAAAGGTGATCCTACATTTATGATGTTCTGTCAGAACCACCGTCGAAATTCCCATGAGCCACCAAAGCACTTCTACCTAAAACTTGGAGGGGCGCAAAACAGAAAGTGTGAGTGGGCAAAAACAAAGTTTTTCGAAATCATTTCATTTCTCAAAAGTTTTAAACCATCGCCGTAAAACCTGTATAATTTCCCAGAAAATATAATATATGCTATATCATAAATCACACTTAGGATGAAAGTCTATAGAAATATACCATGCCAAAGTATCTCAATGAAATGCTATAAGTAATCCAATTAAAATGTATCAATGCCAGATATCATATCAGCCAAATCCACCTATGTGACATGCACGACTGAGTCTATAGCTCATAACCAATCTCAATCATATCGAATTCTGCACAAGAGTCGGAACTACCTAAAGTGGTCTGTACGACAGGACTAGGTGTAAAATAAATATGCTCTAGTGCTACGATCACGTGAAGATTGTGCGAATGATCGCGGGTCACCTACGAGTTGGAACCACCTAAAGTGGTCTATACGACAAGCATGTGCACCTAACTTGGATCCAAGGTGAGCATATGGTGCGGGAGGTGAACATCACGTGAAGGACTGTGCCCTAACTTTGGGCGGGAGCACTAACACCGGGGTGCAGGTTTATGAACATCACATCATATCTCGCATAACTGAAGCAATCTCATATCTTTAATTTATGAACTTACCTGGCACTTACATGTGCGTCTGCAACACCAATCTTAAATATATGCAACTACTAATGCATAAATAAAATAGGCAGATACTTTGCATGGCATTTCAAAACGTATAATCATTCAAATTCATTTTCTGGGAAAAATCTCAAGTATATAGGTATATATGGAAAACCAAAAGTCCACTCACTGGTATCTCGAAGGGTCGTAGCCCCTGAGCCTCGATTGATGGCCCTTGTCCTCAGGATAAGTCTCACCTATATGCGAAATAACTGAATAAACGTTAATTAAAGTATATACACAAAATTAGGAAATAACTTCTCATACATTACTCAAATGGGCTATTAGAATATACCACCATGACCTACTCAACCTCAGGAACATCCCCATATTTTTAGAAAAACATTTCACGACCCCACGCGCCCTCACGTGCCGGCCAAGGCACGGCCAAGAACGTGCCTGGCACAGGGGACGGAATAGTTAACGCCGTTAGGGAATATTCCGTTAAAAACTAGAATATGTCGTTAATTATACCTGACGGCGTTAGAATATTCCGTCAACTTTGACGGAATATTATCCTCATTCTTCCTTGGTTTGACGGAGTATGGTGCCGGTACCGCTACGATCGCCGGAAACTGGAAAATCTTATAACTTCAATATCTTCTTCATTTCTCAACCAAAATTCATGAAATTTGTACCAAAATGAAGCTTACGACGAGTAGAACAAAACCTTACCAATTTTAAGCCCTAAAATCCACGAGATCTCGCCGAAGAAACCTCGATAATTCGGCCAAAACTTGAAACTTGCGAACTGGGACTTCCCGACATCCAAAACACTCCAACTTTTTTCCTCGAGCTTCGTGAAGACGTCCTAAAACTTCCTAGAACCTTTAAATTCGCTGAAAATTCCACGATCACGACTGCATGAACAATGCTCAAAATCTGAGATTCTGAGTTCTCGGGCTTTCGAGGTTTTCACGTCCAACCACCACCACCATTCAACTCCTGAGCTTGCAAGGAGTCCAAAAACAGCAATCACAACCTTAATCCGTGAAGTTGAAAGGGTTTTGAGGGTTATCCATACAGGTTGTACGAAAATGGTAAGAAAATCCGAGAGAGGGAGGAGAGAGAGGTCAACGAGTAAGGGTGTGTGTGTGAGTGTGTGGTCTAGTTTGTCACCAACCAAAACTAGGGAAAATTTAGTTCTAGTTGGGTCCAAAAACTTAGAAACTTAACATATAGGTCCACAACCAAAACATAAACCACACAACACCACAAACATTCAAGGGTACATTAGACATTTCACACTGACAACAAAAATAATTCGGGATGGGCTGTGACATTTTCTAATAGTATTATAATGAAAGATTTTAAATTTATAAGATTATAAATATCATAAAATATCAAACAATTAATGTCAAAACTATAAAAATAAAAATATTAATAGTAATATAATGAGGTGTACAAAGTCAAGGGACCTTGATCAAACTTTGAATACTATTAAGGTTTTAATCAAAGAATGTTAAGAATTAGGAACCGCATCTAAAGTATCCCTTTGTAATAATTGTTGATATGGAATTCGAATTTGGGTGCCCAGGTTAGTGGCGTCCATATGATTTTATGTTAGGAATGGGGACTGCAAATGACTTTAAGAGCTTGAAGAAAAATAATTTTAGGATACATGTTGACTTTGATTTGAGGTGTATTCATAAAATAGTAGGGTTTTTTTTTTTTTTTTTTTTTTTTTAATGTTATGGGACTAAAATAGTCATATCATACCAAGGTATAAATAATAAATTTGTATGTGTGATGTATTCAACAATATGTGGGATGTTAGTAAAATTATCATTTTTAAAAGTATTCTTAATATGAAAAACAATGTAAAAGCATTTAGTAAATTTGAATGCAAGTGATATTATTCTATATGATAACAAAAATAGACATGATAGTGGGAGTGGTGGCAATGATAACGGTGGTGGCAGCAATGGTGGTCATGGCAGCGACAATGGTGGGAATGTCGTGGTGCTGCCAATAGTAGGGTGTGGTGGTTGGAGTGTAGGAGTAGCATTGTGGTGGTAGAGAGTGGTGGCGATTTGTGTAGTGGTAGCCTTCTTGGCGGTGGCAACACTGAGGGTGGTGATGTCCACGATGGTGTAAGGTTGATAGTAGTTGTTGTAAGTGGTGTCGACGATGGCAGTAACAATGACGGTGAATAGTGGGTGTATAGTGACAGTGCCAATGGTGGTGTGTGGTGGTTAGGGTGCAAATGTAATGGTGATAGGGACATTTGTGACAATTATAAAAGTGGTGACGGCAACGATGATGGTGGCAAGAGCAATAGACTAATCATAATGCCACTAGTACTTCATGAAAAGACACTCTGAAGTCTTTGGAAAAAGCACTAAAAACAACTTAGGTGCACTTTTTGCCAAATATAATGTGAACCATTTTTGTTTATCAGAAAACACTTCTATCCTCACAAAACGCTTTTGGTCACCATGCTCGGTTCATTCTAGGGCTAACTACATTTACACCCTCAATGTTTGAGATGGTTTTCAAAACATCCCAATTCATTTATATTACACTACTTGAGTTTCGAAATTGTCTTAGTTTATACGTTTAAATAAAACATAAGACATGAATTGATATAGTTTCAATATCTAATAGTACAATATGAGAAAATTGAACAAACACGACTCACCCCAAACTTAGACTGTATGAAATGTACTGTTACCTTCATTTTTTAATTCCTTTGAAATATAGGGTATTAAAGAGTAGGAAAAGTTAGAGGTCAGAATGTTGCAGAAAAAAGTTCAATGTAGTTTGTGATGTGGAACTAGATGCCGATGAATATGTTCCAACCATGCCATGTTGATATTCCGGGATCTGGAACATGTAGTGGAGTCCGGAGATCAAGGTCGAGGACCGGCACCGCATGAACATTCGATGCTCAGATGCTCGGATGCTCGAAGGATGTCGCATGAACATCCAAAGATATCTACCCTGCAACTGTTGAGTCTGCAACTTTTAATATGCTAGTCAGTCATTTGACCACTTAATGTGAAGAGAACACCGGGGGGGAAGAAACTCTCCGCCCTCTCTCTAACAGGTCAAACCAAGCTCTACATTCGTAGAACGTCCGATGTGAAGCCGGCATTTTCAGAAACGCATCTTGCCAGCCGGCTGCAACGCTCTCGATAGGGTAAAAGACTTCATCTGCTTATCACCATCGTAACAGTTTATACGGGTGTAGCTTAAGACATCATTCACAAGTTCAAAGAACAAACGATAATAATAGAGAGCTTTTATTGCCCACGAGGACAAAAGTAATTGTTTACCCTTTGTCCCTAATTCAATCAAATCTTTCTACTCAGTTCCAACGGATAGAAGCAAAAGCGTCTGTTTCCGAGACCCTTTGTTTCTCCCTGCTCCGACAATCACAAGGAAAATGATTCAATAATTCGTACGACAGGCTAGCCAATGCACACTACTCTTACATGTACCAAATGAAAAATGGTAGAAGCAGCAGGCATACAAGAAAAGCAAACCCAACAATCCAAACCGGCGACGAACAGAAAAGAACAGCCTTCTCCGGTCGTTGGAGGAGTCAAACACAAACGCTCACCCGTAAATTTTTGTGTACCATGTGAGACATTCTCCATCCACCTTGTCTCTGTATAGATTGTTCACGAATTAGGCTCTTGGATAATAACAGGCAAGCTTAACCAGTCTCAGAGAAAGTAGTCTGGTGCAGGTTTCTTGGCAGGCGCCCCTCTTGATTCCTGCATTTTATCACCATCGTTTAGTGTAAAATACAAGGAAAGTGAGACAGCAGAAAAAAAGAAAAAAAAGAAAAAAGAAGAAAAAAAGACAGTGGATACATTCACGGTCCATGTCACTGAACTAAGTGTTATTCTTTCATAAATTTAACTAATCATACTTGATGCTAATTATTTCCACATAATCCAAGTCATAGTCTGCATTTCAACTCTTTCCAGATTTTATTCACAATCATGTCAAGTAGAATCCTTCGAACAACCAGTGCATTTTTAATTTTTTTTACTGGCTGCATTAACCCACATAACACCAATTACAAGTGGACAACAAGTACAAAGTTTCACGGTGCTGCTCAAAATAAAGTTTCTTATTTTTCAAGAAAAATAAAAATTTTGTACACACCTGTGGGGCAGCATCAAAAACACGAAACTGCTTGTTAAGATTCTCATCCAGCTCAAGAATTGCAGCTACATTACCACATCTGAAACAGACCACCAATGACAACTCAATATAAACCTTCAAACTCCGGAAAAAGGAAGAGAAACTTGATTGCAGACTGGTAACTTACCTGTAACAGTAATTTGGTGCTGACCAGACGGTTACTATCTGGTTATTAAACATCCATTTATACCCCTCCATTACCAACTGATGGGCACGACATATATAGTCAATGTTGTTTGCATGGTTAAATGAAGTAACAACACTGCCACCAAAGAGGAAGCCAGCACCACGTGGACTTAAACCCCAACCGTCCACGATATCTTCAGGATCTGACCATAGTAGGTCACACATGCCACCATCATGAGGTACTTCTTGCTTCCTATCAATTGTTCGTATCTGCCAAACAGAACATGTTGGTCGGTTAGCATACAAAGGAGAGACTAAAAACTAAATTAAACATAGTAACAATTCAAACTCATAAAGGATTCTCAAACCTGATCCAGAGTTGTAATGGCAGGAGAGAGACCACCATGTACGCTGAAAATCTTATTTTCAATGAGAGCTGACAGACTGCATGAAGCCACCATAAAAATTCAAACTATGTAAAGGAGAAACAAAATAATATGCCCGAGCCTCGGGCTCTATTGGAAGCAGTTTAAATGAAGACTAAATTAAACTGACTAATGGCCTGTATTGGGGTACAAAAAGTTTACTTTGAAGATGTAGTACTTGCTTCTAAACAAAGGATGCATAGATAAACTGAAAAACCAGACACCTACTGAGTTGAGTGTGGAGCGATGGGTAGTGTGCCAAAAAGAAAAGACACTGAGAAATATGGGAATCAAACAGTTGGAAAGATTTTGAGAAAATTAACGCATTAAATTAAGAAATTTCTAGCAATTAGTTGATATGGGAAATTTGTTAAAATGGTGTAGCGACAGTAAATGTTTTATGAGACTAAAACGGCAACATCCAGTTATAATGATCTCAACATCCAATTTGGATGAAATTTTAAAATGGATTTTAGTAACTTTTTCTCCTTTTCTATCACAGTCCTGCGCCACCCACCTGTTACCTCAACTAAGGCCTAGGGGATCCTTTCCAAAAGAAAGGAAGGGTAGTTTTGATAACTAATACAGGGTTTATTTCACAGATCATAATATCCTACGCTCTCCTTCACAAGAAAATAAACTGTCATAACCCTTTATGAAATGAGGTTTCCACTACGAAATACTAATCTGTCCTAACCCTCAACAGAAAAATCTTATGTGATAGAAAAGGGCAAACCTCAGATAATCGAATATATCTGTGCAATATCTCCAAACATTGACGGATCCATACTTTCGTAGACATTCATCGTAGAATCCATACACCTGTCTAGAAAGGATAACTCAGTAAATATTCTGAATGGGTAAGCACTAAACAGTAGGCACCAGTAAAAGAGACTTAACCTGTGTGATCTGACGACTCTCGTGGTTTCCTCTAATAAGAGTTATCCGATCTGGATATCTAACCTGAAGTAATTAATTTGGGTTAAAATAGTAAAAAAAATATGAAATAAACTAATGTAACACGAGAATAAATGCACGACCTATAGATATTGTCAAAATCTAGCATCACTATTGTTGATGCACAAAACCGAAGGTCTTGGAACAACGTAAATCCGACCGTAAATCTGCAAGAAAGTAAATAACACAAGATGTATTGTGGTTCACCTCAATGTTTGGGTTACGTCTACACTGATATTGTATTTCTTTAAGATGTTGAAGAGGGAGACTGAGCTTCTCTGTTATCCCGTGGGATGAGAGCTTTGAGAGGATGAGGGGGCTTAAGAAATGGCCTCCCCCATTGTGAGGGTGAGGAGTCCCTTTTATAGAATAAGGGCTCCTCACTTATTACATATTTGCCCCTTCCTTTATTACATAATTACACTTAAGTCCTTCGAGTATTTATACGAGATCTAAATACGGAGGTCCTAAGTATGGTACAAACAGTAGTTCCCCAAGTCTTCAGTCAAGAGAGTTTTTTGGCTAGAGACTTGAAATTCAGTCCATGTGTGGGCCGAAGTAACTAGATGTCGTTTAGGATTGATACTCGATATGAGGCGGTGCACAATCTGAAATGATGCTTAACTAGAAGTAGCACATGTTGCGAGGCTGCTCGGCTTGTGGCTTATGTTGCCTTGGTTAGCTCGGCTTATGGCGTTGAAGGTGAGAGAGTCCCTTTTATAGAATAAGGGCTCGCTCCTCAATACATAAATATGGGCTAGAGTTGATGCTCGTGACGAGACGGTTGCTCAGCTGGCGGTGATGCTCTCTAATGAAGGTGAGGGAGTCCCTTTTATAAAATAAGGGCTCGCTCCTCAGTACATAAATAATGGGTTAGGAGTGATGCTTGCAGCGAGACGATTGCTCAGCTGGTGGCGATGCTCTCTAATGAAGGTGAGGGAGTCCCTTTTATAAAATAAGGGTTCGCTCCTCAATACATGAATAATGGGTGCTCTCTAATGAAAGTGAGGGAGTCCCTTTTATAGAATAAGGGCTTGCTCCTCAATACATAAATAATGGGCTAAGTCCCCAAGTATTTTTCATGAGGCCCAATATATGGTACATAGTGTAGTCCCCCAAGTCTTCGGTAAATAGAGGTTGTTGGCTGAAGACTTCAAATTCAATCCATGTATGGGCCGAAATGGCCGTTGTTCGGAGGCGGTCTTTGTAGACCATGCACTGAAGCTTTGTAAGTTGAAGCTTTGAAGCTAGAGCTCTGTAAATGAAGCTTTTGAAGCTAGAGCTCTGTAAATGAAGCTTTCGAAGCTGGAGCTTTTGTAAATGAAGCTTTTGAAGCTAGGGCTATGTAAATGAAGCTTTTGAAGCTGATTGACATGAGTGATGCTCATGAATGTTTATGTTGATTGACATGAATGATGCTTATGAATGTTTATGTTGATTGACATGAGTGATGCTCATGGATGTTGACATGAGTGATGCTCATGGATGTTGACATAAGTGATGCTCATGAATGTTGACATGAGTGATGCTCATGAATGTTGACGTGAATGATGGTCATGAATGTTGACACGAATGATGGTCATGAATGTTTATGTATGATTAACATGAGTAATGCTCATGAAATGTTTATGTATGATTGACATGAGTAATGTTTATGTATAATTTTGGAGTACTGGGCGTACTTTTGATCACCTGGTTGGTGATAATAGCGGCAGGCTGCCGAATAATTTTGGAGTACTGAACGCACTTTTGGTCACCTAGTTGGTGATAATAGCGACAAGGTGCCGAATAATTTTGGAGTACTGGGCATACTTTTGATCACCTGATTGGTGATAATAGTGGCAGACTGCCGAATAATTTTTTGTAGTACTGGACGTACTTTTGATCACTTGGTTGGTGATAATAGAGGGTCTGGCTCTTTTGGGCACAAGGGCCTTCGCCTTCCACATAACACTCCAGCCCATTATGTTGGGCTTGACGTTTTTTTTTTTTTTATTACCCTCTGATGGGGTTTATACAGATATCTCCGAAAGGTAAGAAAAATAAATCACATCATTCAAAAATAAGAAAAGTAAATCACATCTTTCTGGGGAGTGTTTATTCCTTGCTTTTGTAGTGTCCCCATGTGCCTCCCTTTTGCTTTTGTGTTTTCTCTGCAACTTTGAAGCTTGTCTCGCTTGAACCGACGAATAGGACTCATTGGTGACAGCTTGCACCTCCCTCTTTTGCTTTTGTCGTTCTCTTTTCCACCGCACCTCTCTCTTTTACTACATTTATTATTCTGTCACTGAGGTCCAGATGCATTAGCCCTAAAAGGCTCTATTTTTAGTGAAAAAGAATTCTATGAGACAAGTAAAGTTCTTTATTTTACTTTACTTTGCAGATGGCAGACAAAAGTAAAGTTCTCTTTACTTTGCTTTACTTTGCAGATTGCAAATGTCGGGGGCATGGACTTGTCTTTCTTCTCTTTTCCTCTTTACACAGTCCCGAAGGATGCAGTGTGGAATGTGGTCAGGTTCTGAGAGAAGCTTTTCCCACCAGTGATTATGGTTTTGCCCTTTCATTACCGATGAACATCAAGTTGGTCTTCTTCCTCAACAGATCCTTTGCCGCTGGCGATACAGATCGAAAGACCTTCGGCGGAAATCTCAAATTCCTTGCAAAACCGCCTGGAAGATCTCCGTCGCCGACTTGCCGTAAAACGACGGAATCCCGCCGAGCATTATGTACATCATCACGCCGACACTCCAAACATTGATCTTTTCATCGTACTCCCTACCCATCAACGCCTTCGGCGCAGTGTAGTACGACGTTGAATTGTGCCACCACGACCTTCAAGACCTCGTTGCCGATGGAGGGAAGGACCTTCTCGTCGTATTCGAGCCCTAAGGTTTTGAAGATCAGAGGGAGGCGAGAGACCTCGGGGCGCGAGAGTACACGGAGGGTGAGATTCACCATCTGGAGATCCTTGGTGCCGGAGATGGAGGAGAAGGTGTGGGGCCGGGTGTGGATGTCGAAGATGTAGGGCTTCTGGAGCCATGGGATCAGGAAGTGGGTGCCTTCATCGACGGTGTCGTCGATGACTCTGCGAAAACGGTCGAAGAGGACGGCGCGCCGACCGCTGTCGATGGTGTAGAGCGAGGAGTTGAGGATTGTGGTGCCGGCGCCGAGGCCGAAGGCGGCGTGCGCGAGGTTGGTGAGGAAGGACACAGCAGCTTGGTTGCTTCCCATTCTGGTGACGATGAGAAGATTCGAGAGAAGGGAAATGGGTTTTTGCGGAGTGAGGGGGTGTAGGGTTTTTTTTTGTTGAGTCGCCGAGCTGGGCCTGCCAACTTTAGCCCATCATTCGTTGCTTTTGCTCGAGAGCTTCTGTGTGTGAACATCAACTTGTTGAGTGGTGTTGTACGATCTGTGTGAGCAAAAGTGACCGACTGTTTTTTCATCGATGCCGCCGTGACCGGGAGCTAAAACGGAAGACATGGGTTTTGCAGTGACTGTGCAGGTTTTTGGTTCTTGGTTTCTGCAGATTCATAGCGGAGGTGAAAAAATGAAAAAGAACCGACACAACTTTTCGTATCGTTTCCCACAGACGGCGCCAAATGTTGATGCACAAAACCGAAGGTCTTGGAACAACGTAAATCCGACCGTGAATCTGCAAGAAAGTAAATAACACAAGATGTATCGTGGTTCACCCCAATATTTAGGCTACGTCCACACTGATATTGTATTTCTCTGAGATGTTGAAGAGGGAGAGTGAGCTTCTCTGTTATCCCGTGGGATGAGAGCTTTGAGAGGATGAGGGGGCTTAAGAAATGGCCTCCTCACTTATTACATATTTGCCCTTTCCTTTATTACATAATTACACTTAAGTCCCCCGAGTATTTATACGAGATCTAAATATGGAGGCCCTAAGTATGGTACAAACAACTATCAATTAGATATTCTTCTACAAATTCAGGTTGGAACTTTGTAGCCATAGGTAGGAAATTTGTAGCCATAACCTTATATGTACTAGCTTGCAGTTTACAAAAACCTTTACAACAGTTCAACCACCAAAGACTTGTGAGTGAAGTAAGATAAGGCATTAGAGCTTGTTTGGAAGTGCCTTTAAAATGGCTGAACGCATTTCTGGTGAAAATGTTTTTGGAACCAATCCTTTGTAAAATGCAATTGAATCCTCGAAAAGCACATAAAGTGCTTCTTGCAAGAAGCATCAGTTATCTGCTTCCTGCACGAAGCACTTTAAGTGCTTTTAGAGCCCAAAAAGATTTTCGCTAGAAGTGCTTTCAGTCATTTTAAAGCACTTCCAAATGAGCCCTTAATGTAGTTGTATCATTGTGGAACAAGTTCTATCATCTATAAGAAACAAGAGTGGCAGGAAAACAGAAAATATAATAGTAAAATACCAAGTATTAAAGAAATTTAAACTTTTAATTAACCATTTAAAGACATTGCGTGCTCTTAAGACAAAAACAAACAGACTCTTAAAAACTTGACAGACTCTTTGTAATACTTGACAGTATCTTTCACACTAACAGTTTCACTTATTTAGCTATTTTTATTCCATCTTTTTATTTTCTGATTTTTGCACTATTGCATCGCTGTGTGGTTTACATGGCAGGAGATCCATGATATGGAATTTAGTGTACTTTATACAAACACCAATCTACTGAAAATGAACAGATCCTACAATTTTAAAATTAGGGTTATGTTTTGAGGCAATAGAAACAACAATTGTCCTAGAAACTTTGAAGAATGTGTCGAAAACTTCAAATGCAGTACACACAAAAAAAATAAAAAAATCAAGCGTCTTCAATGATATAAATAGCAAGCCAGCAGGAAAAAGTAAAGAGAATATAAGCCTATCACCTTCAGGGCAAGTAGGAGTAGAAATGTCTCAACAGAATAAAATCCTCTATCAACAAAATCACCAAGAAACAAGTAGTTGGTCTTTGGGCAATCACCTCCTACTTTGAAAAGCTCTTTCATGTCATAAAACTGCCCGTGGATGTCACCGCATATCTATTCATCAAAACACAAAGAACAATAACAATTAATTAGCCTGAAGCCTGCAACGTTCAGGACTTGAAATTCATATTTTAAAGCACCACATATTCAATAAGAAGAAATAGTTCCACTAGCCCTAATTCCCTTCTAAGCTTTCTTATCACCGCACCACCTCTGAGTAGTTCGTAACATCAGGTAATAAGCATGAATTATAGGAAAATAGGACTGCTCGTCAATAAAGTAAATGGTAACTACTGATAATGCTATATTTCGCTCCGGACCCCAAACCCGGGTCTACACGAAATTCTACAACCATTTGATTATCCAAGTAAAAATAGGAAACCCCAATTGAAATATCATTCTAAAACCCTTTTCTATTTCCTAGAATCCAATAGCAATTTAAGCTTTTTCCTTCATAAATTCAGGTAGCAAATGCACAAAAATTGAAATTAAAGACAAACCCACTTGTCTGAATCGAATTAAACATCGAAAAACATAGCCAAATCAAATCCATAAACCAAAACAATCAACGAACCCCCAAATAAATATCATAGTACTACTTCAAAGACTACCCAAAAACCCACTGAGCTCGCAATTACAGAGAGATATATATATATATATATATATATATATATATATATGTATGTATGTATATGTAGAGAGAGAGAGTGTGTGTACAGTGACAGGAGCATCGACTCTCTGAACGTTGCTCTCTTCGACTAGGATTTCCATAGCTTTGAGGCAGAGAGCCTTCACCTCCGACTCTTTGAGAGGCTCGCACTTCTTCAGCTGTTCTATTTGCCGGTCTAGGTCTGACATCTCTCCCTCTCCCTCCCTCTCTCTCAACTTTCTCTCTCTACCCTACCCCCTCTTCTCCCCTTCCTCAGCCCTGCACCGCCACCACTACCACCACCAACCCTCTCTCTCTCGAACAGTGAGACAGTGATTCGTGAATCTCTCTCTCTCTCTCTCTCTCTCTTCTGTCCTCCACAACCTTTTCTATCACTCTCTCACCTCCTTTTTTCTGCGGGCTCCTCTCACTCTCAGCCCTCCAGATTTTTTTTATTTCAGTTTTGCCCACTTCCAACTTTATCGTTGCTAAAATGCCTCCGCCTCAATTTCAATTTTTAAAACAGATCACACGACAAGTCGTTCGACCCGAAAGTCACCAAGCGAATAAAAACCTTGTAAGAAAGAACCTGGACTTCTGCATCCTTGAGCTTGCGAGTTGGAGAGAGAAAGAAGAGAAAGAAGAGGGAGAGGGTAGAGAGAGAAAATGGCATGGAGAGGGAAGCTATCTCAGAACTTGAAGGAGCTTAGGGTTTTGCTCTGCCAATCGTCCCCTTCAAGCGCATCCACCAGGTCCATTCAATCACTTTTTCTTTTTATTATTTAAATTAATTATTATTTTTTTTTAATTTATAGAAAGGGTAAATCTTTGTTTGAATTTGCAGAGCATTTGTGGAGAAGAATTACAAGGATCTGAAGTGTGCAAACCCCAAATTGCCCATCTTGATTCGTGAATGCAGAGGGATTCAGCCTCAGTTGTGGGCTAGATATGGTATTCTCCCCCACCCTTCCTAATTTTTTATGGGTTTTTATTTTTATTTTTACATTTTTCAGTGCTTTTTAGAATTGGAAATGCTTAATTTCATGATCGTCATTGGTTCGAGGTAGAAATTAGCTCTCACTACATTTCCTTACAATTTATGATGTGTATCGTCGTTGGTTTAAGGTAGATATTAGCTCTCACTGCATTGCCTTATGATTTTATGAATAATTCTGGAATCCAACTTATGACGGCCGCTCGTTTGAATGCTATTTCGATTCTGGTATTTTCAATGGTTCATAAGATGATCTCTATTGAGCACGCACGCACGCGCAAAAGTATATGTATTGGAGTCTGCTAATTTTAGGGCCTTTTTTATAGCATTTCTTAGTTTTGTTTTCGTTTTTAAGTAAAGATAGAGAAGGGAAAATAAGAGAACAATGAGAACAGAGAAAATAAATCTGGGTGAGTAAGGAGAAAATGTTTTAGAGGGGATGATAATTTCAAAAAATTTAGTTTTAGTTTTATTGGGAGCTGATCAACAAGAGGAACTTGAGATTTCTAAATCTCGGAACACTTCAAGATGTTTGTATTCTAGACTTGCAATAATACCCTGTTATTATAACTAGAGCTATGTTTCACTTCAAGATGTTTGTGAAAACTGCTAAGTAGCGGAAAAAGACATGCAGCAGTATCTTGGACAAATGCAGTGAACATTTTATAATTGATTGGTTAAAACTATTTACCGTGTTTTTTTCTTAAGTTCAATCGGAACATGAGTTTTTGTCTTTAATTACAAGTGATTAATAAAAAGTTTGAATATGGACTGGTCATGTGCTTGTTTTCTTCACCGGTATCATATATATGAACGAAAATGTGTATTTAAAGCTTTAGAAAGTTCTAATTATTTTGATAATGGATAACTATTGAAAATAAGTTAATTCCTAACTTAAAGTTCCAAGTATGTAAGGTTTACTCAAACGTTGCTAAAAAGATGTCGCCTCTGTTACTCTGATGCGCTGAGTTTCAGTCACTGTTATGACATTTGTCACCAAATTTATGTATCTTGTTTAAGTTGAAGATGCCACCAGAGGTCAGAAGAGAAAGAATTTAGGTTTCGGCACTTAGAAGAGCATGATTGCTAGCAATAGAAGATGTCTTTTTCAGGTGGCCAAACTATGATAGTTCTAGCTAGCCTCTAGCAAGGATTGTTTAGAGTTGGAGGCTAAAACTTTTATTAATTTCCTTTTTCAATTCTTCTGTACGGAATGCTTTAGAAATCCCAAGGTTTGGCTTCGCTTTCTGTTTTCCAATATCGCACATGCTATGGATACGCATAGACTAATTTTAATAGGCCATGTTAAAAATTGTATTTCAACTATGGTGAAATTTTCAATAAGCGACCTTAAAGGTGTAGGGACTCGAGTCTGCCTGCTTTCACCCTATTGGATAACAGCTTTACCCGTCTAGTCGTCGTTTTGGGTGGGGATTAACAGCAAAGCGGGTTTGGGTATGACTACTTGACGAATGGTAAACAACATTCTCTCTTCACAATAAAGTGCCTGTACTTAACGACACACATTTTGCCACACTGTGTCCTGGACTCATGGTCTGATATTTTTCATTCTTCATGTACTTTTATTCAACCTATGTGTGTTCTTTTATTGGTTCTTTTGTCGTGTGCTGTTAACTTGAATTTTGCACCATATTGCTCTGTTAACTTAACCTTTGATTATTTGACAGACATGGGTGTTGAGAGGGGCGTTCGACTGGAAGGTTTGACAGAGCCACAGATCTCGAAAGCACTAGAGGAACTGGGTACAGTGGGGGAGTCTCTAAAGGCCTGATAATCGACAGTGTGAAATGAAATAAATGTACATTCATGGGAAATTCTTTCCTATGATCGCCTGCCCTTTGTTTAGCTCAGGTGTTTCTTGTGTAGGATGATTCTTCGGGTTGATTATGCGCAGCACTGCATGTGTTGTAGTTTGAATAATTCATGTATTTTCCGTCTTCCATTGAGAACAAATCTTCTGGAAATTGAGTTCTTTGGTGCCTATGCGCTTCCATTTCGATTTTTCCGTCTATTGGCCTAGTTAGCAAGATGCAAACAAAGCCAACGTTGTGAGTTGCAAAATAAATTGCACCACCATCTATATCGCCATCACCCTTGCAACCATCTTCACCACCATCACCCTTGCCATCATTACTCTCCCACACAGCATTCATTGGTCCTCCCAACTGTTGCCATCATTACTCTCCCACACAGCATTCATTCGTCCTCCCAACCGTTGCCACCACCTATACCCACCACAGCCATTGGCACCACCATTATTGCCACCAACGCCAATCACTATTGCTGTCACAACCCTCAACCACCGCCGTTGGAAACACTATCCCCACCACAAAGGCCACCATGCTAAAATATATATAACAAAAAACAGTCTCCTTCCATCGAGGGACACCTTGTGATGCTCAATATATGATGGATTCGACGATCTGATTGTTGAATTTTTTATCCCTTAGTTCTATCAAAATATCACTAAGACAATTTGTTGTAATGGAAAAAAAATAGACAAACATAGTTTTTTCAATAAACAATCAAATGACTACTTTCTAATTAAAAGGTCACATGATTACCGATTTTGATGATTTTTTTCATAAAAGATCTATGAATTAAGAGATGAATATTCAACAGTTGAAACGTTGAAATTTATTGTACATTAAACGATCATCAATAGAAGTGGATTGCTACAAAAATATTACAACCAACACAATTTTGTTAATTGTTATAAATAGGCGAAAGTGAGAGATAACTTTTGCTAGAGAGAGAAGCAGAACAAGTGCAATGTAATACACAAATGATGTAGGTAAAGAAGGGAGGGGATAGTGGTATTATTGCTTTTCACTTTTGATCTGGTGTGTTGTTTGATTATACACTGATGCTCTTTATATTGAGCCTTTCACGTGCATACTTCTACAAGGCAACTTAAGGCATGTTGAAAAACCATGCTATATAAGTTGAAGATCATGTCATCCAACAATAGTAAATCTGACAACACCACCATTTTAGTCCTCCTTACTTTTTAATTTTTGACTAAACTATATAGGCATTCAAATCCACATCTTTTACAACATTAATCATTTTCCTTGATACCACACAGTTTCAAAGTTTTTGTCTCGCAACAAATATCTTGGATTAAAGGACCAAACGCATTTTTAAATTATAAAAGTTTAAAAAAAAAAATTTGTCCTTTCCATTTTGCAAAGTAATTCTTCAAAGATTACTAAATAACTAATAATTATTTAAGTAACTTCACACTTACTTAATTGAACGCGTAATTAATTGTGATAATCTTGATTAGCAATGTAAACCATAGAGGATAATAGGACTAGGGCGGATAGACCGATAGAGAAGCCTTTGGGTACCACGACAATAACGACGCCGTATACGACACACAGCCACCAGCTAAATAAATTATAATTCCGACGTCGGGGTCGGACAAAGATTCCGCCCTCTCTCTCTCTCTCTCCCTCTCCCTCTCCCTCTCCCCTTTGTTGTTGGTTGGTTGTGCCGCCCTACGGCGTCGTCTCCTTCCGTTAAAGTTAAGCCTTTTCCATTAATCAAATCAAATTTAATCAAACTATCTCCATTCTCCACGACCCTCAATCGTAATCCCTAATTCAGGTAATTACGATCGCCTCTATTTCAATCCTGTTTCTCCCATATATATATATATATATATGCTCTGTATCCAAATTTTCTTCCTTTCGTTTTGACATTTTCGATTAGGTTTTAACATTTTAGGGTCGATCAGCATTTTTTTTGTTTTGGCGAATTATGGGTTATGTGGGATCGTTTAGGTTTGTGCATGTTGTTTAATTAGTTTTTATTTGTTTAAATTTTTTATTTAGCATGGATTTTATCTGGGCATGAGTTGCTTTGATTTAATATTTACTTGAATTGGTTCAAATTGTTTTACTTAGCTTGAATTATGGAGTTTTATTTAATCCAAAGGAGCTCGATTTGCATCTTTTTACTTTGATAATTTTCTTTTTACTTTTGTTGCTCTCGGGTGAGCGCTATCGATTGAGAAGACTTGGTGGAAGAATGTTTCGTGTAGTCCACTTAACTTACTTAGAATTAGGCAAATTAAGAGCTTAGTTATGGCCGGTGTCGCTGCATTGGGGAGTAAACGAGACAAGCAGGATTTTTTTATGAGCTGATGCAATGTACTGTTTAGCTGTATGTCTTGAATTTATCCGAGTTATATGAGATAGTGGGTGTAAGCTTGTGGTCCTTTATATGGGGTTGGATATTTGTGATCGAATTATGGTAGAAAGTGGAGTTGTTACTTTTTTGGAAGTGGGAAATGCTCATGATGTATATTAATGTTTTGAACTAAATATATAGAGATATTGAGATCTTGTAAGTGGAAGTTTACGCTCCAAAATATGGTGGTGTAACCGCTCTCAGCTGGATATCCATTCTCTGAGAAGTTTCTTGGTTTGCAGTCGGTCAACACAGCATTTTATTGTAACAAAAAGTACTTAGTAGTTTGGGCCGAATTTATAGCTAGGTGACAATGCTTTGGTATTGATAGGTTTAAATTAACTGGAAATTAGCTGCAGGATTACATAGAAGGAACTGCTGATTTTGATGCGAATTTATTATTGTTTCTTAAATGCTTATCAACCAAACAAGTACTGCTAATGTTATGTTATTCTTACCAAACAAATCCTTTGTCTTTTCAGCTTACTGTCAAAGATATGGTGGGTTGATGAAGTTCTTGGGGAAAAATAAAAATTGTGCTAACCAGAAAGATAAAATATCCTTACGTGATGCTATTCTAGATATAATCTGCTGCCTGTGGTTAACCTTGTAATACTTGTCATTTGATTGTTATGAGCCTATGCAAGGCCCAAAGATATCTAAAGATATTGTGTTCATTTGTACAAAAGCAATCCCTGAGTATGTTACTGATGAATTAGTGTGCCCTTTTTATTTCAGTACAATGGCATCTTCTTCGGACTCATGGATGAAGGAATATAATGAAGCAACAAAACTTGCCGATGATATCAATGGTATGATATCTGAATGGAGTACATTGCCCGCAGGTCCAGACACTCAGCGTCATGTCTCTGCTATACGGCGGAAGATTACAATATTGGGGACTAGACTTGATAGCTTACAGTCCCTTTTGTCAAAACTCCCTGGAAAACAGCATATGTAAGTCATCATAGACTCATAGTTGACTTGTTTTAATGCATGTGTCAACTGCCGTTAGAGTAAAATATAGGAACTAAACAATGTTGTATGCTCTTCTTTCATTTCCTGCTTCTATTGGTCAATGCTGCATGTGAAGGGGTTTATTCCCAACTTATGAGTTGAGTTAGTATTTCATGCTATCACCGTTTGTGATAAAAGCTCATGAAACTTTTGATCAAACATGGTTATTGTAAGATAGTCCTTTATAATGTTAAAGTGACTTCTGGCTATCATTATATGACATTCTTTTATGCTGCCAATTTTGAAACTCAGAACAGAGAAAGAGATGAACCGTCGGAAGGATATGATAGGAAATTTAAGATTGAAAGTTAAGCAGATGGCTTCAACATTGACATCCAACACTGCCAACCGAGATATCTTGCTGGGATCAGAAATAAATAAAGCTGATGCCATGGGAAGAACAGTTGGCCTAGACAACTACGGCCTTGTTGGTTTGCAACGACAAATTATGAAAGGCAAGATCCTTATTCGGATATAACGATTTTGTTGTCCTGTAATCTTTGCACATGATTGGTTTTCACAGTATTGATCTTTACATGGTATTCCTATGAAGCAGAGCAAGATGAGGGGCTCGAGAAATTGGAGGAGACTGTAGTAAGCACAAAACATATTGCATTGGCAGTCAATGAAGAACTTGGCCTGCACACTAGACTTATTGTATGTCCTTGCATTCTAGTACTTGTGTCTTTGAATCTTCCATCCAAAATGTAATTACTTATTTATCTAAAATTTATTTGTATTCTCAGTTTAACTTATTTCTTTCTGGCCCATTGTGCAGGATGACTTGGATGATCAAGTGGAGGTTACGGACTCCCGGCTACGGGTAATCATCTAACTCATGTATTTTAAATTATTGTGAACCCTTGTTTAGCAAATGACTATTGCACAACTCTTTCTTCCCTCCTGTCTGAATTCCCGGAAAGCAAGAAAATCAACAACAACAACAACAACAACAACAACAACAAAGCCTTTTCCCACTAAGTGGGGTCGGCTATATGAATCCTAGAACGCCATTGCGCTCGGTTTTGTGTCATGTCCTCCGTTAGATCCAAGTACTCTACGTCTTTTCTTAGAGTCTCTTCCAAAGTTGTCCTAGGTCTTCCTCTACCCCTTCGGCCCTGAACCTCTGTCCCGTAGTCACATCTTCGAACCGGAGCGTCAGTCGGCCTTCTTTGCACATGTTCAAAATCACCGGAGCCGATTTTCTCTCATATTTCCTACAATTTCGGCTACTCCTACTTTACCTCGGATATCCTCATTCCCAATCTTATCCTTTCTCGTGTGCCCACACATCCCACGAAGCATCCTCATCTCCGCTACACCCATTTTGTGTACGTGTTGATGCTTTACCACCCAACATTCTGTGCCATACAACATCGCTAGCCTTATTGCCGTCCTATAAAATTTTCCCTTGAGCTTCAGTGGCCTACGACGGTCACACAACACGCCGGATGCACTCTTTCCATCCAGCTCGTATTCTATGGTTGAGATCTCCATCTAATTCTCCGTTCTCTTGCAAGATAGATCCTAGGTAGCGAAAAACGATCGCTTTTTGTGAGCTTCGCTAGATTGCTCCGGTCATTAGTGTGGATAAGTATATAAATGGATAGAGATAGGAAAGCAAACACAAGATGTACGTGGTTCACCCAGATTGGCTACGTCCACGGAATAGAAGAGTTCTCATTAATTGTGAAGGGTTTACACAAGTACATAGGTTCAAGCTCTCATTTAGTGAGTACAAGTGAATGATTTAGTACAAATGACATTAGGAAATATTGTGGGAGAATGATCTCGTAATCACGAAACTTCTAAGTATCGGAGTGTGGTGTCGTCTTGACTTGCCTTATATGTCTCATAGGTAGATGTGGCATCTTCTCTGGAAGTACTCTTCCTCCATCCAGGGGTGGTATCTTTAACTGGTGGAGATGCACAAGGTAATGTATCAATTTCACTTGAAGCTTACTTGTAGTTTCAGGCTTGGTCAAGCGCGATACAAACCATGTAGTAGGAGTCCCCCAAGTCGCCGAGCTCGGGGGTCTGCTGAAAGAGGTGACAGACAAGGTAAGCAATCAGAGCTCCGACTGATTGTTCACCTTCTCCCCATCTTGCAGCAGCATGAAGGATAAAGAGAAGAAAAATGAGAAGAGATGATATGAGATACTTTTGCTTTTGAAGAAGTAACTTTCCACAGGCTTATTCTTGAACTGAGCTGGAGGGTTTTCTGGTTTCCTCCAGAGTATAAGGCCGACTGAAGAATTTGAGGGTCAAAACAAGTCCATCAAATCTAGAGTACGTTCCACCCTGCTGATATGGGATACTTTTGCTTTTGACAGAGTAATGAATGTATCGGCACGTGTGCTGTTACGCTTGTCTCCACATGCTTCCTTGTATCCTTCGCACTTGCCCTATCTGTTCCTCAAGCAGATGCGGAATCTTCCCTGGAAACATAAGATGTTGAAGATGAGTACTCGAGAGCAATGCCAGGTAAGTAATCAGGTAAGGGGTTCCAGGCAGTCAGTTCCTGGCTGGAAGCTTGATTCCAAGTGCTGACTGATTGCTCTCTTTCTCCTTGTCTTGCAGGTAAAAACAAGGCCAAAAGAAAAGACAGGGAAAAAGCATGATATGGGATACTCTTGCTTTTAACCCTGATGATATGAGATATTCTTGCTCTAGTATAGCTTGTTTGCAGAGGTATTATCGGGGGGAAAGAAAGCTGAATATTTCGAAAGGCTTCGTTGGGAGTGCCCTCTCAGATATGATGAAGGGTTGAGCATTTTTGCAGGTCTGCCTGTCCGTTGGGGATGGAGGTCGACATATATAGGAGTCTCCCTAACAACAAGTAGTAATGCTATTCCTTTACCCTGCTTGGTCATAGCACGGTAGTGGGAGCTGCCAGTTTCACATGTTTTAACTCTGTCAGAGCACTTTGAAAAAGTGGTCTGTGGTATCTGGCTCTCGAGATTCGGAGAACGATGCCTCTTCGATTTTTGAGAAAGCAATCATGCTGGGGGTATGACTCTCGAGATTCGGAGAGCAGTGTCTCTTCGATTTTTGAGGAAGTAATCATGTTGGGAGTCTGGCTCTCGAGATTCGGAGGGCGGTGCCTCTTCGATTTTGGAGCAAGCAATCTTGTTGGGAGTGTTGTCTCGAATGTGAGTAAAGGTTGGGCATGTTTGCTAGTCTACCTTGCCACGAAGCACAAAGGTTGACACACAGGGACTTTCCAATTATCCAGCAATGGTACTGTTCCTTTACCCTCTCTTCGATTTTGAGAAAGTAGTCATGTTGGGAGTCTGGCTCTCGAGATTCGGAGGACGGTGCCTCTTCGATTTTGGAGCAAGCAATCTTATTGGGAGTGTTTTCTCGAATGTGAGTAAAGGTTGGGCATGTTTGCTAGTCTACCTTGCCACGAAGCACAGAGGTTGACACACAGGGACTTTCCAATTATCCAGCAGTGGTACTGTTCCTTTACAGTTGTGGGTAATAATATGGTAGCTAGACCTTCAAAATTTATGTGTCTAAACTTTTGTTAGTGCTGTTTCTTTGCTATTCTTTTACCTTTCTTGGTCAGAGCGATGTAGTGGGAGCTGCAAGCTTCACGTGCTCAACTTTGGCAGAGAACTTTGGCAAAGTTATTTGTGGTACCCATGAGCTATTGTTGCGTGTGGGAAGTGGGTGATTGAACAGTAAGATTCATGTGCTTTCTACTTCACCAGAAGTCTTCGACAGAATGCCCATAATTTCTGCAAAGCTGAGTGTGCGTGTGACAGGTGCTGACAAGGCTAGAAAAGTAGGTGCCTCTTCGATTTCTGAGATCGGCCCTCGTGGTCTCTGAGCAGCCCAGCTTTTGAGAAAGCGAGCGCCTCTTCGATTGATTCGGAGAACGATGCCTCATCGATTTTTGAGAAAGCAATCATGCTGGGGGTCTGGCTCTCGAGATTCGGGGAGCAGTGTCTCTTCGATTTTTGAGAAAGTAATCATGTTGGGAGTCTGGCTCTCGAGATTCGGAGGGCGGTGCCTCTTCGATTTTGGAGCAAGCAATCTTGTTGGGAGTGTTTTCTCGAATGTGAGTAAAGGTTTGGCATGTTTGCTAGTCTACCTTGCCACGAAGCACAGAGGTTGACACACAGGGACTTTCCAATTATCCAGCAATGGTACTGTTCCTTTACCCTCTCTTCGATTTTTAAGAAAGTAGTCATGTTGGGAGTCTGGCTCTCGAGATTCGGAGGACGGTGCCTCTTCGATTTTGGAGCAAGCAATCTTATTGGGAGTGTTTTCTCGAATGTGAGTAAAGGTTGGGCATGTTTGCTAGTCTACCTTGCCACGAAGCACAGAGGTTGACACACAGGGACTTTCCAATTATCCAGCAGTGGTACTGTTCCTTTACCCTTGTGGGTAATAATATGGTAGCTAGACCTTCAAAATTTATGGGTCTAAACTTTGTTAGTGCTGTTTCTTTGCTATTCTTTTACCCTTCTTGGTCAGAGCGATGTAGTGGGAGCTGCAAGCTTCACGTGCTCAACTTTGGCAGAGAACTTTGGCAAAGTTATCTGTGGTACCCATGAGCTATTGTTGCGTGTGAGAAGTGGGTGATTGAACAGTAAGATTCATGTGTTTTCTACTTCCCCAGAAGTCTTTGACAGAATGCCCATAATTTCCGCAAAACTGAGTGTGCGTGTGACAGGTGCTGACAAGGCTGGAAAAGGCTGGAAAAGTAGGTGCCTCTTCGATTTCTGAGATCGGCCCTCGTGGTCTCTGGGGAGCCCAGCTTTTGAGAAAGCGAGCGCCTCTTCGATTTTTGAGATCGGCCTTCGTGGTCTTTGAGCAGCCCAACTTTTGAGAAAGCAAACGCCTCTTCGATTTCTGAGATCAACCCTCGTGATCTCTAAGCAGCCCAGCTTTTGAGAAAGCAAACGCCTCTTCGATTTCTGAGCAGGCGCCTCTTCGATTTCTGAAGCTTCGTCGAGTGCAGATTTTTATAGGGGCTGGCATTAAGTTCCAAAGCACACTTGAATCTCCACCAGTAGAAGCTTCATTCTTGCACTTCTAAGATCTTGATTTGTCCGACCTCTTCTCTCTTCAACACCTTTGAAAATGTCTGGCCCCTCCGACCGTCGTTTTGACTTGAACCTTGTTGAAGAGGCAGCCCCGCCTTCTCCAGACAACATATGGCGCCCATCCTTCGTCTCCCCTACTGGTCCTCTTACCGTTGGGGATTCCGTGATGAAGAATGATATGACCGCTGCGGTGGTGGCCAGGAACCTTCTCACTCCCAAAGATAACAGACTACTTTCCAAACGGTCTGATGAGTTAGCTGTTAAGGATTCGCTGGCTCTCAGTGTTCAGTGTGCAGGTTCTGTGTCTAATATGGCCCAACGCCTATTTGCTCGAACCCGCCAAGTTGAATCATTGGCGGCTGAAGTGATGAGTCTCAAACAGGAGATTAGAGGGCTCAAGCATGAGAATAAACAGTTGCACCGGCTCGCACATGACTATGCTACAAACATGAAGAGGAAGCTTGACCAGATGAAAGAAACTGATGGTCAGGTTTTACTTGATCATCAGAGATTTGTGGGTTTGTTCCAAAGGCATTTATTGCCTTCGTCTTCTGGGGCTGTACCGCGTAATGAAGCTCCAAATGATCAACCTCTGATGCCTCCTCCTTCTAGGGTTCTGTCCAGTACTGAGGCTCCAAATGATCCCCCTCCGGTGCCTTCTCTTTCTGGGGCTCTACCGACTGCTGAGACTTCTCCTAAGCAACCTTTGTGAAGGCTCCCTCTTGTGTGCTTATTTTGACTCATGTATATGTACATATTTGTAGCTTATCGGGGATATCAATAAATAAGCTTTCCTTCATTTCAACGTATTGTGTTAAATACACCAAAGCCTTCTTCGCTAAGTTCTTTGAATTTTCTTTTGTTAAAGCTTGTATGTTGAAGCTTTCTGAGTGGAGCATGTAGGTTGGGGTAGTGTTCCCTTAATTTCCCGAGTGAGGAAAACTTCTCGGTTGGAGACTTGGAAAATCCAAGTCACTGAGTGGGATCGGCTATATAAATCTTAGAACGCCATTGTGCTCGATCCTGTGTCATGTCCTTCGTTAGATCTAAGTACTCTAAGTCTTTTCTTAGAGTCTCTTCCAAAGTTTTCCTAGGTCTTCCTCTACCCCTTCGGCCCTGAACCTCTGTCCCATAGTCGCATCTTCTAATCGGAACGTCAGTAGGCCTTCTTTGCACATGTCCAAACCACCGTAACCGATTTTCTCTCATCTTTCCTTCAATTTCGGCTACTCCTACTTTACCCCGGATATCCTCATTCCTAATCTTATCCTTTCTCGTGTGCTCACACATCCAACGAAGCATCCTCATCTCCGCTACACCCATTTTGTGTACGTGTTGATGTTTCACCGCCCAACATTCTGTGCCATACAGCATCGCCGGCCTTATTGCCGTCCTATAAAATTTTCCCTTGAGCTTCAGTGGCATACGGCGGTCACACAACACGCCGGATGCACTCTTCCACTTCATCCATCCAGCTTGTATTCTATGGTTGAGATCTCCATCTAATTCTCCGTTCTTTTGCAAGATAGATCCTAGGTAACGAAAACGGTCGCTCTTTGGTATTTCTTGATCTCCGATCCTCACCCCTAACTCGTTTTGGCCTCCATTTGCACTGAACTTGCACTCCATATATTCTGTCTTTGATCGGCTTAGGCGAAGACCTTTAGATTCCAACACTTCTCTCCAAAGGTTAAGCTTTGCATTTACCCCTTCCTGAGTTTCATCTATCAACACTATATCGTCTGCGAAAAGCATACACCAAGGAATATCATCTTGAATATGTCGTGTTAACTCATCCATTACCAACGCAAAAAGGTAAGGACTTAAGGATGAGCCTTGATGTAATCCTACAGTTATGGGAAAGCTTTCGGTTTGTCCTTCATGAGTTCTTACGGCAGTCTTTGCTCCTTCATACATATCCTTTATAGCTTGGATATATGCTACTCGTACTCCTTTCTTCTCTAAAATCCTCCAAAGAATGTCTCTTGGGACCCTATCATACGCTTTTTCCAAATCTATAAAGACCATGTGTAAATCCTTTTTCCCATCTCTATATCTTTCCATCAATCTTCGTAAGAGATAGATTGCCTCCATGGTTGAGCGCCCTGGCATGAACCCGAATTGGTTGTCCGAAACCCGTGTCTCTTGCCTCAATCTATGCTCAATGACTCTCTCCCAGAGCTTCATTGTATGACTCATTAGCTTAATACCCCTATAGTTCATGCAATTTTGTACGTCGCCCTTATTCTTGTAGATAGGCACCAAAGTGCTCATTCGCCACTCATTTGGCATCTTCTTCGTTTTCAAAATCCTATTGAAAAGGTCAGTGAGCCATGTTATACCTGTCTCTCTCAAAAGTTTCCACACTTCGATTGGTATATCGTCTGGGCCTATTGCTTTTTTATGCTTCATCTTCTTCAAAGCTACAACCACTTCTTCCTTAGTTAATTCTTTGCTTGGTATTTCTAAGAAAAAATTATTATTAAAAGTAAGGCTGACAGGAGAAACAGTAGATGCTGTCGAGTGAAGAAAATTATGTTACTTCAAAGATGTTAGGAATTGATAGGGAGACTGAAGGAAACAAAAGTAATGGGACTTAAGTGATAAATCTTTTAATTCTACTTAATTTTTTTTTTCTCATCTTTTTGGCTGCCAGTGGTTCATGTTTTTACATAACTTTAAAGTGAGGGTTTCGGCTGAGATTGTGAGGAATAACTTAAGATTTTGGATAACTCTTAGGTTTAAATCTTAGCTATAAAAATTATTTATTGGGAAAACTAGATTCTGTGCTAGGAACAGGAGCTCTTAACCTGAACTAACTTTAGCACTAAGATATGTCCTTAAATTGTATTGAGAAGGCTGTACATGAGCCCAATGTACTAGATCAATGGATTTTATCAGCCAAAAAACTTCACGATCAATTTAAATCAATGTACTGTTGTACAATATTTGGGAGTCCAAATTGCATCACATTATGCCTACTAGAATGGGCTTTAATTTGCTATTCTATTGGTTGACTTTTAGGAAAGGGAAAACTGAAAGAAAATGCTTGGTTGAGTGATAAGAGAAGAAACTTTTCACTTACATTTGTCAGTAAAGTAAACTTAAATATTTTCTGCTGCCGCTTTGGGTGGCGTTCAATTTATTAGAAAAGAAAAAGAACCCAATAAAAGAGGATGTGCATTCGAGTTTGCGACTCCTTATTGTGAAAAAAAGGGTTTGCAGACGAATTAGAATCATATAAATTAGATTCCAGATTTGATTTGAGGTCTGCTGACGAAGCTTTTAGAGCATGTTATAGTATCTGTGGGGTATTGCGATTCCTTACTGTCGCTGAAGTTGATTGTTTTGATCTTTGTTTTGTTTCCTTAAGAATTGCAATGTTTTATTGGGAGCAAATATTAATCTCATACTATTTTGTCTACCCGTTAATGCCAAAACAGCGGGTGCAGAAAAACTTGGCAGTTTTGAACAAGCGCACAAAGGGTGGTTGCTCCTGCATGTGCATGCTTTTATCTGTTGTCGGGATGGTGGTTCTGGTTGCCGTGATATTTTTGTTGATCAAATACTTGTAATAATAGCAACTATTAAGTCTACACCGAGTATGAAGATCTCCTGTTTGTGTGTTTTGATGTTGCTGCCGTGAATGACTTGGTGTGTTTTCTTGCTTTGAAGCATGTTTTTCAAGGCTTTGAAATGAGGTGAAAAGAATCAGTCACTATGCAAAATTGTTGACATATTCCTTCGCCTATGAATGCATCACATGAACGTTATACATCTTTTATTGTTTCAATAGCGGGACGAACTTGACCCAACGATTTGTGGGGAATGTCGTGTTAGATACAATTGGAGCAATTACATCGAATCATATATTGTGATTAACGTTTGAAGATGTGAATTGAAATCGTGACCTTGTGTGCAACGATTAATGCTCTCAAGCACTTGAGTTACAAGTTGCTTTTGTTCATGAGAGGCAATTAGCTGAGGAACTGGCGATGGGTATGGCATTTTATTCACGCATTGGGTCACCGATAACAATAATTATACCAGACCGTAATATTAGTGACACGCTTGCCTCTTTCATTCAGTTCAACCAGATATATTTTCTTACTGTTGAAATATGTCTGAAGTTAGAATTATATAATATAAAAACAAATAATCGCCCTCGCAAGCCAAAAATGACGGTTTGGGCCTAATTGATTTATAGGCCCATGGAAATAATAAGCCCAGCTTTTGAACCTGATAATCATGTCTCTAACTTTATCACGTCTATCATTTACAGGCAAAATTAAATATGTAACCATTAAGAAATAAACACGTTTATCAACGTTTAAATAATAATTCAATTATTAACCTTTATGTAATTTAGTTTACAAAATTTGGTCAACCAATTTAGTCTTTTTAACATTACTCATATATTCTATTAAACTGCATGTGTGAAATATGGATTAAACTGCATGTGTGAAATATGGATATATATATATATATATTGCTCCACATATACAGTTATATATAATCGTGAAGCTGACGGACCCAGATGAGTTTTTGCACTTTCTTTCTGCTTAATCTCGTTTCCCTGCAAATTTTGCTACAAAATTTCATACCCAATAGGCCAATTTCGTAGCTTATTAGGGTTTTTCTTATTAATTCGATAATTGCTTTCCAGAACCAGTGGGGTTGGTCATGATGCAAGAGGGTTTATGTAAAGAATTAAGCGAAAAAAAATTTGTCAGATCAAATAAAGATGAGCAATGTGCCGAAAGAAGCTAAGAGATCGTAGCACAGAACTTGGCATTTCCAATTTGTCCCCTGATGTCGCCCTTGCTCTTACCCCGGCTGAGTACCGGGGTTCAAGAGATCATGCAGGTATTTGCCTTGTTAATGCGATTAATTTTGTTCAGTATAATTGCGCGTTTCTGTAGTTGTCGATTGATTCAATATTTTATTTTTGCAAAAAGAAATATTATTTGAACTCAATCTAACATCTTCTTACACCCAACTTACTCTTTATTATCAAAATACCTTCCCAAACCTAATTAAAAAGTATATTTATCTTTACCCATTATAAAATAAAATCTCAAAGAAACTCGAAAGTGAAAAGTTTTCTGAGTCCTTTGTCTTCCCTCCCACCTTGAGCTCTTTAGAAACAGAGCTTTTTGTTTTTCAAATTTTTCTCTGCATTTTTTTTGCTTCACTGCATGTTATTTGATTTTTTGGTAAAGTTTTCTACTGGAGCTGCGTACAACATTGTAGCATTTTCCGTGGCTGCTGTTTTTGATTTATTTGTGTTTTTGTGCTTGTGTGTGTGCAGGGACGGAGCTAGAAATTTCTTCTAGTGGGAACATCCGAAAACAATTAAGAAAACCTTATTATAGTATGATTTATACACAATATGATATTAAGGATGATTTCAAATGATGATGCATCACAATTCCAATGTTACACAAATTTCAATATAGTAGTGGAAAGTGGCAAAATGATGAGAAAAATATAAGTACATGATAGGAGGAAGAAGGGTTTTTCAGTTTGAATTACAGAACAAGAGCACTATTGCTCATATAATATTTGATATGAAGTATAAGTAGAATGAATGTATGTTGGATATTAGATACATATATATTCTTAAAAAATAACCCGTGTATATTATATAATTGTAGTATGTAACTAAACAAATGAATTACTTGAGTGAGGCTATCTGTCCCCAGTGAGCCTTCATTGGCTCCGTCCATGTGTGTGTGTTTTTTGTTGCAATTATTTAATTTTATTTGATAAAACAATTTATCTAACATGCACTCACTAACATGCACTATCCCAAGCAATTTATTAGAAGGAAAACAAATATCAATCCGGACGGCAACAAATTGTAATATGAAGTTGAAGTGAAAGGGTTTCGGATGGGAGTGACAAACTAGCACGGCAACAACTTCCGTGATATAATGAGAATACAAGTTGCCCACCTCTACAAGATATACCCCAATAGGCCCCATTTGTACTTGGTTCCCAATAGTGGGGGATTTTGTGACATTTATGTGATAGGTACCATTTTTCCTCTTTGTGACTGCTTAGCCCAAAGCCTTGAGTATTGTCCAAGGTCGCGCTGCAGGAGGTATTCAAAACCTTAATCCAATTATGAAATCCCTTCTCTCCCACTTCACACCTCGGCACACACTGTTCTTATATTTATAATACAGAGAGAGATGTGGGATCATTTTATTAAAAAATGATATTATAATACATTATAGAATGGAAATTATAATTTGAATTATAATTTGAATATCTATTGTGTAAAACCCTCACGTTCTGCTCTGATTAACGATGATATTTTCCCTTTCTAATAATTTACTTACAGTTTGCAATAATCATTGTGCTGCGTTCCGGAGTATGACCAATTTTATTTGAAAGTTAACTTTAGCATCAATACTAATTTGGAATGCCATTATGCTTTGCTTTGTAGCACTCGCGGCATACTCTGATGTAAAAAAATCTGAATACAAGGAAGAACGACTTCCTGTAGACATTAAATTGCCTGTTAAGCATGTATTGTCAAGGGAACTTCACGTATTTTCTTGCCCATGTTCTGATGTTCTTTGTGCACTTCACATAAAATAATATCTAATGCCAATTTCTCTGTGGTTGCCACTGCAGCTTTACTTTGAGAAGATTACAGAGCTTATTCGCAGGTCTAGTTCCACCCTCTTCAAAGAAGCATTAGTGAGCTTTGTTCCATGCATTGGTTCCATGCTTCACATGCTTTGTTGCTGATGAGGTAGTCATTCTAACTTAAACTGGGACCGATTGCTTTTTGTTATGCATTGTTAGTGACTTTTTCCTGAAATTGTCTCAGGTTACACGGAATTTGAATACTTTCCCTCTTCTATTTGCTTTGATGCGTCTTGTCCGGAGCCTTCTTCAAAATCCTCACATACATATTGAACCTTATGTAAGCAGTTCATTCTATCAACTGTTGAAGTACATAGATTTTGTAGCCGTATAATCTTCGATCTGATATTTCAGAAGAATTTATAGTTTGTCTATCTGCTATTTACAAGTTTCATTTCAAGTTAGATTTTATCTATATCTAATTTTGTAATTTGTTCCAGCTACAACAATTGATGCCATCTGTTATTACCTGCCCTGTTGCAAAAAGATTAGGGAATAGATATACTGACGATTACTGGGAACTTAGAAACTTTACAGCAAACCTGGTTTCTTCAATTTGCAAAAGGTGAAGACCTTTTTTATTTATTATTTGTTAAACCTATTTCTCTGTTTAAGGAAAAGATGCATGCAACAAGTATAACAATGTTGCACAATATATGCATTTGAAAAATACTGGCAATATATGTGTACCAAAAAGAAGAAAAAGTTGATTATTATTTCAATTTGGTTCATCATGTCTCATCCACTGGACACTGGAAAATCTTGTCTATATAGTCTCCAGGCCATTCTTGTAATGTACAATTTACATTTATGCATAGTACTAAGCCAAAGGCTGGAAAGTGTATGCGGCATTATTGAATGGTTGTATGCTTTTAGGTACACGTGCAAGTGTACATTAAAGTCAGGACTCCTTTTCCATAAATCAAGAACCATGTTCACTAACCTCGCTGACTCGGTCCGTCAGGTTTATAATTTTAGCAACGCTTAATCTGCCATTGTGACCAATTACCTTTGCTGAATAAATTGACACCATGCAGACGGATCATGAGTGTTTAAAAATAATGAGATCCTGGGTGTTTTAAAAGTCTAGCCTTACGTCAAGATATTTCTATATTTATTAGCAGTGTGTTTTGGCAGAGATTTGGGCATGCTTATCACAATCTTCAACCACGTTTTGACAAGGACTCTGCTTCATGCTTTCTTGGATCCAACAAAAGCATTACCTCAGCATTATGGTGCAATTCAAGGCTAGCAGCTCTTGGTCCCAGTGTGGTACGCTCTCGTGCATGCTTTTATGTTACATGATTTTTCTCGTAAGGCTGCAGTCTCTTGCGTTTTGAAAATATTTTCTTAGCACAGTTGCATTTAGTTTTGAGTAAAAGACTATTTACCACCCTCATGTTTTGTGGTTTTCAACATTTAGTACATCAAGTTTTTTTCGTCTCAAATTCATACCTAAAGTGTAAATTTTGGGACAGTCTCATACATCTATTAGTCAAACTATTAAATTTACCGTTAATTGTGACATGGCGCCATGACTGGGCGCCACGTATCATCCACGTTTTTTTTTCTTTTTTTCTTCTTTCTTCTGCAATTTTTTTTTCTTCCTCCTTCTCCTTCTTCCTCCCTCCTTCCTCCTTCTTCCTTCCCCTTCTTCTCCTTCTTCCTTCTTCTTCCTTCTCCTTCTCCTTCTTCTTCCTCTGAATCTGGGGAAGGCTTTTTTTTTTTTTCCTTTCTTCTTCTTCTTCCTCCTTTTTCCTCCTTTCTTCTTGGTCCTAGTGTGGTACGCTCTCGTGCATGCTTTTATGTTACATGATTTTTCTCGTAAGGTTGCAGTCTCTTGCATTTTGAAAATATTTTCTTAGCACAGTTGCATTTAGTTTTGGGTAAAAGAATGTTTACCACCCTCATGTTTTGTGGTTTTCAACATTTAGTACATCAAGTTTTTTTCGTTTCAGATTCATATCTAAAGTGTAAATTTTGGGACAGTCTCATACATCTATTAGTCAAACTATTAAATTTACCATTAATTGTGACGTGGCACCATGACTGGGCGCCACGTATCATCCACGTTTTTTTTTCTTTTTTTCTTCTTTCTTCTGCAATTTTTTTTTTCTTCCTCCTTCTCCTTCTTCCTCCCTCCTTCCTCCTTCTTCCTTCCCCTTCTTCTCCTTATTCCTTCTTCTTCCTTCTCCTTCTCCTTCTTCTTCCTCCGAATCTGGGGAAGGCTTTTTTTTTTCCTTTCTTCTTCTTCTTCCTCCTTTTTCCTCATTTCTTCTTCTTCTTCTTCCTCTGACTGCAACCTTTTTTGTTTCTTTTTTTTTCTTCCTTCTTTTTCTTCTTCTTCTAAAAAAAACCTTCATCTTCCCCAGATTCGAAGGAAGAAGAAGAAGAAGAAGGGGAAGGAAGAAGGAGGAAAGAAGAAGGAGAAGAAGGAGAAGAAGGAGGAAAAAAAAAACCTTCATCTTCCCCAGATTCGGAGGAAGAAGAAGGAAGAAGAAGGAAGAAGGAGAAGGAGGGGAAAGAAGAAGGAGGAAGGAAGAAGAAGAGGGAGGAAGAAAAAAAAAAAAAAGAAGAAGTTGCAGTCGGAGCAAGAAGAAGAAGAAGAAAGAGGAAGAAGGAGGAAGAAGAAGAAAGAAGAAAAAAGAAAAAAAAAAAGAAAAAAAAAAAGAAGAAGAAGAAGGAGAAGGAGAAGGAAGAAGAAGGAAGAAGGAGAAGAAGGGAAAGGAAGAAGGAGAAGGAAGAAGGAGAAGGAAGAAAAAAAAAAGTTGCAGAAGAAGGAAGAAGAAGGAAGAAGAAGAAAGAAGAAAAGAAAAGAAAAAAAATGAAAAAAAAAAACGTGGATGACACGTGGCGCCCAGTCATGACGCCACGTCACAATTAACGGTAGATTTAACAGTTTGACTAACGGATGTATGAGACTGTCCCAAAATTTACACTTTAGGTATGAATCTGAGACGAAAAAAACTTGATGTATTAAATGTTGAAAACCACAAAACATAAGAGTAGTAAACAGTCTTTTACCCTTTAGTTTTAATTGTGGCTGCCTTCATTGCATCGTTTTTTTCTGCTTTTCCTACTAGAAACATCTTTTGTGTTGGTTTTGAGCGAATTAAGATCCTTCTCGACGTTGAACAGGTTCGTCTACTCATACTTCCAAATCTCGATTCATCTATGCAACTTCTTGACCCAGAAATGATACTTGAGAAGCAAAAAAATGAGATAAAGAGGCAAGAAGCTTGGCGTGTCTATGGGGCTTTGCTGGTTGGTCATATATCAATCTGATTTTTGTTGTTATGTCCATGGGTTTGGTATTAAATTGACTATGGCATGGTATGCTACTTCCAGAAAGCGGCTGGCCAATGTATGCATGATCGGCTCAAGGTATTCCATATTCTGTTGTCTCCTCCAGCTCATGCCGTTTGGAAAAGCAACGGAAAGGTTACAACAATAATGACAAGTATGCCTTCCTTAACCCTTTTACTTGCTATGCTATATTCCCTGAACATCAGTGTTTAAAAAAAGGCGCCCCGAGGTGTGCCTAGGCCGTTTTTGGAGGCGGAGCAGGAGTGATAATGCCTTTGCCCAGTGGGAGTAGGCGAAAACTCGCTTAGACGTGGTCGAGGCATGACTAATTTGCTGAGGCGCGTCTAAAGGCAGTTGACTAGCGTTCCCAAATCCATCAGCGACCTAAAATCGAAGTTGAAGGGTTTTGTTGTCTAGGTAAATTGAAGTCGAAGGCTTTGTTGTCTAGGTTTAGGGTTGCAGTGTGCGGCGGCGTGTTCACTAAGGAGACACCACAATGACGTGTTCACTAAGGAGACACCACAACGAAGAAGGGGATTTTTTTTAATAAGACTTTGGCCCAAAACGATGTCCAAGTTTATTATTTTTATTTTTTTTAAAAATCCAGTCCCTGTTTTTTTTTCAATAACCTACAACAGTTCCCTTTTTTTTTTTAATAACTCACAACAATCTCCAATTATTTAGATTCCGTAAGGCTTTGGCTCATGCTTCAAGGCGTTTGCCTAGGCAGGATTATCCATGAAATGCCTTACCAACACCTTTGCCTTATAAAACATTGTTGAGCATACATTGATCCATTCATACTGTTTTGTGCATGTGGTGTGATTCGTGTCACAGTATTCACAGTCATGTGTATCACACACACACATATATACATTATGTAGTAAAACTTAAAAAAAGGGGATGTTTTTCATAAGATAAGGAATTGCATTAGGGGTGGGCAAACGGGTCCTGGACCCGCGGGTCGGGGCGGGTCTTTGCAGTTCGGGGCGGGTACGGGGCGGGTCTAAGAATTACAAATACAAAACAGGGCGGGGCGGGCCGGTTCCAGATAAATAACGGGGCGGACCGGTTCTAAAGATTGGAGAAAACGGGCCCCCGGCCCGGACCGTTGGTCTACTGTGATTACGGTCTCTTTTATTATTAGAATTGGACCCTCACTGTCACTCACCCTTTTATTATCAGGATTCAGACCTAATTCGATCTCTCCGCTCGATCTCTCCGCCTCCCTCGATCTCTCCGCTCTCCCGATCTCTCTCGATCTCATCCCTCTCGATCTCCTCTCTCTCGATCTCTTCCCTCTCGATCTCCTTCTTCTCGATCTCTCTCTCTCACAGTCTTTCTTTCTCTCTCTCTCTCCCATCTCACCTACCCTAAACCTTCACAAGCCGCCGTAAACCAGGCATATACCCAGCTCACCCGCCGTAAACCATCTGCGCCAGCCACAAGCCGCCATCCACAAAGCATCACCAGCTGCGACTTTGTCTCTGATCTGTTTAAATTTTCAGGTAACTATTTAAATTTTCAGGGTTCCAAACGCCGTTGTCTCTGATCTGTGTGTGAGTGGGTTGATGTTTTCTCTATTGTTTTCGGCAAAGATGATCTGGTTTCTCTATTTTTAGTATAATAAAGAGTTCTAGCTCCAATCTATGGTTATTGATATGTTTCTCTTAAAGCTTCCTCATTTTATTTTCCTTCTCGGATTCTCGATCGTTAAAAAGTTCACTGCTTTTTGGCGTTTTTGGAGCTCCGGTAGTCTGATAGATGACTCTCTGGTTTCCATTTCCGACTTCGTTTGGTTCCGATTGTTTTGTAGTCGTCTTCTTTCCTGTTAATTTTAATTTTTTATATTTGGAGCTGAGTAGTGGTTTCGGATGAGTTATCGGATTAAAATTTTTCCGTAAGTGGTTTTAGAGCGATGGCGGGTTTGCGGGTTGTCGCATGCGTTTGTTGTTGGTTTGGAAGTTTTAGCTATTGATGGTGAGGTTTAGAAATTTCCAAACTTGTTGGACCTACTTTCTATTTTCTTCTCATACTTTTCTGCTCTTGGTTTTGTGATTTGTTTAAAAAAAAAAATAGAAAGATATTTGGCCCCAGCAGGTTTTGTATGACTTTTGACTCTGTTTGGCTGCTCAGAAAATATGTTTGTGTAACTTTGAATGCTGAGAAAATGTTGGTAATCAAGCGTTAAAAACGTACAGTAAATGATGATTACTTGGCCCACCTGCATTTCGTAATTGTTCAGTGAGGGTCGTATTAATAGCTTGGTTCTGTTTAGGGAGGTGATTTTCACGTCTTCTGAATCTCTTATTGAGCCATTAATCAGACTTATGTATAACTTGCATGTTCATTATTGTTGTGCTAGTTATATTATGGGTGCTTTTTGTGTACGTTTTCTACGCTATTTTCTTTTTCTTGTGTACTTTACCAATTGAGAAAAAGATGTCCTTGTCCTTATGAGATGTTATTATGCAGTGAGTTTTGTCAGTTGAGAATCTGGCTCTCTTGTCTCTTTTAGGTTGCTTGGTTACGAAGGGGTGGAAGTCATAAATCCAGAGGGAGGCAAAGAAGATGCAGAGGAGGAAGCTCAAAGAGGAAGATGGAAGCAGGAGGTATATGCCATTTTCATGTTTAATTCCAGAAATTAAAGTGCAATTCTAGTTATCATTTTCTGGTTTAGTAAGCTATTTTCATGTGTGTATGTGTGTATGTGCGTGTGTGTGTGTATGTTCTCTGTGTGTGTGTGTGTGTGTGTATGTGTGCGTGTTTTGTTTTACTTATATGTGCAGTTTTTATATATGTGCAGTTTTGATTTATACATGTGCAGTTTTGATTTATATATGTGCAGTTTTGATATATGTGCAGTTTGGTTTTATATAGATCGAGCATACATTCTTTGAGGAGCAAGACTGAGCTAACTATTCTGGGATTAGTTGGTTGATTTCTCAATTCCTTAAACGAGAAGGTAATTTCAAATTCATGTCCTCAAGTTCCTTGTTATACTTATATGTGCAGTTTTTATATATGTGCAGTTTTGATTTATACATGTGCAGTTTTGATTTATTTTATACATGTGCAGTTTTGATTTTTATATGTGCAGTTTTGATTTATATATGTGCAGTTTTGATATATGTGCAGTTTGGTTTTATATATTTACAGATTTCTTTCTACATTATGTCTCACTCTCAAACAACTCGAACGAACAAAGGAAAAGGAATTGCGGTAACATTTTAAACTCAAATGAATAAACTTTAAATTTCAATGAGGATAATATGATGTTTATATTCTATTTTTGCTTACAGATTCAATGAGGAATTGAGGATTGTTGTTGGAACTTGGGCGTTGGATGTGGTTTTAATTTGAAATTTATTGCGGATGTCATGTTTATGTTGTTTTGGAGTATTTGATTTTTGGAATTTGGATGTCTTGGACTTTCGGATATTGTGTATGTGGATTTCATTTTTAGATGTTGGAGGACGATGTAATATTGTTATTTTGGATGTATTGTTAAAACTTAATTTATGAACTTGGATATTAGACTTTGTATTTAGATTAGATGTGAATAATGGTGAATTTGTGCAAAATCTGCATAAATGCAGTGTCACTGTGATTGTGCAGTTGCAAATTGCAATCTGTGCAGTTTGCAAACTGTGCAGTGCAGTTAAAAAAAAAAAAAAAAGGTACCCGTGGACCCGGCCCGAACCGGCCCGTTTTAACCGGGCCGGGTAATGTCCGGTTCCTATACAAGAAAATCCAATCCCCGCCCCGTCCCGGCCCGTTTCGGGTAATGTTAGGTTCCTACAAACTTATGTTCGGCCCGGCTCGGCCCGGCCCGTGCCCAGCCCTAAATTGCATAGCGCAGCTCAATGCAATCCTATGATCCAAACTGTTCACTTGTTAGGTACGTATTCGAGGTTGTCTTTACAAAACAACAACTAAATCAGAATTCAGTTAGTCATCTAACTGTGATAAATATACGGTTGAACATAATATTCGCGATGATCTCTACATCATCATGATAATCTACGGTGTGGAATGAGCCAATATCATATTTGTGGCTATATTAAAAAGACAAACAACAACAACAACAACAACAAAGCCTTTTCCCACTAAGTGGGGTCGGCTATATGAATCCTAGAACGCCATTGCGCTCGGTTTTGTGTCATGTCCTCCGTTAGATCCAAGTACTCTAAGTCTTTTCTTAGAGTCTCTTCCAAAGTTTTCCTAGGTCTTCCTCTACCCCTTCGGCCCTGAACCTCTGTCCCGTAGTCACATCTTCGAACCGGAGCGTCAGTCGGCCTTCTTTGCACATGTCCAAATCACCGGAGCCGATTTTCTCTCATCTTTCCTACAATTTCGGCTACTCCTACTTTACCTCGGATATCCTCATTCCCAATCTTATCCTTTCTCGTGTGCCCACACATCCCACGAAGCATCCTCATCTCCGCTACACCCATTTTGTGTACGTGTTGATGCTTCACCACCCAACATTCTGTGCCATACAACATCGTTGGCCTTATTGCCGTCCTATAAAATTTTCCCTTGAGCTTCAGTGGCCTACGACGGTCACACAACACGCCGGATGCACTCTTTCCATCCAGCTCGTATTCTATGGTTGAGATCTCCATCTAATTCTCCGTTCTCTTGCAAGATAGATCCTAGGTAGCGAAAACGGTCGCTTTTTGTGATCTTCGCTAGATTGCTCCGGTCATTAGTGTGGATAAGTATATAAATGGATAGAGATAGGAAAGCAAACACAAGATGTACGTGGTTCACCCAGATTGGCTACGTCCACGGAATAGAAGAGTTCTCATTAATTGTGAAGGGTTTACACAAGTACATAGGTTCAAGCTCTCCTTTAGTGAGTACAAGTGAATGATTTAGTACAAATGACATTAGGAAATATTGTGGGAGAATGATCTCGTAATCACGAAACTTCTAAGTATCGGAGTGTGGTGTCGTCTTGACTTGCCTTATCTGTCTCATAGGTAGATGTGGCATCTTCTCTGGAAGTACTCTTCCTCCATCAGGGGTGGTATCTTTAACTGGTGGAGATGCACAAGGTAATGTATCAATTTCACTTGAAGCTTACTTGTAGTTTCAGGCTTGGTCAAGCGCGATACAAACCATGTAGTAGGAGTCTCCCAAGTCGCCGAGCTAGGGGGTCTGCTGAAAGAGGTGACAGACAAGGTAAGCAATCAGAGCTCCGACTGATTGTTCACCTTCTCCCCATCTTGCAGCAGCATGAAGGATAAAGAGAAGAAAAATGAGAAGAGATGATATGAGATACTTTTGCTTTTGAAGAAGTAACTTTCCACATGCTTATTCTTGAACTGAGCTGGAGGGTTTTCTGGTTTCCTCCAGAGTATAAGGCCGACTGAAGAATTTGAGAGTCAAAACAAGTCCATCAAATCTAGAGTACGTTCCACCCTGCTGATATGGGATACTTTTGCTTTTGACAGAGTAATGGATGTATCGGCACGTGTGCTGTTACGCTTGTCTCCACATGCTTCCTTGTATCCTTCGCACTTGCCCTATCTGTTCCTCAAGCAGATGCGGAATCTTCCCTGGAAACATAAGATGTTGAAGATGAGTACTCGAGAGCAATGCCAGGTAAGTAATCAGGTAAGGGGTTCCAGGCAGTCAGTTCCTGGCTGGAAGCTTGATTCCAAGTGCTGACTGATTGCTCTCTTTCTCCTTGTCTTGCAGGTAAAAACAAGGCCAAAAGAAAAGACAGGGAAAAAGCATGATATGGGATACTCTTGCTTTTAACCCTGATGATATGAGATATTCTTGCTCTAGTATAGCTTGTTTGCAGAGGTATTATCAGGGGGAAAGAAAGCTGAATATTTCGAAAGGCTTCGTTGGGAGTGCCCTCTCAGATATGATGAAGGGTTGAGCATTTTTGCAGGTCTGCCTGTCCGTTGGGGATGGAGGTCGACATATATAGGAGTCTCCCTAACAACAAGTAGTAATGCTATTCCTTTACCCTGCTTGGTCATAGCACGGTAGTGGGAGCTGCCAGTTTCACATGTTTTAACTCTGTCAGAGCACTTTGAAAAAGTGGTCTGTGGTATCTGGCTCTCGAGATTCGAAAAACGATGCCTCTTCGATTTTTGAGAAAGCAATCATGATGGGGGTCTGACTCTCGAGATTCGGAGAGCAGTGTCTCTTCGATTTTTGAGGAAGTAATCATGTTGGGAGTCTGGCTCTCAAGATTCGGAGGGCGTTGCCTCTTCGATTTTGGAGCAAGCAATCTTGTTGGGAGTGTTGTCTCGAATGTGAGTAAAGGTTGGACATGTTTGCTAGTCTACCTTGCCACGAAGCACAAAGGTTGACACACAGGGACTTTCCAATTATCCAGCAATGGTACTGTTCCTTTACCCTCTCTTCGATTTTGAGAAAGTAGTCATGTTGGGAGTCTGGCTCTCGAGATTCGGAGGACGGTGCCTCTTCGATTTTGGAGCAAGCAATCTTGTTGGGAGTGTTTTCTCGAATGTGAGTAAAGGTTGGGCATGTTTGCTAGTCTACCTTGCCACGAAGCACAGAGGTTGACACACAGGGACTTTCCAATTATCCGTACTGTTCCTTTACCCTTGTGGGTAATAATATGGTAGCTAGACCTTCAAAATTTATGTGTCTAAACTTTGTTAGTGCTGTTTCTTTGCTATTCTTTTACCTTTCTTGGTCAGAGCGATGTAGTGGGAGCTGCAAGCTTCACGTGCTCAACTTTGGCAGAGAACTTTGGCAAAGTTATCTATGGTACCCATGAGTTATTGTTGCGTGTGGGAAGTGGGTGATTGAACAGTAAGATTCATGTGCTTTCTACTTCACCAGAAGTCTTCGACAAAATGCCCATAATTTCTGCAAAGCTGAGTGTGCGTGTGACAGGTGCTGACAAGGCTAGAAAAGTAGGTGCCTCTTCGATTTCTGAGATCGGCCCTCGTGGTCTCTGAGCAGCCCAGCTTTTGAGAAAGCGAGCGCCTCTTCAATTGATTCGGAGAACGATGCCTCATCGATTTTTGAGAAAGCAACCATGCTGGGGGTCTGGCTCTCGAGATTCGGGGAGCAGTGTCTCTTCGATTTTTGAGAAAGTAATCATGTTGGGAGAGTGGCTCTCGAGATTCGGAGGGCGGTGCCTCTTCGATTTTGGAGCAAGCAATCTTGTTGGGAGTGTTTTCTCGAATGTGAGTAAAGGTTGGGCATGTTTGCTAGTCTACCTTGCCACGAAGTACAGAGGTTGACACACAGGGACTTTCCAATTATCCAACAGTGGTACTGTTCCTTTACCCTTGTGGGTAATAATATGGTAGCTAGACCTTCAAAATTTATGGGTCTAAACTTTGTTAGTGCTGTTTCTTTGCTATTCTTTTACCCTTCTTGGTCAGAGCGGTGTAGTGGGAGCTGCAAGCTTCACGTGCTCAACTTTGGCAGAGAACTTTGGCAAAGTTATTTGTGGTACCCATGAGCTATTGTTGCGTGTGGGACTACTTCCCCAGAAGTCTTTGACAGAATGCCCATAATTTCCGCAAAGCTGAGTGTGCGTGTGACAGGTGCTGACAAGGCTGGAAAAGTAGGTGCCTCTTCGATTTCTGAGATCGGCCCTCGTGGTCTCTGAGGAGCCCAGCTTTTGAGAAAGCGAGCGCCTCTTCGATTTCTGAGATCGGCCTTTGTGGTCTTTGAGCAGCCCAACTTTTGAGAAAGCAAACGCCTCTTCGATTTCTGAGATCAACCCTCGTGATCTCTAAGCAGCCCAACTTTTGAGAAAGCAAACGCCTCTTCGATTTCTGAGCAGGCGCCTCTTCGATTTCTGAAGCTCCGTCGAGTGCAGATTTTTATAGGGGCTGGCATTAAGTTCCAAAGCACACTTGAATCTCCACCAGTAGAAGCTTCATTCTTGCACTTCTAAGATCTTGATTTGTCCGACCTCTTCTCTCTTCAACACCTTTGAAAATGTCTGGCCACTCCGACCGTCGTTTTGACTTGAACCTTGTTGAAGAGGCAGCCCCGCCTTCTCCAGACAACATATGGCGCCCATCCTTCGTCTCCCCAACTGGTCCTCTTACCGTTGGGGATTCCGTGATGAAGAATGATATGACCGCTGCGGTGGTGGCCAGGAACCTTCTCACTCCCAAAGATAACAGACTACTTTCCAAACGGTCTGATGAGTTAGCTGTTAAGGATTCGCTGGCTCTCAGTGTTCAGTGTGCAGGTTCTGTGTCTAATATGGCCCAACGCCTATTTGCTCGAACCCGCCAAGTTGAATCATTGGCGGCTGAAGTGATGAGTCTCAAACAGGAGATTAGAGGGCTCAAGCATGAGAATAAACAGTTGCACCGGCTCGCACATGACTATGCTACAAACATGAAGAGGAAGCTTGACCAGATGAAGGAAACTGATGGTCAGGTTTTACTTGATCATCAGAGATTTGTGGGTTTGTTCCAAAGGCATTTATTGCCTTCGTCTTCTGGGGCTGTACCGCGTAATGAAGCTCCAAATGATCAACCTCTGATGCCTCCTCCTTCTAGGGTTCTGTCCAGTACTGAGGCTCCAAATGATCCCCCTCCGGTGCCTTCTCTTTCTGGGGCTCTACCGACTGCTGAGACTTCTCCTAAGCAACCTTTGTGAAGGCTCCCTCTTGTGTGTTTATTTTGACTCATGTATATGTACATATTTGTAGCTTATCGGGGATATCAATAAATAAGTTTTCCTTCATTTCAACGTATTGTGTTAAATACACCAAAGCCTTCTTCGCTAAGTTCTTTGAATTTTCTTTTGTTGAAGCTTGTATGTTGAAGCTTTCTGAGTGGAGCATGTAGGTTAGGGTAGTGTTCCCTTAATTTCCCGAGTGAGGAAAACTTCTCGGTTGGAGACTTGGAAAGTCCAAGTCACTGAGTGGGATCGGCTATATGAATCTTAGAACGCCATTGTGCTCGATCCTGTGTCATGTCCTTCGTTAGATCCAAGTACTCTAAGTCTTTTCTTAGAGTCTCTTCCAAAGTTTTCCTAGGTCTTCCTCTACCCCTTCGGCCTTGAACCTCTGTCCCATAGTCGCATCTTCTAATCGGAGCGTCAGTAGGCCTTCTTTGCACATGTCCAAACCACCGTAACCGATTTTCTCTCATCTTTCCTTCAATTTCGGCTACTCCTACTTTACCCCGGATATCCTCATTCCTAATCTTATCCTTTCTCGTGTGCCCACACATCCAACGAAGCATCCTCATCTCCGCTACACCCATTTTGTGTACGTGTTGATGTTTCACCGCCCAACATTCTGTGCCATACAGCATCGCCGGCCTTATTGCCGTCCTATAAAATTTTCCCTTGAGCTTCAGTGGCATACGGCGGTCACACAACACGCCGGATGCGCTCTTCCACTTCATCCATCCAGCTTGTATTCTATGGTTGAGATCTCCATCTAATTCTCCGTTCTTTTGCAAGATAGATCCTAGGTAACGAAAACGGTCGCTCTTTGGTATTTCTTGATCTCCGATCCTCACCCCTAACTCGTTTTGGCCTCCATTTGCACTGAACTTGCACTCCATATATTCTGTCTTTGATCGGCTTAGGCGAAGACCTTTAGATTCCAACACTTCTCTCCAAAGGTTAAGCTTTGCATTTACCCCTTCCTGAGTTTCATCTATCAACACTATATCGTCTGCGAAAAGCATACACCAAGGAATATCATCTTGAATATGTCGTGTTAACTCATCCATTACCAACGCAAAAAGGTAAGGACTTAAGGATGAGCCTTGATGTAATCCTACAGTTATGGGAAAGCTTTCGGTTTGTCCTTCATGAGTTCTTACGGCAGTCTTTGCTCCTTCATACATATCCTTTATAGCTTGGATATATGCTACTCGTACTCCTTTCTTCTCTAAAATCCTCCAAAGAATGTCTCTTGGGACCCTATCATACGCTTTTTCCAAATCTATAAAGACCATGTGTAAATCCTTTTTCCCATCTCTATATCTTTCCATCAATCTTCGTAAGAGATAGATTGCCTCCATGGTTGAGCGCCCTGGCATGAACCCGAATTGGTTGTCCGAAACATGTGTCTCTTGCCTCAATCTATGCTCAATGACTCTCTCCCAGAGCTTCATTGTATGGCTCATTAGCTTAATACCCCTATAGTTCATGCAATTTTGTACGTCGCCCTTATTCTTGTAAATAGGCACCAAAGTGCTCGTTCGCCACTCATTTGGCATCTTCTTCGTTTTCAAAATCCTATTGAAAAGGTCAGTGAGCCATGTTATACCTGTCTCTCCCAAAAGTTTCCACACTTCGATTGGTATATCGTCTGGGCCTATTGCTTTTTTATGCTTCATCTTCTTCAAAGCTACAACCACTTCTTCCTTCCGGATTCGACGATAAAAAGAGTAGTTTCTACACTCTTCTGAGTTACTCAACTCCCCTAAAGAAGCACTCATTTCATGTCCTTCATTGAAAAGATTATGAAAATAACCTCTCCATCTGTCTTTAACCGCGTTCTCTGTAGCAAGAACCTTTCCATCCTTATCCTTGATGCACCTCACTTGGTTTAGGTCCCTTGTCTTCTTTTCCCTTGCTCTAGATAGTTTATAGATATCCAACTCTCCTTCTTTGGTATCTAGTCGTTTATACATATCGTCGTAAGCCGCTAACTTAGCTTCTCTGACAGCTTTCTTCGCCTCTTGCTTCGCTTTTCTATACCTTTCACCATTTTCATCGGTCCTCTCCTTGTATAAGGCTTTACAACATTCCTTCTTAGCCTTCACCTTTGTTTGTACCTCCTCATTCCACCACCAAGATTCCTTTTGGTGTGGGGCAAAGCCCTTGGACTCTCCTAATACCTCTGGAGGATATTTGTGGCTAGTAATTGTCTGCCTCTGGAGGATGGTTGAGCGCGGGGAAAGGTCATGTATGTGCTATGATATAGAGTATGTAAACCACCCACTAACTGAGGTTGATATCTCATACCAAGAAGAATTGGAACAGATGCGTTTGGTGCCCAGTTCGTTGAAAAACGACGCATGCCCTACTAACGGGGGAATCAGATGTTGGTTTTAAATATTATTCTGACAGAATCATTGTTGGGTTTTTGTTACACCCCACCCCCAATTATATGTATAATTTTGTTTTTCCCAAAAAATTAATGGAATTAACTATTAAACCTTTAGCTTTTCACCCAATCAGGATCTGAAAGTGGGATTTTTCTTCACCCTCAAACTGCCACGTGGTAGCACCCCAACACTCCCCACTTTTCTCTTTCTTTCCCCCACCCCGAGATCTCTCTCTCACTCTCACTTTCAACTCTCTTTCTCTGCACTCTCTCCCTCTCTCGAAACCCTCTTATTCCTCTCCCTTTCCTTGGCCCGTGTGCACCCAAGTACACCCACACCCATACCATCGTTTCGGTGTCATCATCATCATCACCATCAACATCTCGTTTCTCTCTCCTTCTCCCGTCGCTGCGAGGACGACGAAACCCAGAAACTCTTCGGCAAGATTTTCTTGTTTTTCCGGCTAGGTAAGCCTCATGATTTTCTCCCTCTGTTTTAAGTTGATGTTTGAGTTCGATTGTTGAGAGATTTTCATGTGGTTGGCAAGGTTTAACACGAGATCAGCTCGAGGAAACGAAAACCCATCTTCGGCGAGCCCGTGAGTGTCGAGAGGTTTTCTGACCATCATCGGCTGTTTCACGGCGAACCAAAGGTATCAAATTACTCCTCTCACCTTGTGCTTCCTTTTGGTACTTAGATCGGAGCATATGGTTCATATTTGCAGTTGGCCAGAGCTAGGGAAGCTCCTGCATTCACCCCCGTCGACACCCAAGCCTTTAGGTCGTTTAAGGAACATCAGGCTTTAGGCCTGTTATGAACCAACCCAAAACCCTTACCTGTTCCCTTTTTATTTTTATTTAAATTCATTAAAACCCAAATACAATCGGGCTAGGCCTATAAGCCTAGCCTAATTGGAAACCTTGTGAACTCGGACCCGTGTGAGTAAACCAGGGCTTCAAACCCTTCTAATCAGGCCTTCGGGCCCTGTGAGAATAAGGGTTTTCGACCTGTTTGCCTAAAACCCTAAACCTTTAGGCCAAGAACCCAAGCCCTAAACCCGGTCCAACCCTCAGCCCAGACCCGTTTGACCCGGTCTGACTGTTGACTCGGTCAATGTTGACTGTTGACTTTGACTTTCAAGTTGACTTTTTGAGTTTTTGTCTGGGACCTCTCCTAGGCTAATTTCAACATCCTGGACCCGTTTTTTAAGTCCGTTTTCCCTAATTAATTTGTTTGAGTAGAGTTTGACTAAATGTACCCTTTATGTACATAGGTGCAATTAATAGCGACAATTCCATTATTCCTTTTTGGTACGTCTTTGCACCAACGGTGTACGGTGAGTGGACTCCTTAAAAAATGCATGTTTTAATAATAGAAATGCATAAATGAAAAGCATGATTTACTGATTATGTTTTATGAAACGCTTTGAGATAACATGCTTACTGATGCTATTTTGAATTATTACTATTTTTCCCATAACCAGTGTTCTTGTAGAATATCTGATGGATGACGATATGATATTTAGAACATGTTTCAAACACCTCTTTATAGTATAGATGATGGATGACTTTATGCTATGAAGTTGTTTTTCAATATATATATGGTCAATGGTTTTATATTTACCTAGTAGTCCTTATTCCGCTACGGGACGTAGGGATAGTTTCCAATCCATCCCGAGCGATGGTTATGGTGTTGGCATAGGGCCTGATGTCTTTTTCCTCTGGCTATTAGCACAGGGATGAGGAGCCGGCATGATGCCTGGGGGTTATCAGACATTCTCTAGTGATTATTATACATACAAGTTATGATTTGAGACATTGCACGACATGCTAGGGTTCAGAAAACCTATTTTATCATGTTATTTGTGTTTTCATAAAACCTGGGGGTTAGTACGTTGATGACTGTTTTAGTGTGTGTGTGTTTATATATATATATATCAACTTGGTCCACTCATGTTTGTTTTGCGCCCCCTTCAGGACCTAGGAACGAGGATTTCGATCTGAGCTACGAGGCATTCCCCTACCAGTGATAACTTGCTATATTCTCTCTACTTCGACATATATTGTAATGGCACTTTTCTATCTTAAATTTCCATTTGTACTCTGTAATAGACGTATGCTTTGAACATGTCATGCATTATCTTAATGATAAATTGTTAGCAATTGAATTTTAGTTTGGTGTTGTTCATTCCTATTGCATGTTTAATTCCAATATTTATGCATGTGTCACATGTTCGTAGCTTTTGCATAAATTAAATGGCTTCCGTCACCCTTAGTGTGTCGGCCAGCACGTGACCATCTCGATGTCCCTAGAACATCGGGATTGGGACGTGTCAGATTGGTATCAAAGCATGGTTAGTTTAGAGCGTACTTAGGATTTCATTCCACCATTTGCTAATCATAATTCTCATCATATCCTCAATCTCCAATTGTCCTAAATCTTGCTTGTCTTTTATCAGAATTATGGACCTCGCTGGTGGGAATGTACCTTGTCAAGCTCGTTCTGGTATAGGGGGAGGAATCCAACAATTGACCAACGTTTTACGGAATGTCCTTACTACTGGTAGTAGATTGAATCGCACCTACATTGAGATTGCTCGTAGTCATGGTATTTCAGATCTTCGAGTAGTTGGAGCCTGTCCGGAGGCTGAGGAATGGTTGGAATAGGTGGAGGACACTCTGGAGAGTATGAGATGCGCACCAGGTGAATAGACAGAGACCGCAACTTATTGTCCACAGAGTACTACGATGACTTGGGCTGCGTTTCGGAGAATTTTTAGTGCATATTTTCTGAGCCCTAGTTATCAGTTAAGGATGAGACAACAATTCTTGGAGTTTCACCAGGGCGATTTGAGTATCACTGAGGTTGATAATACTTTTTGGCGTCTATCGAGACATCATTCAGGGACATATGGGAATCCGAGTGAAATGATGATTCAGTTGCTGATTTGCTTAAATCCAGACTATCGTGAAGCAGTGGTAGCATAGAGGCACATAAGTTACGAGGAGATGATCGAGACTTGCTTGAGAATCGAGCAGTCTAGGTGGGAGACTAATAATCAGGAGCAGTCACAGTTTTAAGAACCACCCTAAAGTCAGTATTGACCTCGGAACCAGAACCAAAAGGGTCGTGGTTTTTGATCCTGAAGCCTAAGGGAATCTGCTAGCTCTTCTAACCCCGTTGGCCTTAGACACTCTTATTTCTTCAAACGTCAGGGTCATAGTTTAGGTTATTCTGGCGAGGGCTCATGTAGTGAATCAGGGAGACGATCATTCAGTCACTTCAGATCACTAATCACGTGTCACAGGTGTGGAGGCACGGGGCATATTGCCAGATATTGCTCTTCGGCCCAACCAGCCGAGAGTTATGCTTCTGTTTCGAGTTATAGTGGATGGGGTAACCCGAGTTCTAGTTATGGCGGTAATTATACTCAGAACTATGGCGGGAGTGGAAGCCAGAATACTCAGTTTTCCATGCAAAGACAACCGCAACAGTTTAGTGCAGCTTCGGGTAGTCACACTCAGGGGAATCGAGTAGGCCGTAACAACCAGGGTTTTAAGGCTCGAGGTGGCCATAACGATGGTGCAGAGGACATCAGTTCCATGGACGTATCAATGCCATGACTCAACAGGAGGCTGATCAGGATCCCTAAGTTATTACTGGTATGTTACTTATTTGTGGTAATTGGGCGAGAGTTCTAATTGATCCGGGTGCTACTTTTTCATTTGTGTCGTCATCATTTGCATCGAATTTAAATTCGCATCCTACACCGCTTGGCTATGATATGCTTGTACAAATGTTTCATGTGGATTTGTTCTGTGCACAGTTGGAGTATAGAAATTGCCCGATAATAGTGGAAGGGGAGATGATGGAGGCTAATTTGGTTTCTTTCAATTTGGCGGAGTTCGATGTTATTTTGGGAATGGATTGGCTATCCAGGCACCGTGCTTATGTCGCATGTTGGGAGAAACCTGTGACGTTTAATCGGCCTGGACGATCGTCGATCACGTTTCAGGGTGAGCGACGAATCCTTCATAATAGTATTATTTCTGCTATCCAGGCGAATAAATTGTTGCATAAGGGATGTGTGGGATTCTTAGCTCACGTTGTGACGAGGGATTATCCTTCGTTGAGTCCTAAAAATGTGCCAACGGTGAAGAAATTCACCAATGTATTTCTGGAGGATTTACCAGGGTTACCACCTACGAGGTAAATCAAATTCACAATCGATGTACTTCCAGGTACAGACCCTATCTCTTTACCACCTTATCAAATGACACTAGTGGAGTTGAGGGAATTCAAGATTCAACTACAGGAGCTAGTGGATAAAGGTTATATCCAGCCTAGCATGTCTCCATGGGGCGCTCCTGTTTTGTTTATTAAAAAGAAGGATAGGTTGATGAGACTTTGCATCGACTATTGATAGCTGAACCGAGTGACGGTGAAGAACCATTATCCTCTGCCTTAGATTGATGACATGTTTGACTAGTTGAAGGGTGCTTAGGTGTTTTCTAAGATCGATCTTCGCTCAGGTTATCACCAGCTGCTAATTTGGGAGGAAGATGTACCGAAGACTGCCTTTCGCACTAGGTATGGACACTTTGAATTTCGTGTCATACCTTTTGGATTAACGAATGCACCTGCTGCATTCATGGATTTGATGAACAGAGTCTTCAGACATTATCTGGACCGGTTTGTGATAGTGTTCATTGATGATATCTTGATCTACTCTAAGAATGTTGCCAAGCACAAGAAACATTTGAGGTTGTGTTGGAAAGGTTGAGAAGTCAGCAGCTGTATGCTAAGTTCAGTAAGTGTCAATTCTGGCTAAACCAGATCATCTTTCTCGGACATGTAGTATCTAGTGATGGAATTAGTGTAGATTCTCAGGAGGTTTTGATAGTATATACATAGGAGCAATCGAGGAATGTTACGGAAGTGAGGAGTTTTCTTGGTCTGGCTGGCTATGACCGAAAATTTATTTAGGGTTTCTCAGCAATTACCCTGCATTTGACTAAGTTGACTTGGAATGAGGTCGAGTTTAAGTGGGATGAATACTGTGAGCGGAGTTTTTAGAAGCTGAAGAAACGTCTTACTTAAGCTCTCATCCTTGCCCTTTCGGAAAAAGGCAGTGAGTTTGAGATTTACACAGATGCATCTCTGTCAGGTTTGGGTTGTGTACTGATGCAACATGGGAAAGTCATTGCCTATGCTTCCAAGCAGCTCAAGACCCATGAGAGAAACTATCCCACTCATGATTTGGAACTTGGCGCAGTGGTGTTTACTCTAAAAATTTGGTGACATTACCTGTATGCGAGAAGTGCCGTATCTTCACTAATCATGAGAGCCTCAAATATATCTTTACGCATAAATATTTGAACTTGAGGCAGAGAAGATATATGGAGCTCATCATTGATTATAACTGCATGATCGAATATCATCCCGAACATGCCAATGTAGTGGCGGATGCACTTAGTCGGAAATATCACGGGCAACTTACATCCCTTCGAGCTATCCATGTTCCGCTACTATTTTCTCTTCGAGAAACGGGCGTTACTATGAAACCGGATGATCAGGGAGCTTGGTTGGCAAACTTCCAGGTTAAATATGTTTTAGTGGATATGGTCAGAGAAACCCATGAACTTGATAAGAAGTATGCTGACATAAAGAGACTGGTTTTGGAGGGAAAAAGGAAAGATTTTAATATCCGAAAGGATGGAGCCTTGATGTTGGAAAACAGGTTGTACGTGCCTCAGGATAACGAAGCAGTGAAAAAGGAAATCCTGGATGATGCGCATATTTCAGCATATGCTATGCATCCAGGAAGCACCAAACTATATCGCACTATCCGTCCGTTCTATTACTAGGTTGGAATGAAGCGGGATGTGGTGGATTATGTGAGTAGATGCATCATTTTAACATGAGATCGGCTTGGGAAAACGAAAACCCATCTTCGGCGAGCCCGTGAGTGTCGAGAGGTTTTCCGATCATTACTGGCCATTTCATGGTGAACCAAAGGTATTAAATTACTTCTCTCACCTTGTGCTTCCTTTTGGTACTTAGATTGGAGCCTAGGGTTCATATTTGCAATTGGCCGGAGCTGGGGAAGCTCCGACGTTCACCCACGTCGACACCGAGGCCTTTAGGCCGTTTCAAGACCATCGGGCTTTAGGCCTGTTATGAACCAACCCAAAACCCTTACCCATTCCCTTTTTATTTTTATTTAAATTCCTTAAAACTCAAATGCAATCGGGCCAGGCCTATAAGCCCAGCCCAATTGGAAACCTTGTGAACTCGGAACCGTGTGAGTAAACTAGGGCTTCAAACCTTTCTAGTCAGGCCTAGAGGCCATGTGAGAATCAGGTCCTTCAGCCTGTTTGCCTAAAACCTTAAACCCTTAGTGAGATTTTGATACTTTGAATTATATTTCTAATGTAAGACATTCAACTTCCTCTTGAGCATTCCAAACGGACGAATTTTGGATTGATTCCAATTGGAGGATGTTTTTGTGCCTCTCAACTTGTTCGTATCAAAGTCTCATAATTTTCTACCAAGCGGTTTAATTATGGTGATGAAATAAAAGAGCAGCGCGCAGTGCTGTCAAAGTGACGTTTCAGGCTTATATGGGCTTTTTGGCATCCAAGATGATGTCTTTTGGTTTCAAGGCCTTCTGCAATTATGTTCGGGAAATCTAAAGCTTTAATTCTAGCTGTTTTGGGCCTGTTTTTTTGAGCCCTAAAGATCCAGAAACGTGGGATTCTTTGTGGCTGGGCAGATTTCCCAAAGTTAAGAATATAAATGTATTTCCTAGTTATCTTATTCTATTATGTTTCCTATTTTTTAGAAAACATTTTCTAGTAGTATAAATAAGGCTATTTAGCCATTAATGTGAGGGAGAAAACGCACGCTCTAATTTAGAGAATTGCCTTTGACAATTCAAGTTTATTTTCAAGGTGTTTTCTTTCCATGTTCTTAATTTTTTTCTGTTTATGGATGTTCGTAACTAATTTCCATTTGCTAGGGCGAAGCCACGAGCCTTAGCATGAATATGTAGTGTTTATTCAATTGCTTATGATATTCTGCATGCATTCTTTGAATTATTAATCACTGTGTTTAAACTGTCTCTATATCTTAATGCTTAGGTACCATTAGGATGTTTAGATAAGTAATTTGATGCAATTCGGTTGGAATATCATTGGAGGATTGAGTATGGCTTCTTGTGGTTAATAATTGTAATTTCACTTAATGCAAATATCATGCTCTTAGGGGTTGCATGGTTTTTCAAAGGGTTTTAACAAAACTTAATTAATCTTGCAGGTTCATATTTGAATTGAATATCACAGACGGATTGCATGTTAGATATACATTATTGCTTGAATATCACGAGGAGAATATGCATAAGGAAAACCTAACCTTCAAAGTTGCATGTGTAATTCATTAGTAATTGGTAAAACTACATAGAATTGTTAAGGTGACGGCAGAACACTAGGCTTTTACAATTTGGTTTTCAAATGTTTCCTTTTGTTTTCTTTATTTTACTAATTTATTTAATTGTTTTAATTTGAAATTCGTTTTTAATATTTTAGGTCACAAAATCAACATTTTCCAAACTTTGTTTTAAATAATTAATTAATAATTAGTTTTAAACACAAATTATTCATTTAATCCCTGTGGAAAACGACCTTACTTGAGCCGTTTATATTACAACCACCTTGTTCTCTTGCACGTATTTTTAAGTGTTTTTATTCCTATTTTTGTAGGTGGTAAAAATCCTATTAATAAATTGGCGTCGCTGCCGGAGATTGTTTGGATTAATTTGTGTTATCATATTCTTAGTTAATTATTTTTGTATATAAGGCATTGAAACAGTCCCTATTTAGAGTTCTACACTTCAGGTTTGAAAAATCATCCTTATTTTATGTGGGCATGTAATCAATAGTATTTTGAGCAATCTGATCTGTCACAAGAGCTTTTGGTGGAAGACAAAATCACTATATTGTTGGAATCATCTAAGTTGTACATTGAAGGAAACACTCAAGAATTTCAAATTCAAGCATTAAATTGTGGGAACAACTTTGATGATCAAGAGGAGATTGATGCAAGAAATGAGGAGCCACTTGCTGATCGCGAAATTACTTTCCCAGAATCTATCTACTCCTACCCAAGTCCATATGTCGCACATGTACTATCAAGGGGCTTGTTTGCTCCCTAAATCCGCCATGGGGCCTTGCGGGCAAGCCGGGGATTTGCTGCACATACGAGATTGGTGGGTGCGGGCGTGCCACTACTAGATGCCGCTAGTAGACGGGTTTTTAATGATTGAGGTTGCGCCTGAGTTTGACTTCGAACCAAGAGATTGTGCCATTAAGTGGGAGTTGCTCAAATTAAGGTTCTTTGTTTGCCTTGAAAATAAGGACTTTACTTATATGGAGAGATAGAACAATATGTAAATGACAAGGTTGCTTGGAAATATAAATGACAGAGGAAAGTGACTAATATTGCAGATTGCTTGTAATTTATCTGACTGGAAATGAGTACATAAAAGCTACAAATGAGATCGATACCGCAAGTGAGTAGCAGAGCTAATAAACTAGATAAAAGAAGGCTTTTGGCAAATCTGGTTTGAGCAGAGTTTGTGCTTTTGTTTGTTTGTTTGAGTGTCCATAATCCTTGTGCATCTGCTTATTTTTATAGAGGTTTGGAGGAAACCCTCCTGCTGAGGTTTTGTACTTGCCCGAAAGAAGCTTGGGCAGCTTGCATTTCCTTACTTGGGTAGCTTGCATTTCACTTGCCAACTTGCATGGAGAAGTAATATTAAAAGGGGAACTTGCATTTCCACCACATGCTTTCATCACATGTTTTCCCACTTGTAATAAACTAACATTAAAAAGAAGCAAGTTGGCTTCTTTCACATGTTCCTTGCCCGAAAGCTTGCTGATGCCTTTCCATCTACTTGCAATACATGCATGTTCCTTGATTAAACAAAGGCTAGACAAACCTCCACCACCCAAACAAATAGGAGAAACAATATTATAGTGTCCAACCCCTCTACTTGCATCTAAATATCTTTCCAAGTTAGCTTTCTTGCATATTAATCCTCCAAATGCCATATTTTACCCAAATTGCCCAAATAAGTAAAAATGGGTATATTTTGAGTGCAAACAGGGCTGCAGAGCAACCCAATAAGCTGCAGGAATGCATGGAAACTGTTGTTCATACGAAGCTTGAGTTTCATACACCACATGATCAGTTCTTTAGCAATCTGAACGATTTGGATACTAGACAGATGACTACTAATACAGTTTTTGTTGCTGAATTGGACTGTCCAGCAACACAACACAACAAATTTAAAGAAAATCATGGTCAGCTTCTTGGCAGCCAGATTCTTTGTAGAAAGATTTAAAAAGATTCAACCATTACAAAAATTGTGGGTGTTAAATACAAGGTGGAAGTCAGTTCATCGAAGATGTAATCCTCGCTGGAGGGGACTCTTTTTTATTACAAGAATTCATTCACATAGAAGGGGCAATATGACAGCTTAAACAAAATTTGAATGAATAATTGATAAACATCAACATATCCCGTACTTACTATCATCTTATGATGCCTACTAAGGAGTGGTTAATTCTAAAAGAACAAGTGATGTGATCAACAATTCGTCCCGCTACGTCAAGCTATAGACGTTAACTAAACCGCTTATTGGGAGACAACCCAATTTTTCTAACTCTTTATTTTTTTGTTTTCGTTTATTTCATTTTCTGGCTTTTATTTGAATTACAAAAATCACAAAAATAAAATAAAATGAAATAATAAAAAATCAGAAAATTGAACAGAAAAAAAATGCAATTTTTAATTCTTGTTATTTTTCTTTGCTTATCTAATTAGGCTTTTGATTTGTGATTGCAGGTTGCATTCGAAACTGATTTAGCCTAATCTCAACTATGCATGGATTCATACATTCACCGATCATTAACCTTAGCATTCATTCATTCACCTCAACAAATTGATCAGCATACATCACAATATGGCATCCAACATCAAAGTGCAGCAAATCAAAGGAATGCAGAGTACAGTCAAGTTTCAAATACACTTACAGTGGGGATTGCCAAGACCTCAATGCTAATTGGATCTCTTTCACTCTCTCTCTCACATTTCATTACAAAAAAAATAAAAAATAAAAAAAATAAAAAAATATTTTACATACATTTTTGGGGGTGGGATCCAAGTAGCACGAAAGACATAGTATTCCAACAGAGACTAGATTCAGTATCATGCACATAAATTTATCAGACATTCATCACATGGTACATGCAAGCACATGGGAAAGACATAAGCATATAGAAATTCATTGATCTAACACATGTAGGAATAGATTGAAGAAAGGGGGGGGGGTCATAAATTATACCTTTAGCTTTGGATCCGAACATTTCTTGTTTTGTTTACCAGTGCATTGCCGGATCTGATATGTTGTAGCAATTCCGTTGTCTCTTCCATGGTACTGATGTTAGCTCGAAGTTCCTTGCACAGATAAAGACCACATGCATGTGTTGGTTTTGGTTTATTTTACTGCAATGCACAAATTGAACTGAAACAAAGAAGTTTAAGGGAGAGTTTTACCTTTGCACCTTTCAGCTTTTGGATCGGATGGAAATGAGGCCTGCAACTCTGTATGCAGGAGTGATGAACTCCATGAACCTCTTTGTTGTGTTGTAGATGAGTAAGAGCGCGAGAAAGATCTCTCATCTTTGGAGAAATATGAAGGCTAGGGTTTGAGAGCCCACACGGCTCTAGGCTCGAGGTGGAGAGTCTGTAGCAGTGTGAGAAATGAGAGCTGATCACTTAGATTAAGAGGAAATTGTAGCAATGGTCCCTTAATTTTAACTCAATTGGAGCGATGGTCCCTCAACTTTATTTCCATGATCATTGGTCCCTCAACTTGTCAAAATGTGCAGCTATGTCTTTTCCGTTCAATCTGTCAATATTTCCGTTAAACTCAATCACGTGCGTGGCATGTGTAAAGGCAAATAAGGAAACATAATTACACGAGGGTTGAAGTTGATGAAAACAGCAAAGCGGGCTGGGGTTTATGAAGAAAAACAACCCAATGGAAACTTCCTACGTGCCCAATTGAAACTTCCTTCATCCCCAACCCAATATCATATTCTTGAAATACCTCCATGTATTGCAATAATCCACTGGAAGTTGATATAAAATTTGTCCAAGAGTAAAAGACTGCCAAAAAATAGAATTACATTCCCTTTCCCATACTCTCCATGCTTTTATTCCTCCTTATCAGCTTCTTGGTACCACTGGTAACACCTTCATGCCTTCTCCTCATCGGCAGTGGCTTCCAGATAGTTGACGTTGCTCCTGAGTTTAGTGAACCTTCTCCTCCATGCCTTCTCTTATATATTAGTGTAGTAAAGCCTTCTCTTTTTCCACACTACATTGTCCATACCCACTTCGAATCCACCGATATTTTGCAGAAAACTAGTCAGCTTCTGCTGTTGTTTTTCTTCACAAAAAGATGATTATTGTCATATATGGTGGGAATTTGAAGAATATGAGGTTAGGCATGGAAGAAGTTTCAATTGGGTTGGGAGGAAGTTTCCCTTGGGGATGATTTTCTTCGTAACCCCTAGCCCCCTTTACTGCTTTCATCGACTTCAATCCTCGCGAAATCATGTTTCCTTATTTGCCCTTACACATGCCGTGAACGACTGAGTTTAACGGAAATATTGACGGAGTGAACGTAAATGACATAGCTGTATATTTTGACAAGTTGAGGGACCAATGGTCACAGAAATAAAATTGAGGAACCATTGTTCCAATTAGATTAAAGTTGAGAGACAATTGCTACAATTTTCTCCTTGGATTAAATAGGCGAAAGTTGGGGTTTTTAGCATGAGTGCATTTGAGAGGCTTAGAGCTTCTGGTTCATGCTTCGAGGTCTTGGGCTCGAACCATCCCAAGTCACCAGTACAAAAAAGACTTTGCGAGATGTAGGACTGTCGTCGTGCAAAGTCAAAAATACGTCGCCCAAAAATTAGCCAAACGAACCTTCGTCGCGCAAGAACCGTCGCGCGAAGGCAGTGAAGGAAGGGTTTGCGCGACGCAGTGCCTACCTACGTTGCTCAAAGTAGCTTTGCGCGACGTAGGTAGGCACTGCGTCGCGCAAAGTAGATTTGCGCGATGTAGGTCATGCGTCGCGCAAAGTAGCTTTGTGCGACGTAGGTAGGCACTGCGTCGCGCAAACCTTTTTTTTTTTGTGTCATTTATATTTTTTTATTTAATTTTTAATAAATATTATAATTAAATTCTAAACAATAATTAATAAACCAAGAAAAATTAATTAATTATAGAATATATGAAAATGTACGTTTGTCGGAACAAAAAAATAAAAAACTACAAGTCTTCTAAGTTTAATACATCATGCTACTCGGTATCATCTGGGCGAAGTGGCTGGGAAGTCGAAGGTGGAGCAACATTAGGTGCTGGCATCGTCGGGATTTGGAGACCAGACATCGCTAAGGCCTGAACAATCATATTCATCCTCTTGTCCTGAGCCCTAATGTGGTCGCCCTGGGCCGCAACTTGACATCTTAGGGTTGTCACTTCCTCCTTCAAGGAATTGACCTCTCCTGTGGACAATCTGGAAGAAGAGGCACCCGTTTCACGAACCCCCACCTTCCCCGTACACTGAACAACTTACCATGACGACGACCGAACTTCTGATCCAGGACCTCAGTCACGATCTGAACATCTGCATCCTTGGGTACAATGACGTCCTCGATCGGGGTCTCTGGGGGAAGCTGCGATGTTGCTTCTTGGAGAATAGCAGTGCTTAATAATAAAGAAAAAACATATAATGTTTAATAACAAAACATAAATAATATTTGAACGATTCATAAAAATAAGAAAAATAACAATTACATATACTTACATAAAGCTGGTCACTGTTCTCATTGTTGGGATGAACGTAAACATGCTTGAACAGGTCAATCTGTGGGAACTTAGAACCCTCCTAAAGAAAAGAAAAAACATTAAGAAAATTTTATTAATCAATAATAAAAAATAAATTGTATAAAATTTCAAAATTAATATACTTTTACCTCACGTCGTGCCTCAACCCTATACGAAAAGGGCTTCGAACCGGAATGGTGGAGAAGTGTCTTTGAGTCCCGAGCTTTCTTGCCAGCAACAGATTTCTTCTGTTAAACATACAATATACATGTTAGTGCGACTATTTGAAAGAAATTATTAAAAAAAGCTTAAATAAAATAACAAAAACAATAAATTATTATTAAAGTATTATGTACATGCCACAAATTTTGGATCCGTAAAATGTGTGCAGAGCCATTCCCAATCCTCTCGCTGCTCCTTATACTCGAGTGGGCAACCCTGTAGGCGCAATCTCCGGAGATTTCCCATAGCTGAAAATGCTTGTGAAGAGCGCTCTTCCAATCTTTGTACCGGCTTGCTAAGGTCTCCTCTAAGTAGGCACTGACCTCAGGGGATATGTCCTCCATTTAAAAAACGACCTACAAATATGAAAAACAAAATGACAAACAAAATGACCATGTATCAGAATAATTGACAACTAGTTTATAAGATATTGATAAAGTTTGTCGGTTTACAATAATAACTAGAATCTTAATTTGTTAGGAAGCAAACAATATAATGTTTATATTCTGAAAGATCTCAAGAGTGGGGTTCTGATCTCCCATGCGAGCCTCTTTCCACCGGTACAGAGACCAAAGGTGGAAATTCAACATTTTATAGAGAGGTTGTAACTGCACTGACTGTAACTCAAGATCAACTATTCCAGTAGCATGTTAAATGATTTGTTAGGATGTCAGCCAACTACTATTATATATACTTTACCTAAAAAGAAAAAAAAGTCATGCATGTACAATTTAATGCAATTCCATAAAGGTAACCTATTGCATACAAGCATTCCATATCCCACTTTAACAGTCAGTTAATCACGTTGGCTTCCAAATAGCTGTTACTAAGGACATGCTCTAATATTTACAACCAAAAACCCATTTACCCCTTAAGATGTGAGCTTCGTTAAAGTAATTTACATGGAAGTTTGTAGGCGATCATGCGTCTGCTCTCTTATTATTTGTCCTCTTTCATTTTCTTCCTTGTTATATATATATATATAAAATTTTTCTCTAACAAATGATATTATCTACACTAAAAGAAGGCCGCTAAGCCTCACAATGCTATTCCTAGTAATTTCTTAGGCTGTGCTCAGTGGCTGTTGAATGATTGAAGAGTAAGACGAATATCTGCACCATTCATATCTGCAATAGCTTGCATAATATCAGAAAGACTGCAACTTATCAGAAAACCATGTCACCTATCACGGATTCACTTATTGTGAAACTGTTAGTAAGACAAGCACCATCATTAACCTTACGTAAGCAGTAGCTCTTGTTCGCGTACCTAATGTGAGTACCAGCTGAGGAGTGACTTTCCTCCAGTCATCGGAACTGCTGGTTTTCTGAACCAAAATATGGTAAAGAAAGTAAAAACACAATGTCTCCAAGCCAAATACAACCTACAATTATGAAATTCTATGCAAGTAGTGAGTGTATTTTCAACGTATTGGCAAGTAGGCGACACGAATACCAGCTAGGCAACATCAGCTTGACAAATTTGATGTAATTAAACACGACTAGTTCACTTTTTTGACAAATGAATAGATCAATTCAATAATATGTACACAACATGAGAAAGATATAAGCATAATTTATTTCCCATGAATTTGGATGAATTTGCAACTGTTGAAGTTGGTATAGAATCCGAGAGGGGTTCCTAGCTGAGATAGGAGTTCTAATTGTAATAGGTATGGGAAACTTGGACGCAAGTTTCAGATAGGTTTAGGATTCCAACTCAGTTTAGGATTAGGTTTCTAACTAGTATAAAAGAACCTTAACGTTAGGGTGTGTAGAGATGAGAGTATAGTGTGAGAGATTTATGTGGCAAGGAAACTATTGTGTGAGTGTGAGTTTTCTTGTAATACTTTATTAAATCAATAAAGTGAGCTTCCATTGTTCATGTTTGGGTGATTGTTTTGGTTTGATCGAAGAGTAAGTTACAACAAGTGGTATCAAGAGCCATAGGTTGCGTGGTCAGATCAAAACAATGTCAAAAACTGAAAGTGGAGATGATAGGGGTACTGAGGTAACCAAAACTTCGGTGCAAAGTGCTAGATTTGAGATCGAGAAATTTATTGGGACCAATAACTTCGCTATGTGGCAGTGCGAAGTTAAGGACGTACTGATTCAACAAGGTTTACTGGCTGTGCTTGGAGATATGCCTATGATGATGAAGAAGGAGGAATGGCAGCGGCTGAATGCACATGCATGTTCCACGATTAGGCTATGTCTTGGTAAAGCACAAAAATATGGTGTGATGAACATCTCATCAGCCAAAGAACTATGGGATACATTGGAGTCGAAGTACTTGAAGAAGAGTGCAGAAAATAGACTTTATCTTAAGAGTAAACTGTATCGCTTCCAGTACAAGGAAGGAACCAAGATGATTGATCATCTTGAAGAGTTTAACAAGATGGTTGCTGAACTACTGAACCTGGAAGAGACAATCAAGGATGAAGATAAAGCATTGATTTTGATGAATTCCTTACCTGAATCCTACGAGTCGTATGTTACGACATGGATTTATGGTAGAGAAACTATTAAGTTTGATGAGATCTCAAGCGCAGTGATGAATCATGAAGTTCGAAATCTAGATAGACAAGAGAGGAACAATTCCGAAGCACTAATGGTAAGGGGAAGATCAAAGGACAGAAAATCTGCAACGAAGAAGAAAGGCAAGTCACGCTCGAGAGGTGCCTCAAGCAACATGAGGTTTTTGGATAAAGATGAGTGCGCCTTCTGCCATGAGAAAGGGCATTGGAAAAATGATTGTCCAAAAATCAAAGCCAAAAACAAGGAGAAAAAATATGAAGATTCAGAAGCAAATGTTGTTGAAGCTAACGATGAAGATTTCGTCTGTGCCCTAACAACATCAGAAGGTATCGACTATATGAATCAATGGGTGCTTGATACTGGATGCACGCATCATATGACCTCTCAACGTCATTGGCTTTCTTCTTTCAAAACCCTCACTGGAACGGTGTATATGGGGGATGATAACCCATGTGCAACGAAAGGAATTGGCAGTGTTAGGATCAAACACCATGATGGCGTAGTCCGAGAGCTACAAGGGGTAAGATATGTCCCAGATTTTAAGAAGAATTTAATCTCGTTAGGCACTCTTGAATCTCAAGGTTGCAAATTCTATTCGGAAAAACAGACATTGAAAGTAGCCAGATGAGCATTAGTGATAATGAAAGCACCTAGAAAGGGTTTGCTCTATTTGTTAGAAGGCATCACTATTGAATCTTAGATAGCTATGGTGGCAGCGAGTGATCAATCAGATACATCTTCTCTATGGCATATGAGGCTAGGGCATGTGGGAAACAAGGCATTGCAAGGATTGATTAAACAAGGGGTCCTAGATGAAGCCAAAAGTGGGAAGATCGATTTTTGTGAACACTGCATTCTTGGCAAACAAACAAAGGTAAGATTTGGCACTGCAATACATCAAACTGAGGGTATCCTGGATTATGTACACTCGGATGTCTGGGGACTTGCAAAGAATGAATCTCTAGGAGGAAAGAGATGGTTTGTGATTCATTGATGATTATTCACGTAGAGCATGGATTTATATGATGAAGCACAAACATGAGGTGCTGGATATTTTCTTAGAATGGAAAAACACAGTCGAAAGGAAGACCGGCAAAAAGTTGAAAGTCTTAAGAAGTGATAATGGGGGAGAATATATGTCTGATCCCTTCTTTGAAATCTCAAGCAGGAAGGTATAACACGACATTTCAGTGTTAGGGAAACTCCCCAACAGAACAGAGTTGCAGAACGGTTAAATCAAACACTATTAGAAAAGGTCAGATGTATGCTGTCACAAGCAAAACTGCAAAAACGTTTTTGGGCAGAAGAATTGAGTTATGCATGTCACATTTTAAATCGTCTTCCTTCTTCAGCCTTAAACGGAAAGACTCCAATGGAAGTATGGTCAGGCAAAATAGCTCAAGACTATGAAAGACTAAGGGTATTCGGATGTGATGCTTATTACCATGTGAAAGAGAATAAACTGGACCCGAGAGCAAGGAAAGCTATCTTTCTAGGGTTTAATAGTGGCGGCAAGGGATTCAGATTGTGGAGTACAGAACTCAAGAAGGTTGTAATAAGCAGAAATGTGACGTTTAATGAAACCCATATGAAACTGAGAGAAGATAGAAAGGTTGTTCATGAGGTGGAGCTATCAAAGGAACAGACTGAACAATCAAGTATCGCAGATAAAATCGATAATGAAGAACAAAACTGTGTCGATCAAGAAGAAGAGCAAGAAGAAGACAGTATGGTTGATGATGTCCAAGATCAAGAAGAATGTATTGCCAAGAGAAAAGGAAAAAGAAAGGTTGTGCTTCCTGCTAAATACAAAGATTGTGTTTCATGTATGGCATACGCATTGCCAGTAATCGAAACAGATATTCCTACAAATTTTACAGAAGCAGCAAATAGTGAAGAAGCAAAGAATTGGCATGAAGCTATGGATGATGAAATGTTGTCACTGAAGAAGAACAAAACTTGGGATCTGGTGGAGCTACCTAAGGGAAGGAAGGCCATTGGATGCAAATGGGTATATGCAAAGAAAGATGGAATAAATAATGCAAGTCCAGTAAGATTTAAAGCCAGATTAGTAGCTAAAGGCTACGCTCAGAAGGAAGGAATAGATTATAATGAAATCTTCTCTCTTGTGGTAAAAAATTCATCCATTCGAATTCTACTTGCACTAGTGGTGCAGTTTGATCTTGAGTTAGTACAAATGGACGTAAAAACTGCTTTTCTGCATGGAAATCTGTCTGAAGAAATTTACATAAGTCAACCTGAAGGATACGAAGAGAAAGGAAAGGAGAATCTAGTCTGCAAGCTCAACAAATCCCTATATGGTTTAAAGCAATCACCGAGGCAATGGTACTTGAGATTCGATAAGGTTATGAAGGATTTTGGCTACACGAGGAGCCAATACGATCACTGCGTGTATCACAAGAAAACAAGGGGAGGTACATATGTCTATTTACTGATTTATGTGGATGATATGCTTATTGCCTCCAGTGATAGGACAGAGATCTCAAAGCTAAAAACTCAGATGCAAAATGAGTTTGAGATGAAAGATCTCGGCGAAGCAAAGAAGATTTTGGGGATGGAAATCACACGGGACAGAAAGAAATGGCTGGTATGTTTAGTGCAGAAACAATATTTGGAAAAGTTGCTACACAAGTTTGGCATTCTTGATGAAACCAAACCTGTAAATACACCTCTAGCCCCTCATTTTAAGTTGAGCACGCAGCTATGCCCTAATTGTGATAAAGAAAGAACTAAGATGAAGGATGTTCCTTATTCCAGTTTGGTTGGAGGGTTGATGTATGCCATGGTGTGTACTCGGCCTGATATTGCTCATGCAGTTGGATTAGTGAGTAGGTTTATGCATAATCCTGGTAAAATGCATTGGGAAGCTGCTAAATGGATACTAAGATATTTGCATGGAACAAGGAACACCGGAATCTGTTTTGAGCGAAATGATAGAGGAATCGGGAAGTTCTCTACTGGATATGTGGATTCTGATTTTGCTAGTGACTTAGACAAACGAAGATCTACCATAGGGTATGTGTTTACCATGGTGAATGGTCCTATATGTTTACAACCAATCGTTGCTCTATCAACCACAGAAGCTGAATATATGGCAATGGCTGAAGCTATTAAGGAGGCTATTTGGACACTTGGTTTAATAGCAGATTTGGGAGTAGAGCAGCGCAAGATGGACGTGCATTGTGATAGTCAAAGTGCCATTTACTTGGTGAAGTATCAAGTGCATCATGCAAGGACCAAACATATAGATGTGAGATATCATTTTGTTCGGGAGATTATAGCTGAAGGTGAAATTCTTGTAAAGAAGATTACTTCGGCTGATAATCCTGCAGATATGTTAACAAAGGTAGTTGGTGCATCAAAATTCAAACATTGTCTGGATTTGGTGCATGTGAGAAAAGTTTAATACTTGGAAGTGGTGGAGTAGTGGAAGCAGATGAAGTCTCTAGATGGATTTCTTACCAAGGTGGAGTTTGTTGAAGTTGGTATAGAATCCGAGAGGGGTTCCTAGCTGAGATAGGAGTTCTAATTGTAATAGGTATGGGAAACTTGGATGCAAGTTTCAGATAGGTTTAGGATTCCAACTCAGTTTAGGATTAGGTTTGTAACTAGTATAAAAGAACCTTAACGTTAGGGTGTGTAGAGATGAGAGTATAGTGTGAGAGATTTATGTGGCAAGAAAACTATTGTGTGAGTGTGAGTTTTCTTGTAATACTTTATTAAATCAATAAAGTGAGCTTCCATTGTTCATGTTTGGGTGATTGTTTTGGTTTGATCGAAGAGTAAGTTACAACAAGTGGTATCAAGAGCCATAGGTTGCGTGGTCATTGAATCCTTATTTTTGGATCGCATGCAAAGAATTATACATGAGTGGTGGAGACATAAATTAACCATATACAGTAGGAATATAACAATTGATTAGTAGCTCAAGATGACAATTCTACTCTTAACGTCGTGAGCAAACCATTTTCGTCATCTCGATGGGTCTAACTTCCCATTGCCAATAAAATCTTCCAACATGTTGGAGACATCATGAATTGCTCCGATGGACTGGACGCCAATTTCTTATCCATACATATACGGTATTTTGTCCTTCTTAAAAACAGCTAACCGGGTACTTCATCAAGGACATACCCATCATCATTTAGATGTTTTTACTAAAGACCAAAATTGCGCATGTATGGAGTCCTGGCAAATTGACATCTAGGCCTCACAATGCTATTCCTAGTAATTTCTTAAGCTGTGCTCAGGGTCCTCCTCACCTGGATATAAGCCTATTTCTCTTCCCCAACTAATTTATCACCTTTGCTTTTATGTACGAACAAATAAGTCGCTACAGAAAGAAGAGATCTGGTGTATAGAGAAAAAGAAAATCAGCAAGATAGTTATCTCCTTTGATTTTGCAATTTCAATTTCGTAAATGAATCACATGAAGGATCTACATATTATTAATTCAGTTTACATCATGTTTAAGAGCAAAGGGGAAGGATTGCAATCGAAAAAACACAAAGAATTGATATCAATTCAAACTTCAAACTTGATCTGGTAGACGGTTTTGAAGAGAGAGATGGGCGATGGAGGTAGCTGCTGCAACTGGGTATGCAGTTTCTGCCTCCCAAACTGATCAAATGAAAAAAAAGAAGTTGTTGACTTTGCGCAACGCATCCCCACCTACGTCGCGCAAAACAACTTTGCGCGACGTAGGTGGGAATGCGTCGCGCAAAGTTGGGAAAAAGCGGTAAATTCTTTTGGTTTGGCGCCAAAAGTTTGCGCGACGCCGTCCTTTGTCGTGCAAAATTACGTCGCGCAAAGACGTTTTGCGCGACATACGTACACCTACGTCACGCAAAACGGCTTTGCGCGATGTAATTTTATGCGTCGCGCAAGTTTTCGTCGCGCAAACATGTTTTTGTACTAGTGAGTGTGTCAAATCCCTTTTCTTTTCTTTTATTTGTTATTTTATATTTTTTTTCTTTCTGTTTTTATTTTTCCTTTCCTAGTATATTTTATTTGCCTTTGTTCGATGTTTTTAATTTGTTGCTCTAGTGCATAGTTCTTTTATTTTATTTTATTTTCCACACTTTTGAAGACAATGTGTGATTAAAGTTTGAGGGTGGAAAATAAGAAATTTTAGATTTTTATGTTTTGAGTCCATTAAAATTTTTTGTTTTAAGTTAATATCCATAGATGATTTTAAACGTTAGAACAAATAGACATGGTGAAGATTAATCCTATAGTAGAGTCTTTTCTATTTATTGTTGTTAGACACTAATTTATGAGTAATACTTTGAAAAATTGCAGTGTGAAGTGTTAAATAAAGAGGACGAGTGGTAAGAGTTTTAGTTGAATCTCCTTAACTATGTTGGTTCACTTTACACCAATGTAAGTTCATGAATTCTTTTCTAATTGATTCTAAATAGCTTAGACTCTATGGTGGGATTAGTTGGAGCTTTTGAAAATATGTTCTAATTTTTAACGTTTTCTATGGATTGCAACTTGAAGGTGAAAATTTGTCTTAGTTAAGTTTCATTAAAGTCATTAGTTTGCTAGTTTTTATTTTTGTTTTTGAGTTTTGTTTTGCTTGAGGACAAGCAAAAAGCTAAGTTTGGGGGTGATGAGTCGCTTTTATATTAGATATTTACCCTAATCTTAGTATTAATTTATTGATTATTTTGGTGAGATTTTGATACTTTGAATTATATTTGTAATGTAGGACATTTGACTTCTTGAGTAAAAAGTATTCAAAAGGACTAATTTTGGAGTGATTCCAATTGGAGGATGTTCATGTGTCTCTCAACTTGTTAGTATCAAAGTTTCATAATTTTCTACCTAGCGGTTTAATTATGGCAATGAAATAAAGGAGCAGTGCGTAGTGCTGTCAAAGTGACGTTTTGGGCTTATATGAGCTTTTTGGCACCCAAGATGATGTTTTCGGGTTCTAGGCCTTTTGAAATTATGTTCGGGACATCTCAAGCTTTAATTCTACCCATTTTAGGCTTGTTTTGGAGCCCTAAAGATCTAGAAACGTGGGATTCTTTGTGGCTGGGCAGATTTCCAAAAGTTAGAATATGAATGTATTTCCTAGTTATCTTATTCTATTATGTTTTCTAGTTTTTAGAAGACTTTTTCTAGTAGTATAAATAAGACTATTTAGCCGTTAGGGTGAGGGAGAGAATGCACTCACTAATTTGGAGAATTGCCTTTGACAATTCAAGTTTATTTTCAAGGTGTTTTCTTTCCATGTTCTTAATACTTTTTGTTTATGGTTGTTTGCAACTAATTTTTGTTTGCTAGGGCGAAGCCATGAGCCTTAGCATGAATATGTAGTCTTTATTCAATTGCTTATGATATTCTGCATGCATACTTTGAATTATTAATCATTGTGTTTAAACTATCTCTATATTTTAATGCTTAGCTACCATTATGATGTTCAGATAAGTAATCAGATGTAATTTGGTCAGAATATCACCGGAGGATTGAGTATGGCTTATTGTGGTTAATAATTGTAATTTCACTTAAAGTGAATATCACGCTCTTAGGGGTTGCATGGTTTTTCAAAGAGTTTTCACAAAACTTAATGAGTCTTGCATGTTCATATTTGATTTACAGACGGGTTGCATGTTAGATATACATTATTGGTTGAATATCACGAGGAGAATATGCATAAGGAAAACTTAATCTTCAAAGTTGCATGTGTAATTCATTAGTAATTGGTAAAACTACATAGAATAGTTAAGGTGATGGCGGAACTCTAGTCTTTTACAATTTGGTTTTCAAACGTTTCCTTTTGTTTTTTTTATTTTGCTAATTTCTTTAATTGGTTTAATTTAAAATTCGTTTTTAATATTTTAGGTCACAAAATCAACATTTTTCAAACTTTGTTTTAAATAATTAATTAAGAATTGGTTTTAAACACAAATTATTCATTTAATTCCTGTGGAAAAAGACCTTACTTGAGCCGTTTATACTACTACTACCTTGTTATCTTGCAAGTATTTTAAGGGTTTTTACCCTACTTTTGCAGGTGACAAAAATCCTATCACCTATAAATGTGTGGATCAGATGTTGGCTTAAAAAATAATTATGGCAAAATCGTTGTTGGGTTTTAGATTTAGCATTAGTTTTTTATGGTCATTGTCAGCGTTTGCTTCTGTATTTGGTGTGTGATTTTAAAATTGACAAGAAATAGAGTGTGATTAATGGAGACTTCATAATGGTATTTGTTGGTTGTTTACCATGATGAGTTATCCTAAGCCTATTAGGAAAATTAGGAAAAATTTGAAATAGGTTCAATTTTATAAGCCTACTTTTGAAATAGGTCCAATTTTTAGTGACTTTTGACTTTTGAAATACGTCCAATTTTTAGTTACTTTGAACCCATATCAAAATACTCCTAGGAATTATAGTTTTAAGGTGTGTTTGTTTGGGCTCACTAAGTGGAACTGGACTGGACTGGACTACATACTAATGTAGTCCCATGTTTGGTCTGTGCTGGGACTAGCTTAAATGAGACTAAAGGGGACTCGCTAAGACCATTTCTAGTTCTCTGATTTGCTTCCGCTTCGCCCCTTGCATTTGCTTCTTCTTCCCCACTTCCACATCCATTTTCAAAACTGGCTTCTTCCTCCTCCCTGCTTCGCCCCCCTGCGAGTTCTGGGCTTCGTTCTTTTTGAATCTCAGATGGCATTCGATTCGGATCTGGAAATCATTGGGAGGAAACGGGCGTTGTGGCGACTATATGCTTCCGTCGTTGTCGTGATTACCATGGATGTTGAGCTCTTGCAAGCTTCAATTCCTAATGCTTCAGCTCATAACGCATCAAGGCCTCCAATACCCACTCCCAATTTGATCTCCCCCACCATTTTTAATACGCCTGAACAATTTTATTCCGATCAAATCCGTCAAGAAAACTGCTCATCCTTTCCAAGTTTCTTCTTCTTCTTTTGCAACCTCTCTCATCACTTTTTTTTAATGGGATTTAGCATTGTCTGTGCATTTTTTTTATTTTTTCACTGCAATTATTTGTCAATTTGGCCTTGTATATTGGTGCAACTCAACTCTTCGATGGGAAAGATAGAAAATTCAAGATTTTGATTCTTTGGTATTCGGCATAAGATCTGATTTTTGGCTTTGTTTTTATTTATTGAGTGTATTCTAGTTTTTCAGACAAGAAAGTGGAAGTTTTTATAATTAAAAATAAAAAATAAAAAATAAAAATTTAGTCCTAACTAGTCCAGCACTGCACCAAACATTTCACAATTCTAGTACTACTTAGTCCATACCAATCCAGTTCAGCTTAGTCCCTGAATCTAGTATGAGATAATCCGGTGCAACAAACGCATCCTAGGGGATTAAAATGTTTTTCCAGTTGAAGTTGTTTTCCCAATTGGAGAAAGATTCATAACTAGATTTCAATTAGGATGAGTAATCCTTATTGAAGAAGACATTTTTTATGTTAATATAAAGGGGCTATTGCAATAGTTTTAAAGTGGTGTAAAACAATAAGTTGTATACCACTCAAGGAGTCAAGAGTGAGAGAATATTGTGAGGGCAAAGTGTGTGCGAGAGAAAAGAAAAGACATAAGTGTGTATTTCTTGTTCTTTAGAGGCTTGGCAAGATTATTCGTTGTCCTCATTATGATATAATGTCGTTGCACATAGCCGAACCACATATATAAACTCTTGGTGTGATTTGCCTGGGTTATTTGTTTCCCATTTCCGAGTTTGTTTTTTGCATTCTTGAAAAGATTATTCGTTGTCCTCATTATGATATAATGTCGTTGCACATAGCCGAACCACATATATAAACTCTTGGTGTGGTTTGCCTGGGTTATTTCCGAGTTTGTTTTTCGCATTCTTGAACTCGATACTCACAAAAATATAAATTATACTCGCCTGTTGAATGGTTTTGGCTGTTGGAAATAATGTCCTGCATAGTGTTTGTTGTTTCAATCTTTCAACGAACATAGTAAAGGTGAAATTATAAATCTTGGATGATTACTTGATTCTTCTTAATTGGCTCTTTTAAGTTCCCCCCTGGATGATTACTTGATTCTTCTTAATTGGCTCTTTTAAGTTCCTCCCCCCCCCCCCCCCCGGTTCAATCTTGATAAACACAAAGCAAGCACAAACAACATGATGCAGCAACCACCACTCAGAAAACTATTAACACAGAGAAGCTATGAAAAGCAATGGATACTAGAATTGAATACGAAGATGATGAGGAAAGATAGAGAGGAAGAAAGAGGAAATGTATTAAAGCTTTCAGAAATTCTTACAATACTTTCTTACTCAAATGAGAACCCTATGACCCCTTATATACCCATAAGAACTAATTACAACAATACCCTTCTTCCTGTATTAACTAACCCATCTTCTAGATAATGCCATGTGACAATTCTGTTATACATGTGGCAATTCTGTTATTCTGTTATATTGGTTATTACTCCCTCCTCAAACTGAACAGGGAGCTGCCAAGTGAAGTTTGAAACAGCTAAACACCTGAAACCGGATCGAAAACTGAACCTGAAACAGCAAGAGCAAGGTGTCTGCAGTGCTTGTCAAACACAGGACTATGCAGGCCTTTGGTGAATACATCTGCAACCTGTTCTTCAGTAGGTATATATTGGACGATTAAATCACCCCGTTGGACCTTTTCACGAACAAAATGATAGTCGGTATCAAGATGTTTGATCTTCGAGTGAAAGACAAGATTTGAGCTTAGAGCTAAAGCACTCAGATTGTCACAGTGAAGTACTGGAGGCACCAAGATTCACTGATGTATGTCTTTGAGGAGAGATCGAATCCAAAACAAATATGCTGCAGAATGCGCTAAAGCTTTGTATTCAGCCTCAGTAGAGCTGCGAGATACTGTGGATTGCTTCTTAGACTGCCAAGAAATGGGATTATCGCCCAAGTAGATCACAAAACTAGTTATAGAACGTCGGGTGTTTATGTCTGCTGCCCAGTCTGAATCAGAATAGGCAAGCAAATTGAAATCCAAGCTCTTTTTGTAATGCAGACCATACTCAAGTGTTCCTTTCAAGTACCTTAAGATGCGTTTGACAAGATGCATATGAAGATCAGTCGGGAAAGTCATAAACTGACAGACCATGTTAACAGCCTGAGCAAGATATGGCCGAGTTAATGTCAAATATTGAAGAGCCCCTACCAAACTTCGATAATGACTTGGGTCAGAGAGATGAGCACCTTCTTGTTCAAGAAATTGTGCATGGGGCTTAGATGGTGTTGATGTAGGCTTACATGTCTCCATTGCTGCCTTCTTAAGGAGATCTTTAGCATATTTCGATTGACTTATAAACAGTGATCCATCATCTTTATACTGAATCTGCAATCCCAAGAAATAAGATAATCTGCCCATGTCCTTGAGATCAAACACTTCTGCAAGGTCACTGATCACTGCTTGAACTGTTGTAGGATTGGAACCAATGAGTATAATATCGTCTATATAAAGCAATAAGAGGACAATATCCCATTTATCTACTTTAACAAATAAGCTTGTATCAGATAAGGAAGTTGTGAAACCAAAGGATGGAAGATAAATTGTAAACTTCGAGTTCCAAGCTCTCGGGGCTTGTTTCAAGCCATAGAGAGATTTAATGAGTTTACACACATAACTTGGACAGGAAGGATCCACAAATCCTTGAGGTTGCTGCATGTAGACCTCTTCCTCGAGGTCACCGTGCAAAAAGGCATTTTTAATGTCTAGTTGTCGCAAATTCCAACCAAAATGTGCAGCTAAAACAAGAATTAATCGAACAGTAGTGTGTCTAACCACAAGACTGAAAGTCTCTGAGTAATCCAGGCCTTGTTCTTGAGTGTACCCCTGAGCAACTAACCGAGCCTTATACCTTGATATTGTACCATCTGGATTTTTCTTTATTTTATACACCCATTTGCTACCTACAATTGTTCTGTGAGATGGAGGTGGAACTAGAACCCATGTACCTTGAGCCTTTAATGCATTATATTCGTCTTGCATAGCATGTTGCCATTCAGATTTACACGATGCTGCTCTAAAAGTTTTAGGTTCGTCAAGTTCTGTGATATTAGCCAGAAATGAAAACCCTCCAGGACATGCACTAGTAATGGACTTAGAACAGGACATATATGAGCAAGACGCTAGTATTTGTAATGAACGTAACTCAGGGAAAGTGGCCAAATAAGCTGCATAATTCTTTCTGGAAATAGCACCTGTTTGTAATCTAGTTTGAATCCGAGGATGAAGTGGGTCTTGTACAGGTAATACATGGGAAGCAGTACTAGAAGAGTGCTCAGACAAAGGTAATAATACCTGAAGTTGAGTAGCTTCTGATGGTACGGTGGGAGCAATGCCAATGAACTCCATGCAAGTTGATGTGCAAGGGGCTGCAGGTGGATTCTCTGTAAACGTGAGTCTTTAAATATAAGTATGTAAATATATTGTAAATATTAGGAATCCTTTTTTAGGAAGGATTATTTGTTGTGTACTTTTTTTAATTATAGTTTCCTTATAGAACAAGGATTATATTTGTATATATTTCAAGGAAGTAATACAATGAAATTACCCCGTAAAAATTCTATTTGGCATCAAGAGCTAGTGTTGCCGAAACCTCAGTTTTTCCGCTGTGCTTGGTTGACTGTTTTTCTGCAAATCTTCTGCAGAAAACAGTGTTGCCGTGTGTGTGTGTGTAATCTTGCTGGTGTGTGCAGCAGTGTGGGTGATGCTGTGTCTGGTTGACTGGTTTCTACACAATGTACCGTGTGTGTCTGGTTGATTGGTTTCTGCACAGTGTGCCGTGTGTGTGTGGTATTGCCGCATGCGCAGCAGTGGTGAATCATCAGTCAGTCTTGCTGTTTTTCTGTTTTTTTTTCTTCTGGTAAAGCTGAATGGCATTAGAAGGAGGCAGTGGCATGTTGAAGTTGGAAGGCAGTAACTCAACCAATAATCCAGTATTGAATCCTGTCGTTATTCAGAGTGATGCGTCTGCTTTACCAAACACCGTGAAATTAAATGGATCAATTATGATGCAGTAGGAAGGGCTTTGTGACTGGGAGTACCAAGGAGCCTGCTGAGAATAGTGCTAAATATATGACATGGGAGACAGGGAATGCAATAGTAAAATGGTGGTTAATCAATTCCATGGAACCTGCTATCATGGGATTTTTTATTCACCTGCGTACTGCTAAAGAAGTTTGGGAAGAGGTGGCTCGGACCTATTATGATGGTTCAGATATTTCTCAAATTTATGAATTGAAGGTTAAATCCTTCAGACTCCGTTAAGAGGGCCGACCAGCTGGTGTGTATTATGCTGACCTCAAGTCCGTTTGGCAGGAGTTAGACCAAAAGAGACCAATCAAGATGGAATGTGCTGTGGATCTCAAGACCCTTCGGGAAGAGATTAAAATTGATCGTGTGTATGCTTTTTAGCGGGTTTGGATGATATCTTTGATAAGGTAGAGAGTGATATTCTACGTATTCAACCCTTACCATCTGTTGAGGAAGTGTTTTCTGTTGTTCAGCGTGAAGCACAATGACATGCTACTATGATGGGTGAAAGTAACAACCAAGGTGGGCCGCCGTCCATGGCCATGATTTCTCGGCTAGCTGCTGTCCCTCGTTTTAATAATTATTCTAATCACTCTTTAAATTCTTATCCCTTCAACCGAGAAAATAAAGATGATTTGAAGTGTACTTTTTGTGGACAAACCCGTCATACTGAGGATACGTGTTTTGCTAAGCATGAGGTACCTGATTGGTTTCCAGAATTGAAGAAGAAATTGCGTGCAAATGAGCATGGAAGTGTAGGAAACAATGGAGGCCATGCCTCCCTAGCTACAGCCCCACCAACAGCAAATGAGGCCGAAACTCCTGGTAATGACCTGAGTCAAACCTTGCTGACTCGTTCTACCTATGGTGGCTCGTCCACCACCGCAGGTACTGTAGGGTATGGTCTTTTGGCCACTGATACCAAGCATCACACAGGTTGGATTCTGGACTCTGGTGTAACGGATCATATGACATATGATAAGAATATGTTTCAATGTCTGACAACATCTCACAGGGAATATATTGCCACTGCCAATGGTACCCATGCTCCTGTTATTGGTGCTAACACCGTGTATCTCACGGCCTCTCTCCCTTTACACTGATGTTTACTTGTTCCATCTTTATCACATCATTTACTTTCCATACCACAGGTTACTAAACAATTGGATTGTGTTGTTCTAATGTATCCGTCCTTTTGTCTACTTCAGGATATTTAGACCAAGGAGATAATTAGGCGTGGCACTAAGAGAGAGGGGTTATACTATATGGATGATGTCGTTCCTGGCAGAGCTCATGCAGTACGAGTATTCCATGATAGTAATCTACAAGAAGTATGGTTATTGTATCGTTGATTAGGGCATGCATCCTTTAGATATTTAAGGCATATGATGCCTAGTTTATTTAGTGGAATAAATGAATCAGACTTACATTGTGATGTATGTATTCTTGCTGAAAGCCATTGTGCTTCGTTTCCTCCTAGTATGAATAAAAGACCTTTTCCGTTTGATCTTGTGCATTTCGATGTTTGGGGGCCTTCTCCAGTTACTACTCCTTCGGGAATCCGGTGGTTTGTTACATTTGTTGATGATTATACTCGTATGACATGGCTTTATGTGTTGAAAAATAAAAGTGATGTTAGTGCCATATTTCGGTCTTTTGCTCAGCTAGTTCAGACACAATATTCTTCTGTTATCAAGGTTCTTCGTTCTGATAATGGCAGAGAATACATCAATTCTGAGTTGTCGGGTTTTCTATGTGATCAAGGGATCCTCCATGAAACCACATGTCTGCATACTTCGCAACAAAATGGGGTTGCAGAGCGTAAAAATCGCCACATTTTGGAAACAGCCCGTGCCTTGCTCCTTGGGGCTTCCGTTCCTTTGCGTTTTTGGCCTGAAGCAATTACCTATGCCTTGTATGTTATTAATCATATGCCTTATTGGGTGGTTAGTTTCCAAAAACCTTTTCAAGTCCTCACATAACATGCTCCCGTGGTGTCACGTAATACTCTCACCCCTCGAGTCTTTAGTTGTGTGGCTTATGTTCATATTTAGAAAATACATCGAAGTAAATTGGATCCGTGTGCACTACGATGTGTCTTTCTGGGTTTCTCTTCTCACCAAAAGGGGTATCAGTGTTACCATCCTGAAACCTGGCATATGTATGTAACCATGGATGTGACCTTTTCTGAAATGGAATATTTCTACACTTCTGTCCCTTCCATTTCAGATCACCAGGGGAAGAAGAACATTGTTGGTAATTTGAGTCGGTTGGATCTAGGGGGAGATGTGATTATTGAACAGCGTGTAGGACCTGGAATTGTTGGTGTCAAATGTACAGTGAGTACCGAGTGTGTTGACAACTCAGGTGATGGTGGTGATTTGATCAAACCCATAAGAGAGCCTCAGCTAGCTGTTGCTGAGGAATGTCCTAGTGCTCAACAGTCCCTTGCCGAGCCCACTACACTTGTTCTTGCTGAGTCTAGTACGCCCTTTCTCTCTAGTTCCAACGTGCTGCCCAATACGTCTTCTCTGAATATGCCTGAGGTAAGTATTGTAAATGATTATGTCATTGATCCAAGTAATAATGTGAGTACTTATAAATTGCCACCGAGACAAAATCGAGGTGTGCCTCCTGTTAGGTTTTCTCATGAAGGGAAGGTGAAGTATCTGATAGCCAATTATGTATCATGTAACAAGCTTGCACCAGAACGTCAGACCTTGGTGAGCAATATGGAGTTTATTCAAGTACTAACTCGAGTGGAGGAAGCTCTAAAAGATCCAAAGTGGGCGAAAGCAATGGATGAAGAGATGTTAGCATTACAGAAAAATAATACTTGGGAGGTGATGATGCTACCCGCAGGAAAGAAGACCGTGGGATGCCAATGGGTATTTACAGTTAAATATAAGGTTGATGGAACGGTCAACAGATATAAAGCAAGGTTGGTGGCTAAAGGGTATACTCAAACATATGGGGTGGATTACCAAGAGACTTTCTCCTCGGTTGCCAAGATGAATACGGTACGTGTTCTTATCTCTTTAGCTGCAAATATGGACTGGCCATTAAAACAGTTCGATGTGAAGAATGCGTTTCTCCATGGGAATTTGGTGGAAGAAGTATATATGGATTTTCCTCCTGGATATAGCAATGGTGGGAATACTGAAGTATGTCGATTGCATAAGTCACTTTATGGGCTTAAGCAATCGCTTCATGCATGGTTTGATAGATTTACTCAAATGATGAGAAGGAATGAATATCGTCAGAGTCATTCTGATCATACATTATATGTAAAACGTAAACAAAATAAAGTAACAGCCTTGATTATCTATGTAGATGACATGATTATAATAGGAGATGATGTTAATGAGATGTCCAAGTTGCAAGGAAACCTTGCGGCCGAATTTGAAATGAAGGATTTAGGAGATTTGAAATATTTTCTGGGAGTTGAAGTTACTCGCTCTTCTAAAGGTATCTTCTTGTCTCAACGTAAGTATGTGCTGGATTTATTAAAAGAGACTGGTATGTTGGGATGTAAGCCAGTAGAGACTCCTATTGTTGAGAAGCATCATTTGGGTTTGAATCCAAGTCAGAAACCGGTTGACAAAGGTAGATATCAGAGGCTTGTAGGGAGACTTATTTATTTGGCTCATACTTGTCCTGATATTGCCTATGCTGTAAGTGTTGTGAGTTAGTTCATGCATTCACCAAATGTGGATCATAAGGCAGCTGTTATGCGTATCTTGGCATACTTGAAGTCGGCACCTGGAAAATGAGTATTGTATGGGAAACACGAGCATTTGAGAATTGAAGGGTTTACTAATGCAGATTGGGCAGGTGATGTAACTAATAGACGGTCTACTTCTGGGTATTTTACCTTTGTTGGAGGGAATTTGGTGACATGGCGAAGTAAGAAACAGAAGGTGGTGTCACGATCTTCAGCTGAGGCCGAATATAGAGGAATGGCTCAAGGAATTTGTGAAATCCTTTGGCTACGAAAACTTCTTTTAGGACTTGGGTTTAAACCGGAGGAGACTATGAAGTTGTGTTGTGACAACAAGTCCGCAAGAGATATAGCTGATAATCCAGTGCAACATGATAGAACGAAGCATGTGGAGGTGGATCGACATTTTATTAAAGGGAAGCTTGAAAAGAAGATTGTATCAATACTATTTGTGAAGTCAGAGGAGCAACTTGCAGATGTTCTTACTCATGCAATGTGTGGACGAAAGTTTGGTGACTCACTTGTCAAGTTGTGCATGTGTGATATCTATGCACCAACTTGAGGGGGAGTGTAAACGTGAGTCTTTAAACATAAGTATGTAAATATAATGTAAATATTAGGAATCCTTTTGTAGGAAGGATTATTTGTTGTGTCCTTTTTTAATTATAGTTTCCTTATAAAACAAGGATTGTATTTGTATATATTTCAAGGAAGTAATACAATGAAATTACCCCGTAAAAATTCTATTTTCTCCACTTCTGTATCGATGTCCCACCAGTTACCAAAGCAACACAATTTAGGAAGAGAGGTCAGTGGGAAAAGGGTAAAGGGGTTTACGGTTCTTGCTCAGGCGTGGAAAGAGGAGACAGACACATGACATCTAATGGCATCGTTGTTCTAATATTTTGGTGAAAGCGTGTTCTCCTTTACACCCAAACCAGAGCTCTCCTTCTTGTGATTAAGTTGTGGTCATTGGTATTTAATGTTCTTAAGAATGTGTATATCATTTGTTTAACTCCGATTCTTTTATTTTAGTAAAAAGAGTACTATAGGTTATCCACTTGTAAACATACAAAAGTTATTCGGATTTTACATTTGAAGAATAGACGGATTTTACTTACAGACGTTGCTCGGAATTTTAGCCCCATTCGTTATAAGCGATAGTGACCCTAGAAGCGCCTGATTGATGGTAGAGATATATCCACAAAGAACCACAATCGTGAAAAGAAAAGTAACAAAAGTGCCATAAAACAGTTGTTTTGAGCAAAAGGTTATGTGCTCTTGAATGGTTGTTTTAATGTTTCCTTCTCTTTTCTCCCTCCCCCCCCCCCTCAATTTTCTGGAATTGTACCTACCTCGTAATCCAGTGGTGGTTATATTACCACCCCACATCTATTGAAAGCACCTTTTGCTTAAAACACCTTCACATACTTTGGATTCATGTATTATCTACTAGCCAAAAGGAAGTGATTTATATATCAAGTTTTTCCCCCAACACATCTGTTTATTTCTGGTCTTCAAGTTTAAAGAAATCAAAGGAGAATCAAGAATATACATCAATAGGGGTGTGCGGGAAATTACTTCCCTTAACGAAAATCACTCATCAAACAAACGTGCCTTACAACAATCTTTCATCCTCCATAAACACAACCCACAATTTATATATAATTTTCCACCAATCCTATACAGAAGGATCAAATTACTCTCTCGAATAGTACTTTGGTGATGTGGTGGTTGATGGTTTCAGGGTCTGAGTATGCACAATAGTAAAAGCTCCTCGCAACTATGAAAAAGGTTTGCTTGGTCGAAGATTCTGCACCGTGCAAAGGCTTTTGGAGCACCATTTGCACGAGTTGCTGCATGTCTGATTCGATTTCCTTGGTTGTTACGATGTAGCTGCCGTTTTTATTCACCTGAGAAAAATAACAAGAGAACAACTATATCAAAGACGCCCCATAAACAGAATCTGGAGAAAGTATAGCTTACCCTAATGCAGAAATAGGATTAAATTTCTAACCTTGTGCTTTTGGTTTTGGTAGCAGCGGAGTCTGTTGCAAACTCTGTTGGTGATCTTCAAAAGTTGGTTATGGTCTAGATCATTGGACAACAACGGCCCCTCTGAAAGCGAAATGCCAGCGATTTGATTTATCGTTTCCACCAGCAGCGCGGCTTCATCTTGGTGCATATCTCCTTTCTCTTGCCACTTCAGAAGCCAGTTTTCCCACTGTATTTAATTAATGAAACAAAACAGAAAAAGCCAAATTATATTTTTGGGATTGTGAAGATGTGAAAAATTATCACACGTCGAAAGTTGAACACTCATTGCAATGGCTTATAGGAGTTGGTCCATTCCCTCTGTTGCCAATTGATTTTAGGGTGTTACTTTATGGTGTTTTGCTAGGGACCCACAGCTTGGCGGAGAGGGTGGCTGATGTTTTGGCTATGCGCTGCCATTGCGTCCATTGAGAAGTGGTGTATGGTTGCCAGCAAGGTCTCAATAAGTCCCTGCCGTTTCTTGTTTGTATTCATCTTCCTGTAACACAGGGCATAAATTAATGTCTCATCCAATGTACGTACATGTGCACAAATTTTTCCTACCGCGATACTAACGAGTACTTATGCTGTCAGATTGTTATTTACCTACAAATAATTAAACTATAATTCTAGTATTTGTCTTTTTTAACAAATAATCTACACTAAATCTTTGCTCGGGGAATTGGTGTCCATGCTGGAGGCGAATATATACATAAGATACCAAGAAGGACCAAATTAACAACGGTTGTATTTACGTACGTAGTTCTGAATTCATGCACAAATGCCCTCCTTTGTTCAGGAGTTTCCTCCTTGAAATGAGACCCAATTGTCTCAATTAAGGAAGTCGATTTAGCCCATGCAAGCCGTTCGTTGGATCTTTCCGGTTCAAAAGTACTGGCCGCAGCAACAAAATAGGCCAAGAGGAGGCTTCTTCTACTCAATCCATAGTCTTCAAGTTTACATTCTGCGTACCACCTGCATTTAATTTGATACAGTACAAATTAAAGTTCCCAAAATTGACAATATACAATTTGTAACAATAAAACAGTTTTTGTTTGGTTTTACTTTTGAATGTTGTCCCATTCAATCAGATGCAGTGTTTGGCAATTGTTGTAGTCCAGTTTTGCCAGCTCGAGATACAAATTATTGTTCACGTATGGCATCCTAAAACCAATCATCGTTAGAAATAGAAACCAAGTTAAAATGATTGGAAAAGATAGTTAATATCCTAGATCGATGCTGTCCCCTTACAGGGGCATATACTTTGTTGCATTATATAGCGGACGAATCTGAGGATTCAAAAATGGTGAAAACATAATTAAATAAGTAAAATACCTGTAGAGAACCTTGCCAATCCAAACGTCATCTCCTCCACCGTACTGTTGGATGTAGAATCTAGCCTCCAGTCGAGGTAAGCTCGCATACCATGGAACATCCAGTGCGTACTCCACCTGTTTATTGGCTCTCTCTCTTTAGAATATCCTTATTTATTTCTGGACCTCAATGAATCGGTTACTGGAGAAAATTTACTTATGTGGCAACCTTTGTAACTGTTCTTGTTTTATTAATGGAATACTGCTACCGTTTCTTGTCAAAATCTTAATATAAAAATTCTTCGCGACCTAATGGAATGGGGAAGGACGTAACTACATCCCGGCCGGGATGACAGCCCCACCTTGAAATGAAAAAGAAAGAGGCTGGCTGGGATACATACCTCGCCGGGCAAGTCCTTCATGATGACCCATTTGTCTATCAGCTCATTGGAAGCTTGTTTTTCTCTGAGAAATTTTGTGGAAAACTCCTTAGCCTCCTCAAGGATCGTCTCTCCTGGGAACAACACCTGACTAGCCCTAAACAAGTTGTACGTTCCAGTCACAGCTTGTGTGCTTTGTCCAGCCAAGCAGATGAACTCATTGGCCTTCTTGAAATTCTTGAACACATCTACCCACATTACGCAAATTATATTAATTAAACAAATGAAGTTAAAAATATTTACTTTTACCTAGCACAGATTATTACTCACTATTTGCGCGACGATGATGAGCTGACAAAGCAGCTCCATGTAAGTTTTTGCCATTCTTAAATTTATAATTAGTATTAATATTAATCATATTTTATATAAATATTAATTAGTTTGTTTTTTTTTTTGTTATAGGCCACTATGGTGGAGAAGAGCCAAGCTGTTCTACAGGAGCCGGCTTTGCAGCTTCTCTTGGGCACCTTGATTGAGGTCGTCATTCCCACCCGGAATGCGTCCCTTCACATCATGATAGATACCTTTGATTAGAGCCTCGGTCGTAGGCCGGGGGATGTTTACTGGGGCATGGGAAATGCCTGTCATTGTGAGACGACAACCTCATCTTTTAACATGAGCACGAGATAGGTCGCAACATTGACGGTGCAAGTTGCGAACCTGGAGTAGCAGTTAGCAGCTTAGACTGCCCACATTGAGGCCCAAATTGCGGCCCAGGAGACTAGGATAACCTAGATCATAGACACTCTTCGGTTGTCCGGCTTCCAGTTCCCCGCGCTAGCACATACAGAGCCTTTCATGCAGTGGATGGAGTTTTGTGCGCAGAATCTTCCCGTGGTGGTTTTTGAGCTTTGGTTGATGCTGATTTGGGCAATTTGGAAGCATAGAAATGAGGTGTTGTAGACTGGGACTAGTTTGCCACCGTAGGAGATAGTTTTGAGGATTGAAGGTTGGTTGTATGAATTTCATAGATGGCACAAACCCCTTACCCTGGGGGCGGCTCGGGTGTTTCAAAAATGGAAGAAACCTAGGGTGGGATGGATCAAATGTAATTTTGATGGTGCATGGAGTAAAGGTGGTTCTAGGGGGGTTACGGTGTAGTGGTTAGAGCTCATACAGAGGATTCTTGGGAGCTACGCCAGGACCTGTTGAGGGGTCGACGTCGACTCTGCATTCAGAGCTAATTGTTGCTCGTCATGCAGTGGAGTTCTTTAAAAGGTTTTGGTCACCTGCAGTCAAGGTCATATTTGAAGGGGATTCATCAGTTGTGGTTGCTGCAATGGCAGGAAAAGGGGACGATGATTCCTGTTTGGGAATGATTATAAATGACTTGAGGTCTTTCTTTTTGGAGCTGCCTTATGTGGAGTGTGGTTATATTTAGAGGGAAAGAAATTCAGATGCGCATCGCTTTGCACGGATGGGCACCAATTGTTTCCATGATGTACTGTGGTTTGAGGAACCTCCGGATTTGATCCACGATCTTTTGTTTGAGGAAGGCATGTAATTTCAGTTTCTATTGTACTGTTGAGGGTAGCTTTTTGTTTGTTCACGATGCTCTTTTCCTTAGACCGGGTTGAAAGTCCCGACAAAGTTTTTATCGAGGCCCACTTAGCACACTACCTTCGATTTGTACAAATTATACGTTATGTTAATGAATATCGTACTTGTTTAAAAAAAAAACTATTGTTTTTGTTGATGCACAAAACCGGAGGTTTTGGAACAACGTAAATCCGACCGTGAATCTGCATGAAATGTAAATAACACAAGATGTATCGTGGTTCACCCCAAGGTTTGGGCTACGTCCACACTGATATTGTATTTATCTGAGTGGTGAGGGAGAGAACCTCTGTAATATGAGAGGGGATGTGAGAGGGGTGAGAAGGCTTAAGGAATTGCCTCTCCTCATTGTGAGGGTGAATGGTCCTTTTATAGAATAAGGACTCCTCACTTATTACATATTTGCCCCTTCCTTTATTACATAATTACATTTAAGTCCCCCGAGTATTTATACGAGGTCTAAATACGAGGCCCTAAATATGGTATAAACAGTAGTCCCCCAAGTCTTCAATCAAGAGAGTCTTTTGGCTGGAGACTTGAAATTCAATCCATGTGTGGGCTGAAGTTACTAGATGTTGTCTTAAACTGATGCTCGATATGAGGCAGTGCTCAATCTGAAATGATGCTCAACTAGAAGTAGCACACGCTGCGAGGCTGCTCGGCTAGTGGCTTATATTGCCTTGGTTGGCTTGGCTTGTGGCTTTTGAAGGTGAGGGAATCATTTTTATAGAATAAGGGATTGCTCCTCAATACATAAATGATGGGTTAGAGTTGATGCTCGCAGCGATGCGGTTGCTTAGTAGGCGGCAATGCTCTCTAATGATGGTGAGGGAGTCCCTTTTATAGAATAAGGGCTCACTCCTCAATACATAAGTGATGGGTTATGAGTGATGCTGGCGGCGATGCGGTTGCTCAGCTGGCGGCGATGCTCTATAATGATAGTGAGGGAGTCCATTTTATAGAATAAGGGCTCGCTCCTCAATACATGAATAATGGGCTAAAATTGATGCTCTCTAATGATGGTGAGAGAGTCTATTTTATAGAATAAGGGCTCGCTTCTCAATACATGAATGATAGGCTAGAGTCCCTCAAGTATTTTTCATAAGGCCCAGTTGAGGCCCAATATATGGTGTATAGTGTAATCCCCCAACTCTTCGGTCAATTGAGTATGTTGGTTGGAGACTTCAAACTGAATCCATGTATGGGCCGAAGTGGTGTTTGTTCGAAGGTGGTATTTGTATACCCTGCATTGAAGCTTTGTGAGTGAAGCTTTGCAAGTGAAGCTTTGAAGCTAGAGCTCTGTAAATGAAGCTTTCGAAGCTGGAGCTTTTGTAAATGAAGCTTTTGAAGCTAGAGCTCTGTAAATGAAGCTTTTGAAGCTGGAGCTCTGTAAATGAAACTTTTGAAGCTGATTGACATGAGTGATGCTCATGAATGTTTATGTTGATTGACATGAGTGATGCTCATGGATATTGTCATGAGTGATGCTCATGAATGTTAACATGAGTGATGCTCATGAATGTTGACATGAATGATGGTGATGAATGTTTATGTATGATTGTCATAAGTGATGCTCATGAATGTTTATGTATGAATGACATGAGTAATGCTCATGTATAATTTGGAGTACTGGGCGTACTTTTGATCAACTGGTTGGTGGCATGAAGGAGAGTACGGGTTGTACATTTCATCACTTGGTTGGTGGCATGGATGGCTAGTTGCCAAATGATATTAGAGTACGGGTTGTACATTTCATCACCTGGTTGGTGGTAATAGCGGCAGGTTGCCGAATAATTTTGGAGTACTGGGCGTACTTTTGATCACCTGGTTAGTGGTAATAGCGGCAGGTTGCCGAAAAATTGTGGAGTATTGGGTGTACTTTTGATCACCTGGTTGGTGGTAATAGTGGCGGGTTGCCGAATAATTGTAGAGTACTGCGCGTACTTTTGATGACCTGGTTAGTGCTATTTTAGGCTTATGGGCCTTCGCTCTCCACACAACATTCCAGCCCATTTATTTGGGCTTGCAATTATTTTTTTGTTTTTGTTTTTTATTTTTTTTACCCTCTGATAGGGTTTATACAGATGTCTCTGAAAGATAAGAAAAATAAATTACATCATTCAAAACAAAGGTTTCGATACAAAAGCTTTGACAGTTGCAGATCGTTGATGCGTTGCTTTTGCTTTTACTTTTGTTTTCTACTTTGCTTTTGCTTTTGCTTTCGTTTCTGCTTTGCTTTCGTTTCTACTTTGGTAGATGGCAGATAACGCCAAAGCGAAATAATGAATTATTATGAGAACATGAATCTTATCTTCTGCCTGGTTTTCCACTAGTCCTCGTGGTTTTCGCAGGAGATGGGATCTGGGTCGGCGACTACCCAACACTTTGCCCTCATACATAATAGCTTGATGTCCCACTGCCATCTCCATACTGAAAGGTGTACAAACACTGGTTATTCTGCGTGGAACAAACAGAATCCGATTGAGATCTAAGACTGCACCTTCGATCTGAGCAAGAAATGAATTGTGATGTTGACAAATTTCCAAGATCAAACAAATTGAGCTGAATCGGGAGTCCACTTGTTTCCGGGCAACCGTTGCAGGACTCGCAACTGACCCACAAACATCACTTCCGCTATCAATCTGCACATAATAATCCCTTGGAGGAGATCCCAATTGCAGCTTTGTATAATAAAGCCCAACGTGGAAGGGGTTGTAAATTCCCTCGACGGGGAAATCAGCGACGCCATTGGAGGACTGAAGCCTTCTCCTATGCCGGACTCTGTCCTGGGCTCTGAGTTGGCTCAGGCCCACTTGGTGGTTCGAAGGAAAAGTTATCTCGAGGGTGAGGGTGGCCTGAAAAACTGCACAGAACCACGGCCGCCGACATTAGAATGGCTCCGGCGATAAGAATCCCAGCAGGAAAGACGATGTTTGTGAAGGGATTACTGAGACGGACAGAGTCAAAATAAATCTTCACTTCCATCTTCTTCTTCCTCTTCCAAATGCGACGCCTTCTTCTTCTTGACCCCCATCTTCTTCTTCTTAGCTCCCTTATGTCCCTCCGACCCGGCTTTCTACCCATCTAAACCCGACCCGGCATGATCTGGGCCGCCACCCTCACTATTCACGAACAAGCTTGCCTATTTGGAAGAACCAGTGGGCAGGATCTCCACTAAGATTTTATGGGGCGGATCGTCGAAATGGGCCGGGTTATTTTCACGGGCCGTTAGGCACAGGCAGGTGACTTGGACAGAGCTTTATGATTTAGGGAAAAGATCTACGACGGGGAAGTGAGAGGCGTAGAGGCGGAAGGAGCGGTCTAAGAGGCTGGTGAAGGAGAAGGTCGCGGCGACCAAGATGAGGGCTCCGATCTGGTATGTGCGGGTGCAGAGAGGCTGCTGGTGGTGCTGAATGCTGAATGGTCTGGGGGACTATAACCTGGATGAGCACCCATTGCAGGGTTAGGAGACGGGCCATGAGCATGAGAAGGAACGGGAGCAGAATGTTGGGCAGATACTGGGGCCTAACGCGCTTAGACACGGCCTCTGCTGAACCAGAAGCAATTTTAATTAAGACCAACCACTTTTGCGAAGGATCATAATTATCTGATTGTTTTTCTTTGTGTGATTGAAATATACAGAGTAGATTGCACCTAAAAATAAAAGAAAGCAGACATAGAGTAGGTTTTTTTGTTTCTGGGTTTTTGTGATTTTGCAGATTCATGGTGGAGGTGAAAAAATGAAAGAGAACCGACACAACTTTTCGTATCGTTTCCCACAGATGGCGCCAAATGTTGATGCACAAAACCGGAGGTCTTGGAACAACGTAAATCCGACCGTGAATCTGCATGAAATGTAAATAAGACAAGATGTATTGTGGTTCACCCCAAGGTTTGGGCTACGTCCACACTGATATTGTATTTATCTGAGAGGTGAGGGAGAGAACCTCTATAATATGAGAGGGGTGAGAAGGCTTAAGGAATCGCCTCTCCTCATTGTGAGGGTGAGGGGTCCTTTTATAGAATAAGGACTCCTCACTTATTACATATTTGTCCCTTCCTTTATTACATAATTACATTTAAGTCCCCCGAGTATTTATATGAGGTCTAAATACGAGACCCTAAATATGGTATAAACAGTTTTTATTTTAATTAAACTAATTTAAATGAAATATCAATTATTTGTTAAAATTAAATTCTAAACAATTAAAAATAAAAAATAAAAAAAAGTTTATGTAAAACTTAATCGCACTAAAGTAAAGGAAAACAAATAATTCGTTGTGCAAAACACTCAACAACAAATTACTTATAATTTAATAATTTTTAAATTACTTAAAATGATAAAATATCCTTGCGCTAATGTTTGGACAACAACAGTATTCGTTGCGCCAATACCTACTTAAGGAAATGTTTCATTGCCATTACTTCAAGGTAACAACATCTTTCATAGATTTGAATCTTGCGCCAAAAAGGGCATTTTCCCTTAAAACTTAGTGTTACAAATATCACTTGAGTCGCGCAAATACAACTTTCATGTCTTCGTCGTGCAAACCCTAACTTTATGAACTTTGCGCGACAGCATGATGGCGACATTTTTTGTGCGACGTAATTCTACTTTGCGCGACGACCTTTATTTTGTCATGGTAACTGTTAAATTTAGTAATGACTTCACATTCTAATTAATTAACCGACAAAGGCATATAACTCAAAGAGCTTTCACTCCTACATTCATGATCTTGAATTTGATTCTTTACTCCCCTAAATAAAAAAGTAAAATGAAAAAACTTACCAGCATATACTTGGTGGCCATACAACCTGAGTAGTCTGAATCCCATGGATGTGTCATCAATATCCCGAATCTCCGAATTTCTGACCCAACCTATTCCTTTCTCAGTCCAATATCTATAATTAACGAAAAAATAATGTAATAAAAAGATTATAATTAAGTTTTTACACTATTTGATGGTGAGAGAAGAATAACACTTGTATCCCCATAAGGGGATACACATTTTTTTGTGTAACGTATTTCTGTAGTACACATTTCATATATAACCGGAATTATTCAATTTCTTAATTTTCATTTGAAGATCATCATATAGAATCCCAAAATATCTTCTTCTGTAGCAAACTTTTTATTGAATGAATAATAATTACAACATTGTTGTATCTATACATTTGTGCTAAGGTGCATATTTATAGAATTGTCCCTAGAACTTCTAACTAATCACAACTACAAGAATAACAAATACATTATACAAACAAACATTATGTAAGTGTGGTTTCCTTGGAGCATGCATGAACTGACAAACTTGGTTCACTGCAAAGGAGATATCAAGCCTTTTCCAAGTGAGGTATTGCAATCCTCCAGTAATGGACCTATAATCAGTAGGATTGGACAATAGAGTGCCACTGTGATCAAGTTTATGTGCACTTACTGGAGTGGAGCAAGGTTTGGCTCCTTCCATTATAGTTTTCCTAAGAAGATCAAGAAGATATTTCCCTCGATGCAAAAAAAGAGTATTAGTGGATCTATGAACTTCAAGTCCCAAAAAAATAGTGTAAAGGGCAAATATGTCATCTACGTACACAAGAACAATAACCAACACTGGTGCCTTGAAAAAAAAAACAGTGATCCATAAGAGGAAGATTGATTAAAATTAAAGGAGTGAAGAGCTTGAAAGATTTTATCAAACTAGGTTCTAGGGGCATGTTTTAACGCATAGAAAGATTTCCTTAGTTCGTAGACATGAGAAGAAAAGTTAGGATCATGACATCATGGTGGTTGCTCCATTAAAAAATCTTCCTTTAAGTCACCATGTAGAAATTCATTGCTAATATCCAACTGATTGAGTAACCAATTGTATTGAACAACAAGGGACAACAATATCATGATTGTAACAGGCTTAATAACTGGACTAAATGTCTCCTGATAATCTAAGCCAACTTGTTAGCAAAAGCTTTTAGCCACCAGTCTGGCCTTATATATGTCAATAGAATTTCCTTAGTTTGTAGACATGAGAAGAAAAAGTTAGGATCATGAAATCATGGTGGTTGCTCCATAAAAACATCTTCTTTTAAGTCACCATGTAGAAATACATTGCTAATATCCAACTGATTAAGTGACCAATTGTATTGAACAGCAAGAGACAAAATATCCTGATTGTGATAGGCTTAGCTACTGGATTAAATGTCTCCTGATAATCTAAGCCAACTTGTTGGTAAAAGCTTTTAGCCACAAGTCTAGCTTTATATCTGTCAATAGAGCCATCAAGGTTCTTTTTATCTTGAAAATCCATTTACAGCCAACCATATTTTGATTTGAAGTTGAGGGAACCAAAGTCCAAGTTCCAGTGGATTGTAGTGCATTGAACTCCTCCTGTATAGCTTTCCTCCAATGGATAAACTTTGGTTCTTGAAAGATAAGTACTTGGAAGATAGTTATCAACAGATACATGCAATGGATGTTTAGTGGTTAAGTAGGCTTTAGGTTTATAAAATGCCAGCTTTAGATCTAGTGACCATGGTATGAATATTTCTAGACAGAGGTGTATTTGCAGATGCAGAGGATCCAATAGGAGTAATAGAGGACACAAGACCTTCAGGAGGAACTTGAACTGAACTTGAAGATGTAGTGGGTTCTGAAGGTGAGCATGATTGTGTAGCATCTACGGAAGATGATAACTTTGATCGAGGAAATGAAAAGTGAAGACCCATAAGAGTAGCTGAATCATGAGAAGTAACTGATTTTGGAGTAGCTGGATCCAATACTAAGATATGAAAAGGAAATGTTGGTTCATCAAAGATATGTCTAAAAATATGCGACCTCTTTGTATTATGATCAAGGTACCTATAACCCTTGTGCTGAGTATTGTACCAAAGAAATACACAAAGTGTACTTTTGCCATCCAATTTAGATCAAACATATGGCTTGAGCCAAGGAAAACAACTGCAGCAAAAACCTTCAATCTTGAATAGTTTGGAGAAGTCTTAAAAAGCAATTCCCAAGGTGTTATAACATAACCAGAAATTGGTAGCCTATTAATTAGGTACATGATAGTAGAGAAGGTTTCAACCCAATATTGATGAGGAACTTTGGAAACAATCAGTAAATTCCTAGTAGTTTCAGCTAAATGCCTATATTTTCTCTCTACACAACCATTTTGCTTAGGGATGTGTGGGCAGCTAAGTTGATGAAAGATGTCATGAGATTTAAGAAATGATTGAAATAAATTGATAGTAAATTCACCTCTTGAATCTGATCTCAATATCTTTATCTTATTATCAAGCAATTTTTTTACATAGTTTGTGAATGTAACAAAAGTATAATACACTTCTGACTTATACTGTAATGGAAAGAATCAACTGTATTTGCTAAAGTCATCAACAATTATGAGATAATACCTATAACCACTCACAGACATAGTAGCAGTAGGTCCCTATACATCATAGTGAAGAAGTTGCAAACTTGCAGGACTGCTAGATATAGTCTTGTGAAATGGCAGTTTATGATTTTTGGCAATAGCACAGTCAAAGCAAAAGAAATCCATATAAGCTTTACCATGCAACACAAGTTGATTACCAGACATTATTCTTCAAAAAATGGAAGAGGAAAGATAACCATGACGTTTGTGCCATACACGAGTTGAAACGTTGACACTCATTAATGCATAAGTAGAGGATGCAGAGACCTTTGAAGATTATGGAGACCTTTGAAGACTATGGAGAACTTTGAAGAAGATACAATCCATCAGAATCAGAATCAAGTGTTAAAGAACAATGATTATCTTTTAGAAACTGATATGCAGACAGTAAGTTATACTGCATTTGTGGCACATGTAAAACATTGTGCAAGTTAAAAGAATGATAGGGATTATGTAAAACATATGAGCCAATATGATTTATTGATAAAACTTTATCATGACCTATGAAAACCTTGTCTTGACGTTGATAAGGAGCAAGAGATTGGATGTTAGAGATATCATTGGTGATGTGTGATGTGGCACCAAAGTCAGTAAGCAAAGGTGGAGTGGGCTTAGAACTATAGTGGTGGTGTAGGGGGGACGGTGGCTAAGATTGAACAAAAAAGGCATTAAATAGCTCTTATGCACTAGAAGAAGGATTCTTTTTACGACGGGACATAGAGAGCTCATTTGTGAGCAATAGACCATGCAATTCATCAATTGAAGTAGAGGATAGGTAGAGCATAACCAACTCAATGAAAGACTTATAATCTTTAGGCAATCTAACAAGAGTTGTTGTAATGAGATTGTTAGTGTATAAGCATTGAGCTAATCTAAGTTTAGTAAAATAAGCCTTGTGCTTAGTTGTGTATCCACTTTGGTTATTTTCACCAAGTGTAGGGCTCATATTGTAATTATGTCTAAGTGACATGTGTAAAGATCCTAGAACTTAGCTAGATGTGTGGCTGGGATCATTTCTTGATGTAATGGTGAGAATCCAGTTGCATAACAAACCATTATGCATTGCTGTGTGTGTGAGTGTGTGAATACAGAAGAGAAAGAACATTCTTTGTGATTTTGCAGAGAGTGAAGCACTCATATCCATCTTCATTCTTTCTATGATTTCTTCTTCTTCTCTTACAAATTAGCACACTCTAAATCAAACTTCGTCATGGCCTCAAAGCCAGGTTACGATCATTTGAAATCTAGGTGTAAACTGTGAAGCTAATGTCATCGACGTTGAAGCAATTGAGCTACATTCAAGCTCATTTCGATTCAGGTGAAATCGCCGAAACTCCATAGAACCCGATTTCGGTTTGTGTTCGTATCATCTAAGCTAAAAGATGGCTAGATTGTTGGAAGTATGCCCACAAAGCCACTCATTTGATGTAATAGCTTTTGGAATACTTAATGTATTAAACTTTTATATGTTTAATGAAGGGCAAAGCTTATTGTTAATCACTATTTATTGTATCTTGTGTTTAAGCAATAAGGGAATCCAAGGAATGTATTTGATCTAAGAGATAAGTGATTTAAGTAAGTTAGATTAATGAGACATTTCTCTTATGTTCATTCCTAAAACGTTCCTAGCCATAGGATTGCCAATTGGGCATTGACAATCCGCTAAGGTTAGTATGTGTTATGTCGACTCAAGCGCGAGTATGACAAGTCTCAAGTCATTTAGTGTTGGACACTAAGACAAACACATAGGTGCTCAAAAGAGTAATCGAGTACACTGAACAACGATCAAAAGAGAGTTCAAACATACATGTCATGTAAGAACTCGATAGTTGCAATATGCAAAGTAGTCCTTTGACCTGAGGCATCATAGATGTCTAATGGTTAGGTCCTTGATCTTTGATCATGTTAAATGGAATTCCATTGGAGTGTCCACGACATTGTTGGGATCAAGCTATCTAGTCATGTAGGCATATGAATGTACAACAAGGGATCTCTAACCTTCCATGGTGGAAGGAGAATACTCTAAAATATGATTTGGGAGTCTTTGGCCAAAGCATATGAATATGACTTAGGAAGTTTGTTCCAAATCATGTTCAATTGAATCATATAGAGAAGTATCACATTGGATAGTAGACATGAAACAAACTATCACTTAAACAATGTGATTAAGAGTATTGTATTAGAGAAGGACCGTATTGCATTGTAGTTGTAATTGGATAGGTTCTCCAACCAATTCTACTTAGCTTAGGTAACCATGACATACTGCTAGGTGTCACTCATGGTTTGTGGAAGCCCTAATGATTAGCAAACACTAATCTTAAGGGAGAATTGAAATGTGGTTTCAATTCACAATCGCCCACTACCTCGCTGAATGGAACCTAATGGATCGTACACCGAGTAAGGATGATAGTGAAGAAATAAATAAGATGGATATGCAATTAAATTGTTTAATTGAAAAATGGTCAAGATTAATTAATTAGTTAATTAATTATACGAAATGTTCGTATTAGGCTTTTAATTGTTTTGGGCTTCGGGGCCCAAAAGCGTTTTGGTCCACAAGGCCCATTATGTTTAAGTTGTATGACAACTAAAACAAAATGGGCAAATTAGCCCAATAACAAGGTAAGGCCGGCCATAGGGTGAGGGGTTGCAAATTTGGATTAATTACAAGTTTGCCACTCACTTGAAATGAAGTATAAAATCAACTTTATAGCTTTATTTCTTATTAGGGTTTTTCTTGGTGAAATGAGGTGAAACACTTTCTCTCATTTTCTCTAAAGAGGCCGGCCACTTAGAGGGGATTTAGCTAGCAATCTTTTCTTCTCTAAGTCATCCATTTTCATCTTCACATTTCATCCTTGGTGTGGAGACTTAGAGACATCAAGCTTTTGATGTTTTGGAGAACTAATCCTCAAATCCTCAAAGAAGAAAAGGAGCACTAAAAGGAGGAAAATCACAAGGAAGATCCAAGGAGCATGGAGGTGACTTGAAGGCCCTCCACTTGGGTGAATCCCTTGTGTAAACAAGGATGAGCTTCAAGGGTAAAGAATCTCTAAATTCTTAATTCTCTTTAATGTTGTTAAAGAGTCTTTTGGTTCACCATATACTAGGCTTTGAAAGTCTTGGGTTTTATGAATTGTTTTGAATGCATGCCTACTTTAATGTGTTAATAGTTTGCATGTGTATTCAAATGTTCTTACTTGTTCTTAGCTAGGACAAAATTTTAACTTCATGGATCTCGAAGTTCTGAGGTGAGAACTCAGATCTTCTCCGGTGAGAACTACGAGTTCTGGAGAATCAAGATGGTGACGATCTTCAAATCTTATGGGTTATGAAAATTAGTTGAAAAAGAGGTTACGACCTCAGATTCGAAGAAGAAGAAGGTTAAAGGAAGCTCAGAAGAGGAAGATGATGAGAAAATAGTGGCTGCATATATGCAAGATGCAAAAACTCTAGGTATTATCCAGAGTGCGCTCTCGGATCAAATATTCCCTCAAATTGCCAACGCTGATTTAGCAAAGATGACATGGGATCTGCTATATGGAGAATACCACGGTGGTGATCAGGTACGGTCGGTTAAACTCCAAAATCTTCGACGTGAATTTGAGTATACTAGAATGCGTGATGATGAATCATTATATAGGTATCTTACACATTTTAATGAATTGATTAACCAAATGAAGACGTTTGGTGAAGTGTTATCTAATGAAATACTTGTGCAAAAGGTTTTAATCAGTCTTAGCAAACCCTATGATCCCATTTGCCTTGTGATTAAGAATACAAAATGTATAGAGACTGTTGAATTACATGAGGTTCTAGCAATCCTTAAAAGCCAAGAACAATGTTTTGACTTGCACACTGTTGATGCTACTGATAAGGCATTTGCCTCATTCTCTGTGAGTTCGAATGGGCAACAAAATAGGGGTAACTCTCAACCCAGTGGTTGTAAATCTCAGAAAATCTGGAATGCAAAAGGCAGGAAGTGGGATTCAAAGCCTAAGTTTTAGCAAATGTCATTTATGGGTATTTGCACATAGTGCAAACTCTTCATTTTCCATGAATCAAGAAGTGACAAAACCTCAGTGCAAAGTATGCTCAAATTTTCACTTTGGTGAGTGCAGTTATAAGTGGATATCCAAATGTCACAAGTGTGATAAATTTGGACATTGGGCTAAGGAGTGCACTACAGGTAAAGCTATTCAAAAGGCTAACTGTGCAAATCAAACGGAGGTATCTGGTAATCTATTCTATGTTAACTGTGTAACTACTGAAGCAAAGGTGAATGGAAATTGGTATATTGACAGTGGATGCAGCAACCACATGACAGGAAATGTCAATCTTCTTGTTGATGTGAGAACCAATGTGGCAGGAAAAGTGCAAATGCCAACTGGTGATCTAGTTAATGTGGCAGGAATGGGATCTCTTGTGATTGATACAACCAAAGGAAGGAAATATATCAGATAAGTGATGTATTTACAAGGGTTGAAAGAGAACTTGCTAAGTGTTGGTCAGATGGATGAGCATGGATATTACTTGCTATTTAGAGGAAAAATGTGTAGTGTTTTTGATGGACCATCACTTGACAATTTAGTTATAAAAGTGAGAATGAAAGAGAACAGATGCTACCCTCTGTCTTTGATGCATAATGATCAGATTGTGTTAAAGACAAGTATCAATCCTTGTACCTGGACTTGGCATAAGAGGCTGGATCATCTCAATTTCAAGAGCCTTAAAAAGCTTAGAGAGAATGCTATGGTGCATGGTATTCCACATCTCAAAGATGTTGATGGCTTATGTGAAGGATGCTAGTTGGGAAAACAACATCGAGATTGGTTTCCAAAAGAGCAAGCTTAGAAAGCAAATAGTCCACTGGAACTAATACACACTGACTTGTGTGGTCCCATGCAAAATGAATCAATTACTGGGAATAAATACTTTATGCTTCCTATTGATGATCACATAAGGATATTATGGGTTTATTTCCTAAGACACAAATATGAAGCCCTAACTTGCTTTAGAAAGTTCAAAGCAATGGTGGAATTACAGTGTGGTTTCAAAGTGAAGTGTTTAAGAAGTGACAGAGGGGGTGAGTTTGTGTCAAATGAGTTCGACAAGTTCTTAGAGACTGAAGGAATTCAAAGGTAGTTATCTATAGCCTATACTCCATAGCAGAATAGAGTAGTGAAGAGAAAGAATATAACAGTTGTAGAGATGGCTAAGGCAATGCTTCATGATAAAAGCATGCCATATTTCTTATGGGAAGAATCTGTACATACAGCTGTTTACATTCTAAATAGGTCACCTATAAAAGCTCTTGGCGATCTAACTCCATTTGAGGCGTACAGTGGCAGAAAACCAAGTATTGGACATTTAAAAGTGTTTGGATCACCCTGTTATGTTCATATACCAACTGAGATAAGACAAAAGCTTGATGCAAAGAGTGTCAAAGGTGTATTTGTGGGATATGCAACATGTGGGAAGGCGTACAGAATATTTGATCCATGAAAAAAAAAGTTGATTTTGCCTAGAAATGTAGTTTTTGATGAAACCATGTTCTGGAATTGGAAGGAAAACTCAGAGAATTCTGTTGCTGTGACATATATTCCAAATCTATCTATGTGGATGACATAGTATATATTGGAAGCAATAAAGAGATGTTAAATGAATTTAAAAAGATATGAAGGTGAAATATGAAATGACAGATTTAGGACTCTTTCATCATTTCCTAGGAATGAGAGTGATACAAACTGACTCAAGCATTTTCATTCATCAAAGGAAGTATGCTTCTTCCTTGTTGGATAAATTTGGCTTTAAAGAGTGTAAATTTGTCTCCATCCCTCTTGTTGCCACTCAAAAATTAAGCAAGGATGATGGAAGTGGTGCAATAAATGAAGAGCAATATAGGAAGATTGTGGACAGCTTATTATATCTCACTGCAACAAGGCCATATGTGATGTATGCAGCTAGCTTACTAGCTAGATACATGCATTGTCCCACAAATAAGCACTATGGGACAGCCAAAAGAGTTCTCAAATATGTCAATGGGACACTGGATTGTGGACTGAAGTATGAAAAAGGAAAGATTGGATATTGTGACAGTGACTGGGGAGGTTGCATCGATGATAGCAAGAGTACATCTGGTTATGCATTTTCTTTTGGAAGTGGAGTTTTTTCGTGAGCATCTGTTAAGCAAAATTGTGTTGCACTCTCAACTGCAGAGGTAAAGTATATCAGTGCATCAGAAACCACAACTCAGGCTATTTGGCTCATATTTGTTTTGCAAGATTTTGGGGAGCTACAAACTGAAACAACTCCTTTGCAGTGTGATAACATATCTGCAATCTCAATAACTAAGAATCCAGTGTTTTATCAGCGGACAAAACACATTGACAGAAGGTATCACTGCATCAAAGATGCCTTGCAGCAAGGAAGTATTGATCTAATCTATTGTCCTACCAAAGAGCAAGTAGCAGACATCTTTACCAAAGCTTTACCAAGGGAAAGGTTCAACTATCTCATAGATAAGCTTGAAGTCATATCAGCTCAAAGCTTAAAAGGGGGTGTTAGTGTATAAGCATTGAGCTAACTTGTGTTTAGTTGTGTATCCACTTTGGTTATTTTCACCAAGTGTAGGGCTTTTATTGTAATTATGTTTAAGTGACATGTGTAAAGATCCTAGAACTTAGGCAGATGTGTGGCTGGGATCATTTCCTGATGTAATGGTGAGAGTCCAATTGCATAACAAACCATTATGCATTGCTGTGTGTGTGAGTGTATAAATACAGAAGAGAAAGAACTTTCTCTGTGATTTTGCAGAGAGTGAAGCACTCATATCCATCTTCATCCTTTCTATGATTTCATCTTCTTCTCATCAGAGATCAAGATCAGAGATCGCAGCACCATCAACAGTAAGAGAATCAGAAATCTCTTTAATTTGTTGCAAATAGTTAGAGATTGGTTGAGTTCCTTTTTGCAGTGACTGAAGGCTAGAACGTAGTTGATGAATGTGTACATCAGAAACACCACCAAAGCGTTGTTCAAGCTTGATCCACAGATCACGAGAGGAAGAGACACCAACTGTGAAAGGGATGACCTTTTCAGAGAGTGTTGAATTCAGCCAAATCAGAGGATTTTGATCTTTCTCATACCAAATCTCAAAAGGCTGGGTTGAATGATCGATTAGGAAGAAAAAAGGCGAAAGGCAAGGTTCTGTGCCTTTGATGATACGTAAAAGCTTGTATCGTTTGAAGATTGGAGTAAACAGTGCTCGTCATGGAAGGTAATTAGACCTCTTAAGCTTGGAACCATATTGTCGATGTTCTGAATTGTGATAGAGGTGTAGGAGCTTGATGAATTGGTAGTTGAAGAAGAGGAATTAGGTTTGAAAGTTTCACCAACTTAATCGAAGACGAAGAATCAAAAGGAGATGCCATCGTAAAGATATGAAACAAGATTTGAGATGTGCGATGAAATTGGAAATCATAGAAGCAAGGTCGGAGATTCATCGACGATCAAAGAAGAGCGAAAGCAATAAGGCTCAAAGAAGCGGTTAAGCAGTTAGCGAGAGATACCATATAGAATTCCAAAATAACTTCTGTAAAAAACTTCGATTTCATAGAATGAATAATAATTACAACAAAGTATTGTATATGTTGATGCACAAAACCGGAGGTCTTGGAACAACGTAAATCCGACCGTGAATCTGCAAATAATGTAAATGAAACAAGATGTATCGTGGTTCACCCCAAGGTTTGGGCTACGTCCACACTGATTATGTATTTATCTGAGGGAGAGAGAGCTCTGAGAGTGAGAGCTTTGAGAGGGGGTGAGAGGGCCTAGGAATTGGCCTTTGAGGGTGAGAATGAGGCCCCTCCCCATTGTGAAGATGATGGGTCATTTTATAGAATAAGGATTCCTCACTTATTACATATTTGCCCATTCCTTTATCACATAATTACATTTAAGTCCCCCGAGTATTTGTACGAGGTCTAAATACGAAAGCCCTAAATATGGTATAAACAGTATATATACATTTGTGCGCGCATTTACCAAATTGTCCCTAACACTTATAACTAATTACAACTGCAAGAATAACAAATATATTATACAAAGAAACATTATGTAGGAGAACTCTCTTTGCATCCCACCATAATCATTCAAATCAGAGATTATTTAGTCATTCGAATGTAGGTGCGAGTACGAGGTAACATATTTCATAATGAACTTTTTATTTATTTGATACACTTCGATGACTAAACAATTTTTTATTCGAATTTTTTTTTTTGGATGATTTTAAAATGAAGAAGATCAAAAAAATTAAACAATTCCGATTATGAAATTTATACGGCTAGATACTTGCAAATGGTGAAATATGTGTATTTCGGAGGAGATGCAAATATCATTAGAGTGGAAAGCACACTCAAAAAGCACTTAGACATGAGTTGCCAAGCATACCTATTTATGTAATCAATACATTGCTTAAGTTGTGGCTCGAAATGTCTAGAGATTCCTAAGCGCTGCAGTCGATCCACAGCCCATACATGTTCGAACAAGTCGACTGGGTACACATTAGGGACTGAAAGGAAGAAGAAAAATAGTAAAGATATACATGTGCACAGACACTTTTAAGGGAAGAGATTTCAATTTTCTTCAAAGTAATAGGGATTAGTTGTGGGATCCATTTTATATCAGATTTCAATGATCTGAACCGTATATTTGTTAGTCTCGATTTATAGATCTATGCAAACATTCAATTTAATCTGAAACTATTTGCCCATTTAATTGTCACGATGAACTTTCAATGCTTCTGAGAGTGTTTGTCAATTTCTTTGAACTTAATTAGATACTTCAAATATTTTCTATTTGGCTAATATTTTATAAGGATGATATATGACATGTGATGAGTAGATTTTATATTATATATTTTACCCTAATCTTAGTATATTTTGGTTAATATTTTGGAAGAATTTTAATACTTTGAATTGTATTTTCAATATAGGACTTTCGACTTCCTCTGGAGAAAACAGGACCAAATGGACGAATTTTTGAGTAATTCCAGTTGGAGGACGTTCGTGAGTCACTTAGCTTAATCGTATCAAAATTTGGGATTTTTCCACCAAGCGGTTATTTTTTGGCAATGAAATAAAGAAGCAATGCGTAGTGCTGGAAAATGACGTTTTTGGGCGTAAATTGCATTTTTGGAGCCCAAGATGACCTCGGATGGGTTCGTAGCCTTCTGGAAAAGTGTTCAGAATATTCCAAACATTAAATCCAGCCACATTGGGCCAGTTTTGGAGCAGCTTATGGGTCCAAAACGTGGCTGTTCAGATTTTAGGCGAATTTTACCATTTAATTTAGGGTTATGTTTCCTATTTTATTGGATTATTAATTTTAGTTTCCTAGGGTTTGTGTGGAGGCTGAGCAAATATATTTGCTTGGCCGTCTACCATATTTCTCTACGCTTTCTTTTATGCAATTTTGGAGACAGAGAGAATTGTTAGGGTTTTGGAGACTTTTTACTTGAAGGTGCTTTCAATCCTTTTCTTGAATATATTTTCTATGATTTCAATTATGAATATGCGGAACTAATTTCTTTTGCTAGGGCGAAGTCTTGAGCCTTAGCATGAATATGTAATTTTTATTTAATTGCTTATGATTGATTGTATGCATACTTTGAATTGTTAATCACCGGGATAAAAACTATCTAATTGTCTTAATGCCTGATCACCATTAGGATCTTTAGAAAAGTAATTTGATGCAATTTTGGTCGGAAGGTTCCCTGAAATTGACGCTGGCTTCTTGTGATTAATAATTGTAATTTCACTTAGGATGAATATCACGTCTTAAGGATTGCATGGTTTTTCAAAGGATTTTCATAAAGCATAATGAGTCTTTCATGTTCAGATTTGATGCGAACGTCCGGACGGGTTGCATGTTAGATATACGTTCTATGTTGGAGGTTCCAAGTAGAATATGAATTAGGAAAATCTAACCATCAAAGTGGCATGTGTAGATCATAAGTAATTGGTAAAAATTCATAGGATTGCTAGGTGATGGTGAAACCCTAGTGCTTTCTTAATTTTATTCTCCCAAAACTGTTTTCTTCTCTCTAGCTCTAATATTGCAGATTGTTTATTTTAATTCATTAATTTCGTTTTTATTTTAATTAGGTTATAAAATTAATCACCTAAACTTCTACTTTAAAATAATTAAATGGAATCTGATTAGTTTCGAATTATTTAATAGTCCATGTGGAGACGACCTTGCGAGATCCGTTTATACTACAATAACCTTATGATTTTTGCAAGTAAAATAGGAAATTTAAGCCCGTTCACATGAGTAGTAAAAATCCTATCAACATGCAACTTGAAAAATAGACGAAGATTTTAAAGTGTTGGTCCCAGAACTAATTCCAAATTTGCAAAAAAAAAAAATAGAAAACCCTTCCCTTAAAGAGTCTACATGTATAAAACAAGTACTTTGAAAAGGTTTGAACAAACGGCATGCATGCAGTTAAAATGGATGGTTTTTTATTCAAATAAAAGGAAGAGAAGAAGAACCTCCGCCGTTGAATTTGTGAACGACCTGGGCCAAATATGCCAAGCAATTTGGATCTCTGGTCTGCATGAGGGCATAGGCAGTGGAAGCCGGCGACATCATGAAAGAGCCATCTTGGGACTGCAGTTTTAGAAGCTTTTCCCAGTCCAAATCTGCCATTCCTTCCAAGCTGTAGAGCAGTGTTGTGGGCACTTTGTGCAATATTTCCCTCGGTATTCTATATATCCCACACCCACCATTAATTAAATGCCATGTAAAAACAGTTTTTGTAGAAGTTTTAGCTTATTAAAATGCCTTCTGAATAATCACGATAGTATATCATTTGACTACACGCTTTTGTAACTGTAATGGATTATTATCTCTGTTTTTTGTTTAGGCATCATCTACAGGTGAATTTTTTTTTTGTTAAAACCTACTGATAATTTTGACATCTCTAAATTAAAATAATTAAAAAAAAAGTTTAAACTTCTCTCTCTCTCTCCCCACTCTCATTCTCTCTCCCCACTCTCACTCTCTTCCTCTGGTCTTCAATTTAAAAAAAAAAAATATATATATATATATATATTACACATACACCTTGTGTGTGGGCATATACTAGTGTATTTTTATTACCCTAGTTTGCCAACTCCATTTATTAACTCATTAACTTTTGATTATGGGTTGCTCGATAAGTCGTTAATATGTCATCTGTATAATTGACCTAAACTACCATATTTTCATCCAAAAGTGGGTGAAAATACTATTAGTCTTCTATCACAATAAAAAAGTTCAGGGCAATAACATAATTTTACAAATCAAAATTTTGCTGTTTTTTATTTAAGCATCGCCTACAAGTGATTTTAACATCTTTAATTTAAAAAACAAATAGAAAAGAAAAGTTTAAACCTCTCTCCCTCTCTTCTTCAATTTAAAAAAAAAATAAAAAATTTCACATACACCTTCTGTGTGGGCATATACTAGTGTATTTTATATTACCCTAGTTTGCCAACCCCATCCATTAACTCGTTAACTTTTGATTATGGGATGCTCGATAAGTCGTTAACATGTAATCCGTGTAATTGATATCATGTCGTTACCATTGAGCAAAATTTACAGTATATCAATGAACTGAGGCGGACTGGAGTTATGGGATTATGTGAGATGTAAAAAATGATACTTTCGTGATAGTTCATGTCACATTTTGATATATAGTAGACTTATTAATTGAAATATCCCTTAAAACTGTCATTTAGTCTCAATTACCCTTGAAATTGGTTTTGTCTCACTTTGCCCCATGAAACTAACATTTTCAATTCTTTTGGTCTCACTTCACCCCATTTCATTAAAAAAAAGGTTAAATTCAAGGATATTTTGAATATTTCACTTTTTTCACACCTCTTGGAATATGTAAGTTAAGGTCGAAATTGTAATGAACCTATTGCCAATTGGAATATGTGACTCAACAATGTGAAATTGCTAATTGTGCACATTTGCTTTAGACGACTATTTCGGTTTTGGGGTTTGCATAGGAAGCATTTTGGACAGATAGCTTAATGGTTTTTTTTTTATTTTTTATTATTATTATACTTTTTGCAATTGATCTGAGATTATTTTATATGGGGTAAAACTTGTGGTTAGGCTGATCATGTTTCATTTCTGTCGTAACAAATATTTTTCAAGTGCAAAGTTTACATTGAGCCAGTACATGGATGTCTTGTAAGGGCCATGACTCTAGGACAAAATTGTAATCCTTATTTTGGTTGATATAATGATTTTGTTGCTAGGAATTCTTCTATTGACTGAATCATTTTTTTTTAAAAGGCCCAAAAGTCATGGATTTGAATTAGAGTTGTCAAAAATGAAATAGAGATTATTTTAGAGTGTAGGCTAGAGATAAATAGATGTGTAAAAAGTAAAATATCCAAAATACCCTTGAATTTAACATTTCTTTAACAGAATGTGGTGAAGTCAAACAAAAAGAGTTTAAAATGTTAGTTTTAGGAGGTAAAGTAAGACAAAACTAGTTTCAGGGGGTAAATTGAGACTAAATGGCAGTTTCAAGGGCATTTCAGTTGATAAGCCTTAATAATAATACAATATGGTCATTTTGATTCTGGTCGCTAGTCAATCTAATGTTAGAATGAAACCTTATTTGTTTAGATAGTTTGATCAAGGTCCCTAGCATCATTTAAGGGATTTAATTCATGCATTTATGCATCCAATATCCCAAGAATTATGATATTTAAACAAATTCAAATAATATTTTTACTATATAACAATTACTTAAAATCAATAATAGAGTAATATTGTTCTTCACATAGTTCTAGCAAAAAAATAATGTATCCATATAATTATTAATATAGTTTAAGAAATAACTATTGACTTATTTTAAACATAAAATAAATACATATAATTAGCATGGGTACATTCACAAAAAAAAAAATATGGGTACTAATTAAATTAAAAATATGGGTACATATTAAAATTCAAAATTATGGATACAAATTAAAACTAAAAAGAAAATTGTCAAAAAAAAAAACAAATTATAAATAAAAATATATGAAAAAGTATTAAAAAGATATATTTGAAAATGATTAATAAGTTTTTCATTTTTAAAATTGACATATAATAACTTGTAAATAATTTAATGTTCAAATAATGACATGGAGAAAAGTGAGTAAAGAGACCAACATAAAAAATGAAAAAGGAATAAGATTTCAATTAATGAGAAATAAAAAAGGGAGATGAGAATCTAATTTTTTCTAAACAATTAACAAACAGAAAAAAAATGCAAAAATAATGATGACTCATATGCTTACTTTTTGAGCTTTAGATTTCTCATGGCATAAATCTCATTCAACACAGGACTGTCATCAGGTACTTCCAGGTTTAAACTCCGAGCTACTTCAATAATTGAAGGAAAAGCAATTTCAAACCCGATCGGCATGTGCTTAGCATTCTCGTTCCCAAGATTACTTACGTTCTTCTTGAAATATGCCATTCCTACAACAAGATTATGGAATATGGTCACAGTAAAACAATTAAACGTTTTCCTTCAGTTGATTAGTGATCTGTCGAGATCACATCACGGGAATTAAACATTGTGAAGTTGGTCAAAACGAGTATAGTTAGTACCGTATTACCTTTTTCGCATTTGTCAGGATGAACGTTCCACGATTTGAGTGCTACAACGCAAGCTATGGTGTTGATGATGCGATCATGAGCAGTGAAACTTTCACTATCGCCCCAAGAGCCATCTAGGAGCTGATTGTTGGCAATCCAATCGAGGGTGGATGGAAACTGAGGCAGACCACTTCCCTCACCCTCAACATCGTCCACTAAAGCCACCCATGCGGTGTCGTATGCCGAGATTGATATCTCCCCGTCCTCCATCGAAGCCAACATTGATCTAATGAATTCAACATGTTCCTTGATCTTATTAATCAATTTAAAATCCTATCGAAAAAAAAAAAAATCAGAAAAGATGAAATTGTAAGAAAGTTAAAATATTACTGAAAATAGAAGTATATATAGAGCACTTACCATAGGAGCTGCTTCATCTCCTTCTATGTCGTCCTCTGCTTCATCTCCTTCTATGTCGTCCTCCACACTCTCGGGCCGCTTCAGAAGCAGATCATTATTTTGTAACACGAGATCTGCATAGGTATGCTACCGTGAGTAAAAGAGTATATGTAAAATATCAATGGAAAAGGTAAAATAATATAGAAGAATTACCTTGAGTTCGGGGTTTTGAAACCGTAATGCTTTTGGAGCGAAAAAATCTTTTATCTTTAGCCCCGAATAGCCAAACTCCTAGAAAGGGTAGTGCAGTCAAATTAATTACTGGTCTCTAGTGTTAAAAGTTAGTGTGAATTTGACTACCGTAAGGTAAATAAGTTTTGAAAAGACAAGAACTAATGCTGGTTAGCGGAAGAACCTAGCTAGGTCGCAGTTTTATGCGTGGTAAAATACATAGGTTCTAGCTAGCTCTGAATCTAGGATACATGAGAGAATCTCTCTTAAATCAAATCCAGCTAAAATAGATTACTAAAATTAAATTGAGAAGATATATTTTTCTGCAAGCAACTTTCTTGGCGCTGAAAATTAAGATCGTAAGTGTCAATGTTTGGATGTGGAATATTTTACATGTTCAATAGTTTCTGTCCACAACGATCCATGACAGAAAGAAAAAAATTGAACAAGGCTTCTTGAATTTTCTAGGAAAAGAAACGGGAAAGAAAATGAAAAGAAAAGCAAGATCCACGATCTTGGAATGGTGCAAAGTGTGCCATGGAGGGAGATAAATAGTAAAAAGTATTTGAAAGGTGACATTGGGGACTTACGCGGTGATTGATTAATAATGGAAAGAGAAGAGGAGGTGGTTCGTCGAAGAGATGAGAGTGCAGAGAGAAAAGGCTGGGCGGAACCAGAAGACATTTTGTTGTTTGTTGCGTGGAAGAAGCAGCAGGCGCACAGTATAGAAATGAAGAGAGCTCTCGAGGGATTTTAAAGACATAAAATTATAAAATAAATATAAAAAAAGCATTAATAATTGAGTTTAAAGACTTGTGTCAAATGACAACTGAATCATCCGTATATGCTTTTGTCTTTGTTTCTTTCATGTCTCCTTCTTTCAACTTCTTTGTTGGTGTCAAAATTTAGATGAGAGTAATGTTATTCATACTATGTTTTTGTACCACATTTTTATACTATCTTAGATGGCATATAATGTGGACAACTACATCATTTGAATTAATCAAATTTTTAAATTTAGTTTATTATTTAATAAACTAATAATTAAGAAAAACTAGTTAATTAAATGATGATTGTGGTATACGATGAGTCTTTCTCCTTCATTTCCTTGGATTTTGCAAATTTTTCAAATGATATGACTATCCACATTAGATGACACCTAAAGTGGTATAGGAATATGGTATAAAAACTTGGTATGATTAACACGAAACGAATGAATGGTTCGTTGCTTTTAGTCTGTGAGAATGCAAGTGAAGTGTACTTTGGGATGTTGAGTTGTATGAATGTGCTACATCCTGCACGGCACTTAATACTGAAAGTCCAGCACAACCAACTATTTGATAATCGACCCAAAAAAAAAAAATCAGCCAACCTATTACTTGATTTTTTTTTTTTTTTGTGGTTTTTTTTGTTGGGGGGGGCCAACCTACTACTTGATTTTTTTTTTGTGGTTTTCGTGGGGGGGGAACCTACTACTTGATTTTTTTTTTGTGGTTTTGAGGGGGGGGGGGGCCAACCTACTACTTGATTTTTTTTTTTGTGGTTTAGGGGGGGAGGCCAACCTACTACTTGATTTTTTTTGTGGTTTTGGGGGGGAACCTACTACTTGATTTTTTTTTGTGGTTTGGGGGGACCTATTACTTGATTTTTTTTTTTTTTGTGGTTGGGGGGGCACCTTTAATTTTTTTTTTGTGGTGGGGGGGGACACCTTTAATTTTTTTTTTGTGGTGGGGGGGGGACACCTTTACTTTTTGGTTTTAAAAATCGTATTACTAAATTTCCCGCTTCCCATTTTTGGTGCGCCTAAATTTTTAGAGTTTTGTGCGACGTGTTGGTCGCGCAATGTCACATCCCGGCCAGGGCCCCCACCACATCCTGGGCTTGACTCCACCGTAGCACGATATTGTCCGCTTTGGGTCCCAGCCACGCACTCATTGTTTTGTTTCTGAAAATTCACACTAGAACTTCCCATGGAGTTCACCCATCCTAGGAGAACTCGCTTAACTTTGAAGTTCCTACGGAACCCGAAGCTAGTAGGCTCCCAAAAGTACTCGTGCTAGGTAGAGATGGAAATATACATATAAGGCTTACATGATCCACTCCCCTGGGTGATGTGAGATGTTACAATCCGCCGCCCTTAGGGGCCCGACGTTCTCGTCGGCACACTTCCGACCAGAGATTGACTCTGGTACCAAATTGTCACATCTCGGCCTAGGCCCCCACCACATCCCGGGCTTGACTCCATCTTAGCACGATATTGCCCGCTTTGGGCTCCGACCACGCCCTCACGGTTTTGTTTCTGGGAACTCACACGAGAACTTCCCATGGAGGTCACCCATCTTGAGATTGCTCTTGTGTGAACTCGCTTAATTTTGGAGTTCCTACAAAACTCGAAGCCAGTGAGCTCCCAAAAAGCCTAGTGCTAAGTAGAGATGTGATTATACATATAAGGCTTACATGATCCACTCCCCTAGGCGATGTGGGATGTTACACGCAAAGTCTTAAATTTTTTTTTTTTTTTAAATTCCCGAATCCCATTTTTAGCTCCTGCCCAAATTTAAGGATTTTATGCGACGAAATATTAGTTTGTCGCTCAAAGAAAATAATAAAAAATAAATAAATTATTTTGTTTAACAATATACAAATAATAAAAAATAAACAAGGTTTAGGCAATGAAATATTGATATCCGTCGCGCAAAGTTTTTTAAAAATAATAAAAACTTATGAAAATAACTATATTTTAAAATTTATAATATAAAATTAAATAAAAACGAAAATAAATTGGTTTAGGTGACGGAATATTTGGATTACGTCGCGCAGAGATTTAAAAAAAAATTATTTTATTTATTTTTGTAAAAACTTTGCGCGACAAAGTTTAAAGTTTCATACTAGACACATTTATGAAACATGACCAAGAACTAGGCACTATTTATGAAAGTGGATTAATAACTAGGCACTATTTATGAAACTGAACCATGAAATAGACTATTTATGAAATTGTACCAATTACTATACACTATTTATGAAACTAAACCCAATAACTATGCACTATTTATGAAACATGATAAAAAACTAGGCACTATTTTGTAAAAGTAGGCCAAGAACTAGGCAATATTTATGAAATTGGACCAATAAATAATGTAGTACCATTTAGTTTCATAAATAGTATAGTACTGTTCAGGTTTCATAAATAGTACAGTTTTGTTAAGATTCATAAATAGTGTAGTATTGTTCAGTTTCATAAACAGTGCCTGTAATGGACGCACGGGTCCCACGTGTCAGGTTTTTTTTTCTTTCTATTTTTTTATATTAAAATTGTGTCATTTTCATTAAAATTTAAGTTTTTTTGACCTTTTTATTAAAATTTAAGGGTTTTCATTAATATTTAATTTTTTTCATTAAATAAAGTTATACCATGGTTTTTTGTTAAAATAAACTTGGCTCAAGTCATTTTCATGAAAGCTCCATTTTTTGGCATATGTTTTCTATTTGTTAATTTTGGTATAATTATCAAAATATGATATGAAAGTATCACTGTTATGTATCTCACATAATCGCATAACTCCAGTCCGTCTCAGTTCATTGACGTACTGTTAAATTTTGCTCAACAATATCGCCATGACATCAATTATACAAATGACATATTAACGACTTATAAGCATCCCACAATCAAAAGTTTACGAGTTAATACCTAGATGGAGTTGGAGAACTAGGGTAATAGGGTAATGGTATAGATATACTTTTGTGATTATACAGAAGGCATTTTAATAAACTAAAACTTCCCCAACTTTGTTTTTACATGGTATGTTATTAATGGTGGGTGTGGGATATATAGGATACCAAGGGAAATAATGCACAAAGTTCCCACAACACTACTCTACAGCTTGGAAGGAATGGCAGGTTTGGACTCGGAAAAGCTTCTAAAACTGCAGTCCCAAGATGGCTCTTTCATGACGTCGCCGGCATCCACTGCCTTTGCCCTCATGCAGACCAGAGATCCAAGTTCCATGGCTTATTTGGCCAAGGTCGTTCACAAGTTCAACGGCCGAGGTTCTTCTTCTCCTCTTTTTAATAATAATAAAAAAAAAAACCCATCCATTTTAACTGCATGCATGCCGTTTGTTCAAATTACCCTTATTAAACTACTTGTTGAAAGAGGTTTTAAAATCTTCATCCCTTATTTATATATATGCAGTTGATATGTTTACTAGTTTTCTTCTTCCTTTTCAGTCCCTAATGTGTACCCAGTCGACTTGTTCGAACATGTATGGGCTGTGGATCGACTGCAGCGCTTAGGAATCTCTAGATATTTCGAGCCACAACTCAAGGAATGTATTCATTACGTAAATAGGTATGCTTGATAACTCATGTCCAAGTGTTTTTTTAAGTGTGATTCCCTCACTAATAATATTTGCATCCCTGGAATGCACATATTCCACCATTTGCAAGTATCTTCACCGCATAAATTTCATAGTCGGAACTGTTCAATTTTGTTAATCTTCATTTCTGATACCTTGGTACTTGCACCTACTTTGGATGACTAAATAATCTCCGATTCGAATGATTCTTATGGTGAGATGATCTTCAAATGAAGATTAAAAATTTGAACGGTTCCTATTATGAAGTTGATATGATGAAGATATGTTATTTGCAAATAGTGGAATATGTGCATTCCCCTCTTTGGGGGATGCAAGTGTTATTCTTCTCTCACCATCAAATAGCCTCAAATGTTATTCTTCCCTCACCATCAAATAGCCCACAGCTTTCAGCCCATTCTGGATTACACCCGGGAGCTTTTCTCTCGTGTGCATATGTGTTGTCCGCATGGCATGGGCTGCGCATGTCCCAATTTCATTAATACATACAGCGACTCGAACGACGTAAACATGATATTGCAAATGAATATCAACATCATATTAACAATGTGAGAGAGTATAAACCCAACCATACAAACGCCATATTACAATGACAAAATTGATCTACATTCCTAACAATATATAGAGGGACGAATGACAAACACGACTATGTAAAGTTGTTTTTTTTAATTTTATTACAAACGATATTACTACTGTAATTTACAATGAGAAGATGAGTAAAATTTGAACCCGGAACCCAATAATTTGAAGAAGAAAACTTTGTAGACATCAAAATTTCGGTGAAATAAATGTTGACCAATGCATAAAAATTTCAACATGCCGAGGCATATATGTCATGTGCCACGTATCGCACAAATTGTACATATAGTGTGTGACTCAACAAAATCAAACGAGTCATGAAGATGGACACGTGTCAACACTTGGCATAAAGGAATTATTTGGTTCTAATTTTATATTCAAAACCAAGCCTTGAAAATTTTTATAAATAGGAGGCCAAGGCATTCATTTTGGGGGGACCAATTCACTCATTCATTCTCTACACCCAAATTGGAGGAGAATTCACTCCACACATAAAAAAAAACCCTTGAAGCTTTGAAACTCTAAAGCTTTCAAGCATCCAACCTCCCAATTCATTCATTCTTCATTCTTCGCCAACACTTTTGAAGAATCAATAAGCACCGCTACACATGCCGGTTCTTCCTTTGCTACAAGCCAAATCCTTGAGGCAACCATTCATCCAACATCAAGTCATTGCGACCCCTGGATCAACAACCCCTACATCACAAGAATCAACAAGCACCACTACACGTGCTGATTCTTCCTTCACCGCAAGCCAAATCCTTAAGGCAATCGTTCATCAAAGATCAAGTCATCGCGACCCTTGGATCAACACATCAACACATCTACACCTTACGGAGATTGAATCAGATGATCAAATTGTAAAAGAGATTGTAATCCCAAATTCATTAATACAAACAAATTTATTTTGTACATGTGATCTTATCTCATTTGTTGCAGGAATCTTCGTGTTTACAAATTTGGCATGCCCGGTGGGGTAATCTCTGCCTCTCATCTTTTTCTCTATCTTCAAACCCATAAGAAACACACATGGAATCAAGAAAGGATCAAGCTGTTCCCGTAACCAACGCGGAGAACAAAAACATCTTTGCCATAAGGGGTGGCACTTTGGGCGTCACAACCCGAAGCAAGACAAGAGCTCTATTTGTCGTGCCTTCCACCCCTACACCAATTCTATCGGAGGAGCAAGAGCAATGAGGCACGAGCCCATGATCACCCTGGCCTTGCTAAGGGCGCCAAGGGAGGAAAGCCCGAAGAGATAGTCTAAGTCGTTGATTTCCGATGCCGACTCAAGCAGTAGCTCGTATCCCGTATCCATGCAAGTCATGCCTACTGGTGCGACCTCAATCGAGGAGCAGCTGGCTCAAATGAATGAAGGAATTGCAAGGCTAATAAGGACCATGGAGGAAAATGACTTGTAAATTGTCGCACTCGTCAACTGACTGGATGTGCAGCATGACGAAAAAGCTGACCACAACCTAAAGGTTGATCTACAAAAGAAGGAAATCGACGAGGATGAGGAACCTTTGATAGAAAAATTCAAGGAGAAGCCATACCAAGCAATGATGCTCATTGAATCTCTCTTTATCCAGCAGCTGCAAAAGATGATCACTAGCACAATCAAGGTGCAGTATGAAGGAAGCTCACACGACTCCATGATGTACTAAAAAAGCCATACTCCAAGAAGATTGACACCTTGAGGATGCTAAGGGGTTATCAGCCGCCAAAATTCATGCAATTCGACGGAAAGGGCAATCCTAAGCAACATATTGCCCATTTCATTGAAACCTGCAACAATGTTGAGATGGAGGGTGACTACCTCGTTAAGTAGTTCATGCGCTCGTTAAAAGGTAATGCCTTTGATTAGTACACTGACCTCGAGCCCAAGTCTATCAACAGCTGGGATCAGCTAGAAAGGGAATTCTTCAACTGCTTCTACAGCACCTGCCGCACTGTAAACATGCCGGAGTTGACAAGTACGAAGCAATGGAATATTGAACCTGTCGTCAATTGCATCAATAGATGGCGTTCATTAAGTCTAGATTACAAAGATCGGCTTTTTGAAACCTCTACCATTGAGATGTGTGTTGAAGGCATGCACTAGGGGCTACATTACATCCTTCAAAGCATAAAGCCGAAAACATTTGAGGAGTTGGCAACTCGTTCCCATGACATGGAGCTGAGTATAGCCAATCATGGGAAGAAGGAGCCGATCATCGACTTTAAGAAGGACAAGGTGTCTGATCCAAAGGTGGACAATCATGGGAAGAAGCTCACCAAATAAACTTTTACCATCAACATTACCCCCCATTAAGACATCCTATGCGCCAGTCAAGAGAGATAAAGAGAGGTGAGCCTTCTCGCACCCAAGACAGGTACAAAAACACCTTGAGGGAGCTGGAGCAAAAGACGTACCCTTTTCTTAACTTAGACATGGCTGTAATGCTAGACAATTTGCTGGAAAATAGGTGATTGAGTTACCAAAATGCAAGCGCCCTGAAAAGATGAAATGCGTTAATGATCCCAGATACTGCCAGTACCATCGTATCATAAGTCATCCTATTGGCAAGTGCTTCGTCCCCAAAGAGCTTATCATAAAGCTGGCCCAACAAGGGCGAATCGTACTTGACCTAGAAGACACAGTCGCAACATACACTACTATGATCATGTTTGGTTCATTCGATCTTGTGCCTCTCTAAATAACGCCTGACCACTCCTGTCAATGCTAAAGCTACACGACATCTTCTGCACAACCATCGCTGAGGGCAACTGACCAAAATGCATTCACCAATGATGAAGAATGATGGACATTGGTGAACTTATGGAGAAAGCACCATCGCCACAACAGTAGAAAGCCCAAAATAAACATAAAAGTTGCTAAGCCAACTTACAATGGGGAACTTATGGAGCAAGAGCTATGTATTCTCGTCTCCTTGCACGAGTACTTCTCGAAGAACTTCTTCCAATAGTGCACTACCGTTGCTTGTCACATGGTTGAAGTAGAGATAAAAGAGCCCTCAAAAGGCAAAGCTATCACTACCGAGGAAGAGAAGACCTTCATGCCCAAAAAATGCCTGCCAACATACTTTAGCATTGGGGAAGCACTACTATTGCCTAATGAGATGCGAAAAGCACTAACAATGGTCTTTGCGAGTCCTGACGACCACGAAGTAAAAGAAAGCAAGGATGAAGACTTAAAGCTACGACCACAAGAATATGCCACATGCTGTGCCGCCCATAATGCAATCAACTTCACTGACAAAGACTTGCTGCTATGGTCAAAGCCTCACAATCATCCTCTTTTCATCTCTGGTACGTAAGAGAGAACAAAATCAACCTCATGCTTGTGGATAGTGGATTGGCCATAAACATCATGCCAAAGTCAACAATGACCACAATCGGCATCAAGATGGATGAACTATCACAAAGCCGCCTCCTAAGCCAAGGTTTTAACCAATGAGGACAAAGAGTAATGGGCATGGATCCACGAGAATGGAGTAGTGTCATCCACCCTTTATTAATGCTTAAAATTCTACCAAGAAGGAGTAAAGGTGATACAAGGCAACGCCAAGCCATTCACCAAAGCCGAATCACACTTCATGGACGCCAAGTTCTACAGGGATGAAGATATGGTGCATGAAGCTCTTAAAAAAAAGATCAAATCCACATGCAAAGCCGCTCCTAGAAAGTATGAATGGCAATCCCTGCCCAAGAAGCAAGAAGGGGAAACCGTGCCATCTTCAAGCCGCTCCTAGAAAGTAAGAGTGGCAATCCATGCCCAAAAAACCAAGAAGGGGAAACCGTGCCATCTTCAAGCAAAAATGATGATGAGCTTGCTAAACCTACAACAACCAAAGCGAGTAGGACGTCCTCAAAATAACCGAACACACCCGTCTTCCGATACATCCCAATGTTAAGAAGAAAGAATGGTCAATCTCCCTTCGAAACTGGAATAAGCAAAGTCGACACACAGTTGCACAAGGATGATATAAATGTGCTCAAGACAAATGCAGTTTTACCTCTGACACAGCTAGGCGACGTTAAGGTTTCAAAACTACCACAAAGCTTCGTAAAACCCCCGCCAAAAGGGGGTAGAACCAAGCTCTCTTCCAACCAAAGGACCGAAGAAAGTTTCGACCCAAACGCTTACAACTCATGTCAAAGGCTGGGTACACTTTCGTTTCTTCTTCAAATCTTGTAAAGAAAGTTTCAAACACCATTAATGACAAAGAATGTAACTTCACCGAGACTCAAAAGAATTTGAAGGAGCATGGTTACGGAGTTGACAACAACAAAGCTGGACTTGACTTCACACCAAATGCACCCATGAAGATTTCAAGCAAAGCAAAAAAGGCTAACGCTCAACACATCAGCGTGAGCATTGAACAAGATCAAGAGGAGCCTAAACCCGCCCCTCGAACGTAAGTCTTTGATAGGTTGAACCTTTCAAAACCCAAAATTTCGGCATTGAACCTTTCAAAACCGAACCTCCGTTTTCTAGAGGCTTAACACGCAACACCCTAAAGCTTTATTTTCAAAAGGTTGTCTAAACCTAAGAAACAAAGCAACATGGCTAGCTCTCCTCCACGACGGTCAGCTTTGGAAAGACTTGAAGAAATCGAAAAGCCTTCTAAAAAGAGGAAGAAAAACTTGATGGTCTAGTAGAAAAAGACAATGTTGAAAACTCGATTCCTTCAAGGATGAAGTGCCAAGCAATCTTGGAGGTTGACACAAAAGGACCACTGAAGGTAAGGAGGTGCACCATCATCCATACTAGCCAATCTTAACATCAACAAGCCCAAGAGAACAGCACAGAAGAGGAGGTCCAAGACGTCTTCCACATCACGACCCAAAAAGACAACAAAGCCAAAATCCCCAAGGAAGACGTCAATGCTGTGCCATAACAGCTCGAGGATGAGGGGCAAGCCACGATTGATGATCTCAATGAGCTCAACTTAAGCATAAGCGAGGAACGGAAGCCTATCTTCATAAGTGCACTACTAAGTGCGGACAGACGCAACCACTGGCCACGAAGCACTGTTATTCATGGACATCTTCTCTGGATACACCCAAATTTGCATAGCTCCCGAAGATGAGGAACTAACAGCCTTTCGCACTCTAAAAGGTATCTACTGCTACAAAGTAATGCCCTTTAGTTTGAAAAATGCTAGAGCTATATATCAACGTGCAATGCATAAAATCTTTAATGACATGCTACATAAAAATATAGAATGTTGCGTAAACGATGTAGTTGTCAAGACCAAGAAGAAATCCAATCACTTGAAGGATTTACGAATGGTGTTCGACAAACTACGACACTATAACCTCAAGATGAACTCGTTGAAGTGTGCATTCGGCGTCACTTCTGGGAAGTTTTTTGGCTTCATTGTTAAACACCATGGCATTGAAGTGGACCAATCAAAGATCAAGGCCATTCAAAGCATGCTTGAGCCAATAAACCTACACTAGCTGAAAAGTCTACAAGGACAGCTAGCCTTCATCAGACGCTTCATCTCCAACCTAAATGGATGCTATTAACCCTTCAGTCGACTTATAAAGAAGAACGCTCCATTCATATGGGATGACGCCTGCCACAATGCTTTCAAGAGCATAAAATGGTACCTGGCAAGCCTACCTGTCTTAGGAGCACTATGCCTGGGAAGCCACTTATCCTATACATTGACGTACAAGAGGGTTCTATTGGAGCACTTTTAGTGTAAGAAAATGAAGACCAAAAAGAAAAAGCACTCTACTACCTAAGTAGAACTCTCACTGGCACCGAGCTCAACTACTAATCGATTAAGAAGATGTGCCTTGCCCTAGTCTTTGTCGTCTAAAAGTTAAGACACTACATGCATGCTTACACCATCCATTTGGTTGCTAAAGCTGACTTGGTCAAATACATCATGTCCAAACCAGTTTTGACAGGGCAACTAGCTAAATGGGCGTTGCTTCTCAATTAGTATGAGATCATTTACGTCCTGGCTAAAGCCGTCAAGGGATAAGCACTAGCAGACTTCCTTGTCTAACGAGGAGGTGTTATACGTCGACATCTTCTCGATATGGACGACGTTCTTCGACGGATACACACGAGCCGACGGAGCAACGGTAGGAGTAGTATTCATGTCGCCACAAAGACAAGTACTACCCTATTTATTCCGACTAAGCGAGATATGCTCCAACAACATCGTTGAGTACCAAGCATTGATCATCAGACTCCAAATGGCGATTAACATGGAGATCACAACCCTAGAGTATATGGCGACTCCAAGCTCATAATCAATCAACTCTTGATTGAATATGAAGTGAGGAAAGATGATCTTGTCCCATACTTCCTGCTAGCAACTCAATTGCTACCAAAGTTCGAGGTCATTACACTAGAACATGTACCAAGAAAAGAAAATCAAATGGCAGACGTTTTCACTAACTTAACCTTGAGTATGGCACTAGGAGAAGACGAAGCTGTAGAAGTGCCAGTTAGCCAAAGATGGGATGATACAAACGTCATCTCAATATTTTTAGTTGACATTGAAGAGTGAAGGCAGCCGTTGATCGACTATTTGGAGCATGGAAAGTTTCTAGACAATCCTAGACATCGCTCTGAAATATGTTGACAAACACCTCGCTTCCTAATCTACAAAGAAACACTCTACCGACATTCTTTTGAAGGAGTAGTTCTGAGATGCCTAGGTGAGGAATGAGGCAATCAAGCCATGGAAGAAACACACTTAGGTGTATACGGGGTCATCAATCTGGACCAAAGCTACATTTCCAGCTCAAGAGAATGGGTTATTACTGGCTAAGCATGGTGAAATATTACATGGAGTATGCCAAAAGGTGCCAAGCTTGCTAATTCCACGCCAACTTCATACATCAACCGCCTGAACCATTACACTACAGTTGCTTCATGGCTGTTTGATGCATGGGGGGACGTTGTAAAACCAATCACACTAAAGTCATCTGCATGAGAAGCCTACATCCTAGCCATAACAAATTATTTTTCCAAGTGGGCTGAAGTCGTACCCCTAAAGGAAGTTAAGAAGGAAATTGTCGTCCGTTTCATCAAAGAGCATATCATCAACCAATATGGTCTGCCTCACTACATCATTATCGACAACAGAAAACAATTCTCCAATCGACTCATGGGCGAGCTCTGTGAGAAATTCAAATTCAAGCAGCACAAGTCTTCCATGTATTATGCTCCGGCCAACGGTCTTGCCGAAGCATTCAACAAAACATTGTGCAACCTCCTCAAGAAGGTGATAGGTAAAACAAAGAGAGATTGGCACAAAAGAATAAGTGAAGCACTTTGGGCATATAGGACGACACATAGGACTTTGACCCAAACTACACCTTATTCTCTCATATATAGCGTGGAAGCTGTTCTACCGCTCGAAAGTCAAATCCCCTCACTAAGGATGGCTATACAAGAAGGCTTGACTGAAGAGGAAAATGCAAAGCCACAACTTTAAGAGTTGGAAGCACTTGACAAACTAAGGCTCGAAGCTCAACAACACTTGGAATGCTACCAAGCACGGCTATCCAAGACATCCAACAAGAAGGTTCGCCCAAGGTTTTTACAAACTAGAGATCTTGTCTTGGCATTACGAAGGCCCATCATTAAAACTCACAAAATAAAAAGAAAGTTCACATCAAAGTGGGATGAACCTTACGTAATACAAGAGGTCTACACCAATGGTGCCTACTTAATCATGGCAGAATACGGCTTAAAGATTGGCCCCATCAATGACAAGTTCTTAAAGAGTTATTACCCCTAAACCAAACAAGCAATGCTCATTGTCTGTACAAGCCTAAAAGGCGACACCAAATGCTTCTGGTTTGCAAGAGCATAAATTGTGTATGGCACCACAAGAAAAAAAAAAAAAAAACCATATTTGAACTATGTCATGACTTGATCCTTCCTCAACCGAGGGTACATAGGCAACTTGAAAGTATAGCAACATCATCAACAAAAACACAAACATTTTGAAGAATAGAGAGCAAATTCAAAATGTGAATACTTTATTTCTTTAAAAGAAGGATTTGGCTGCAAAGCCTTATTACAAAAATGAGCAAAAGAAAGAAGACTTAAAGTACAAAAAAAAAAAAAAAAATAGAACACATTACTTGAGAGCTATGTCCCTAAAACTACGGCAATGATCCTCAAGCAGGCCTTCCAAAGTCTTCAAGGTCTCCACATCGATGGGCAACTCCATAGCCATGCCCTTCTCTTGCTCTAGGCGTGAAATCTCCTTTTGATATTGAGAAAGTGTAGCTTCCTGCTCTGAGAGAACACCTTCAAGTCGTGATGCATCGATTTCCAACTGCTCTCGTTCTCGCACCAACGCTTCTAGACGCACTTAGATGGAAACTAAAGAAGTCTCTGTGATTGATAACCTTCCGAAGGAGCCTACTGAGAAGATCGAACTTGGGCAATTGATAAGTCTATTACTGCAAGTTGTTGAGCTCCAACCTCTAGACTCAATTTCTTTGAGGAAATGCAAGGAAGAATATTCAGTTTAGGTGTCCAAAAGTTCGGCAATCTTGACTCTCAAGAGCAAGGAATCAACGTTAAGGTTGTCAATTGCAGAAACAAACTTTGACAAGTCCTCATTGAGCAACGCAAGGTCCTCCAATGGGCACTTTGAAATCCCCTTCTCAATATGGCTCTTGATATCTATGGATGCGCGAAGGTTGATGGGATGGATAAGATGCTCTGTGCCACTAAGGTTCGGCCTTCTCAAAGAGATCTCTGAGCTAGTTGGCAAAGGTGTTGGACGTATGACGGGCCCTTGCATACATTCACCTACACATAGAAAACTTGAGCTTGGTGGATTTAGAACAAGCTTTGCACTAAGCAGATCCCCAATCTCCCTATTTGTAAGTGAATTACCTCCAAACATCATCTCCGTATAGGAATGAACGCCCGCATTCACCAAATCAAAAGAACAAAAAGGCCCAGCCTAAAGAAGACAAAGAAAGGTGTTAGAAATAAAAGCTAAAACAATTAAAGCAGAAGAAATCATAAGAAAGAAAGAAATACATACATCTTTCTCAAGTGACACACGACCATCGAATGGAGGAGGCCTAAACACTTTCTTCTTCTTATGATGAAAATTGATGTCCCTATAAACCTGAGCACCTTTAAGTGGTGGCTTGTTTAAAACTTGTTGACGCTGCTGTAAAACAAGTGCATCTACGTGCAAATCAACTTCATCTTTCACTTCTTCAGAAGCATCTGAATGTTGAGAAGACAATCACGGGTGTTGAGAAGCTAAAGCCACATGTCTATCTTGCAAAAGGAATCACAAAACAACCCTCTCTTGGTGCATCATTGGGTCAATGAGAAGAATTGGTACCACTTGCCATCCCAAAGTTTTCATGATGTACCTTTGACCACCAACTTACATAAGCATGGGTCATTGGATTACTCTTGAACTCGTCATTGGCCGGCAGGGTGATAGAAGCATTTGTACATACACGGGTACAAGACTCCTAATTCATATACACGGTTTACAAGGATTCTAACTAGGCATTTTCCTTCAGCATGCCTGACACATGTTCGACAAAACCAAACTGCCTACTGAAATAGTGAAGACTATACGGTTGAGAAAAACATCGGTCTCCTTGCCGCCAAGAAACATATCCCGAGTGAAGACTCATAAGATAAGACAAGTCTGAGAAATGAAGGTGCGAATTATCTATGAGGCCTCGCTGCTTTGAGCCAATCCTTGCTAGATGGTCCATTCTTAAACCTTCATAGCTTCTAGATAATGCTTGCACCTGCAATTCATCAAGGTTCTTTGTAGAAAGCACACCATAATACTTTGTCATCAAAGGCCTTAACTTGATTGAAGTTGTCGAAGAAGGCCTTGACTTGTCTAAAGTTGACGAGGAACAGTGAGTGCCAAAGTACTCACCCAACCAACCATACACATAGTGGTAGGGAAGTACCATATCACGATCTTCGGTACTCGCTGAGTTCGAAAACTCTGGGACGAATAAAGTTGACGTCATCTTTGGGGAAAACAAATTTACAAAGCCAACAAGCTAAGAAATCGGATAGGTAAGATTCTTCTACATGCTCTGAAACTATGCCAAGTTCGTCAAACACTTTCAATTCGGTAGGGGTATGACACATACCTGAACCAATACCAAAATCGGATCTATAAAGATATCTTCACACCTGGCTTAACGTGAGGCTCATGGTAAAGCTTGTGAGATGCCCAAAACAAATAGCGAGAGCTTGCAGGAAATCCTCTTCTATTGTAATGAGAAAATTCCTCCACGCTGGGAACAACCTCGTTGTAAAACTTACGGATCGTTAATGCTCAAAGAACGCATGAAGAACAGAATGATGGCGATCATAACTAAACAAAAATACGTACATAGCATGATAAATGCCCATGTTAGTAAGCACATCTTTGGATCGACTTAAGACATCTTCAAGCCACTCCCAATACAACTCAGCAAAGATGGCTTCTCCAATAGTTGGCAAAGTTATTCCAAGTCACAGCTCTACTACGGGTGTGATCGCTAAGAGCTCGAACGAAGCCAGTAAATTGTCATGAACATGGTGATAAAGGTGCAAGATAAGAATTCTTGATGTACACACCTTCTTCTTCGTTTTTGGTAGACCAAAATTTGTCACCTCCTAAGATACATTGTCTTTTGCAGGAAGAATAAGCGTCTTAGGGCCAATCAACAGCACATAAAGCTTCAATGTCGTTCCCCTATCTTGCGAATCACCTTCTTTCGCTAGAATGATAATGGTATTGCTCTTAAAACACTTGAAAAATACTATGGCTGCTACCAAAAAAAAATATCAGCCATAAAGCTTAAGCAGCGACAGTAGTAAAGAAAACCAAAATGCTACGCAAACAATTTCTTGAACTGCACGGCAACGTCATCACCAAAGGAAAATTGTGACCAAAAGGCACTACACAGTGTAACCCTGCTGCAGTCTTTTGTACAACACCACACGGTAAAAAAATGACGCTCTACAACAAGCACCAAGCAGCAAAAGACCCAACTCTAGTACCGAGACTCCTTCTTAACCGCAGCAGCAACCTTCTATATCCATGCTCTCTTTCTCTTCCTCCCGGATTATTCACCAAGACCCATAAAGAAAGTTTGGGAAATCTCCCTCTTCCCTGCTCAGCTGATGGCAGCAAGTGTTGATGCAGCGTTAACCGTTGATCAACAGGCACAAGTGGTAGCAATGGGAGCGTTATCCATGAGTCCCAGCAAAGCAAGCCATAAGAAACAAAGACGCCTAGCTTGCACAGTGACTCTTAATCAAGACTCTGCTATACTCATTTACAAGTTTTCTACCATCTTCAACAATCAGCATACAATAGCTTAGGGTTGTTCTTATGCTTCACTATGATCAAATTACCTTAAAAGTCCCTAAATCTGATGCTAACATGGTCTGAGTTGCGGTTGATTGTGCACGCGTTGCCTTAATCTCGACGGTGTACGAGCAGTTAGTACTGGATCCTTGGACTGGCAGAGAAGTGATGAAAGCTATTGCAACGACAGAGTAAGCATGCAGATAAGATGACAGACATGGTTGAAGAGGAAATAGAAATGGTTGGTAGTGCTCAGCGTAGTTCTCCACATTGTTTACAAGCTCAACATCTTCACCTACTTCAAATACCCTATTGTCCACGACATGGATCCCGTCACCCTCTAGCTATTACAACAACAGCAGCTTCTAAGCCCAAATCACCTCCCAAGTCGGCCACTGCTCCAACTCCGTTACTCTACTATGGATCATTCCTCGCAAAGATACGACATGACTCCTTTTTCACAATAGATTCAAGGGAATCTATATGGATAATCCAACCAAAATGCGGACCATATAAATACTTATGGTTTTGGTTGATGAATAGACAAACTGGTCACATATTTATCCATAAACATTACTGCTAAACCTTCTGGCCGATTAAGGGTTCACCACCTTACTTATCCCTTAAGGTTCAGGAGACTGGATAATGTCGGAGAGTTTATATCAACATTTTTCAATAAAGTATTGCATGTATTTTGGGTATATAATTGAACATTGAATTCCCATGTTCACCCCAAAGAGCCTCGCCTAGTGATTATAAAGCGCAATTTAAATGATCGCTCGAATTTTGGTAAACATACTAAGTTTTTTGTTTCTACCTAAGGCTATGCAATCCTTGTACACAGTTATGTTGGTCCGCCTTGAGGCCCATTGTCACCCAACCTATATGACGTTACAGTTGGTTACTTGGTACGTGATAAGAGCATATTTATGCGACTTAGTGGGCTTGTTCTTGTGCATTTATGTTGTTTTTCTTTAGTTATTTTAGTGTTTAAAGTCATTTTCGTGCAATTTCAGGTTTTAGAGACAAAGTATGCAAAGAAGTGCAAAATGGAGCATTTTAGAGCAAAATTGAGCTGGAATGGAGTGTATGCTTATGGAGCACAAGGAATGGACGAGTTTGAAGGTCAAAGGAGCTTAAGAAATGAAGAAATGAAAGTGAAGAACAAAGAATTCAGAATTGGAAACCAAAGTTTCTAAAGTTGGAAGTTTCTATTCTTGGAGGTTTCCATTTTTGAGAGTTTCTATTCTTGGCTTTGGGCTTTTAGATGACCTATCCTTACCCTCTTAGACTTAGGCTGCACCTTCCTAGCCCAATCCCTCTTGGATTCTGACTTGTTAGGCCCTTTCCTTGTGGATTTGGGTTATACAAATCCCTTTCTGAAACTAAGTGGGCCAAAACCCTAATTCCTTGTGGATTTTCACCCTTTGCCGCACCTAAACCCTAGCCCATTGCCTAACCTGATTTCTCTAGGGTTTGTGGTGCCTATATATATGTGTTTTCACTCTATGCTGCATAGACCACCCCCTCCATATTCAGAATTTTCGCCAGAAATCATTCCCTCTCTTTGCCGCAGCCTTCCTTCACCATTCTTCCATATTTTTCTGATTCTTTTTACCCTAGCCGCACACCCCATTAATCCTAAACCATTCCATACCATTCCCTACCCATTCTCCCATACAAATACCACCCAAACCCTACTTTTAGACCAAGTGCCGCAGCAAGGAGGAAAGAAGACTTGTGGATGCACCTGCTGTCCAAGTTGGATCATCTAGGTGTTTTCTTTCTTTGGATTTTAATGTCTAAATTTATGTATCTTTGCTTTGCGAGTATGAGGAACTAAACCCCCCTTGGCTAGGGGGGGATTCGAAACCATGTTTATGCTTGCTATATGATTTGATTACTTCTAATTGCGTTTCATAAGTTGTGGATTCAATTTGCTTATCTATTTGAATTAAACTGATTTGTGTGTGTTGGTTGAGAGTGCACGCTTAATTGTCATGCATAAATCTAATGCTAGAATATAAGGAAATTTCACCTAATCGTTATGAACTTATATTCACAAGTAGTAAAAGTTGTTGATCACAATTGTGTTAAGTAAATTCTTGGCATAAGTTTCATGCGCTTTCATAGTTACGAGTGCCTCATCAATACTTATGATTTCCATTGAACGTAATGATCTTTGATTGTATCTTTATTATGCGCTTTCATATAGAGAACTTTTGAGGAATAATTTGATTGCGATGCGCTTTTTCCGTCCAATTCATTGACATAAGGGAAATCTGAAAGTTAATTTAAGCGGACCTAATTAACTTGGAGTGTTGAGTATTCATGGTTTATTGAATTGCAATTAGAAATCATTTTGTATGCAAGTGTGACATGTGTGGAGAAGAACCCCTTAGCTAGTTTTCCATCACTTCAATTCAACCAAATTCGTTTTAGAATCTATTCAATTTACAAGTTTTGTTTTTGTTTTCAATTTTCATCAAAACCAAATCCCCATTTATTTTGAAGTGTTAGATTAGTTAGAAATCAATTTAGTTTGTGCTTTTAAGTGTCTTGAATCAAGTTTAAACCTATTTTCGTCCAATTTGTGTGTGTGTTCAAAACTGCCCAGAAAGTGTTTTTAAGGCAGTTTTGAGTGTTTATTTGTTGTTTTGAGTCTTTTGCTTTGTTTTGGTGTTTTATAGTTTAGTTTTGCATTCTTTGAGTCTAGTTTAGTGTTTTAAACTTTGTTTTTACGTTTTGAGTCAGTTTTCAAGTGATTTAGCAATCCCTCCTAATCCCCGGCCTAGAACGATCCCTACTTACATACTTTGCTACAATTGATGAAAAGAGGGTTTAATTTGTGTGCTTATATATTTTGCACCAGTACGAACCTAATGATTTTTGTATTTACGTATTTGGGTGAGCATTCCATGTGCCAAGTTGCGCCGCCGCAACGTACCAATATGGGTCCTTAAAGAAGGATGTGTATCTTTTGTCGTTCATGATTCTCCTTCACACTGGCTCTCTTCGAACCCTTGCATGCGATCTCTTTACTGCTCATTTGCGGGTTGTCACTTTAATGAGACAGTTTTGCCGCTGTTAGGGGGAGATAAGAATGTCGACGTTTCTGTAGAACGGCGTGAATTTGCATGGACGTTGCCCACTATGTCTTATCTCGATCCCCATATCGCACATATATGATAAGTGCGATGAATTCTAGCTTTCATAATGTTGCTCCAGATGCATTCCTCTTATCTAGCTAAAGTGACGAGATTATATATCAGCTACAAACATACCTACAAGGATAGACGTACTTAATAGACATCGAGTCAACATCCCTGGAGGGTGTGCCGCCCCTGTTGGACGGTCCGATACACCGACGAATAGCCAATCAATATGTCTTGGCCTAGGGCACAATAGATCATTCTGTTCGTAGGATTCACTTCGCTGGAAGAGGAAGACGTGGCACAACAATGAATCTAAACTCGATTGTTGTCTTAAATCATTTCCATCTCATGAGATTAATCCGGATTTCTCCCGAATCTTAAAGTTCTTGGTCCAGTATACTAGTTTGGATGAGCTAAATGGAATTGAAATAAGATTATCATCGATGATGTTTTCACTTATATGGTAGCTACCGACATGAATGAAAAGCGACGATATCAAATTGTGTTCCGTTGATTAAGTGACAACGTAGAACTGTTTGGACAACTAAAGTTACAATCCAGGTCAAATTCCTTACCAAAATGTGTTTTGGACTTGTCGTTCCTACACTGCCCAAGGTAAACCTATTGTGTTACCAATGGGAAATGAAGCGTTATGAGATGAATGAAATAGTGAGATATGATGCATGCCTTACGGTGCAAGGTTTCTCTCAAAATGTCCTGTGATTGATAGCAACATTATGAAAGGTGGTTAGTGTTTTCTTTACGGGGATATAGATACGGAAATTTACAAGTTCTTGAAGAATTACATGGACTGTTTCAAATAGTTCCAAAACCACAGAACACCCTTTTAACTTGTTTGAGGCGTTCACTTACAATCCGACGGATGTGGTATACCCATCTAAGTGATTATTTGATCAGTCAGGGATATGAATTATGCCCTTGCGTGTTAAACTATGAAGTCTTATTCCAAATTGCTAGAGTTACAGCTTGTGTCGTTAACACGAATCTCACTAAGACTCCGAAAGAGCTTGAGAAAATTGCCTCACACCTGAAGATGGAATTTGAGATGAAAGATCTTAGAAAAACTCGTTTATGCCTTAACCTGAAGTTGAAGCATTGTTTTGACGGTATTTTGGTCTACCAGTCAAACTACACCCCAAATGTGTCGCTTTTGAGTATACCTTTGATCGTCCATACATTATATGAAAATGAGACCCCTGAAAAGGTTATGGAATCTGAAATTTCATATCTAAAGTTCAACGTTGCGCTTTGTTGTACTTAGCTCATTGTATGTAGACAAGATATCTCATTCGCTGTTGATTTTGGTAAAGATGCAGCACTGCGTCTACACGCATCCACTGAATTGGTATTAAAGACGTACCTTGAAGGTACTACAAGGGCAAATCTCAACGCATCTCGAGCAGATCCAACCCCCCTAATCCTCGAAATGATGCTTGCCTTATTTGTTATACTGACGCTGGTTACTTATCAAACTAGCACAAGGCAAAATCCCCAAATGATTATGTCATTACCATTAGGAATATCGCTATATCTTGGAGGTTCACAATATGACCTTAGTTGTGAAATCTTCGAATTGTTCCAAGACTCACCTTACTTCACTATGCCACAAGTAAGACATGGTTAGGAGTTCTTGTTGAGCATATTCGAAGTACTTGCTGTGTTTTCATCCATCGTTGAATCCCAACGACGATCCATGAAGCTTATGCCGCATGTATCAACCCGACCAAGCCATGATATATCAACGAAGTCAACACCAAGACATATTGCGTCTACATCTACATTAGTTAAGCATCAGGAGATTGAAGTCATGCAAGCTGATCCCAGACAACCTTGCCAACCTCTACACGACGTCACTGCTGAAGTCAACCTTCCAAAAGCTTGTCCGAGGAATTGGTATGCCTAACTATCATATGCAATGCTTGTATTTATCATTTGGAAGTTATGTCAAACTCAGGGGGAGTATCCAGAAGTGTCTGTACTATACTTGACCAATCCCTAAACTACCAAACACCGGTCAACGTTATACCGTCAAGGACCCATAAGAGTTTCCCTTCAACCATGAGGCCAATCACAGCGCGACACGTGTCGACATCAGAAGCCAATCATAGCGCGACACGTGTCAACATCGAAAGCCAATCACAACACGACACGTGTCAATGTCAAAACAAAGCTAGAAACTCTCTTATATAAAAGGAAATCATTCTCCCACAATATTTCCTAATGTCATTTGTACTAAATCATTCACTTGTACTCACCAAAGGAGAGCTTGAACCAATGTACTTGTGTAAACCCTTCACCATTAATGAGAACTCCTCTACTCCGTGGACGTAGCCAATCTGGGTGAATCACGTACATCTTGTGTTTGCTTCCCTGTCTCTATCCATTTGCAAACTTATCCACACTAGTGACCGGAGCAATCTAGCGAAGGTCACTAACTTAACACTTTCTGTTGTACCAAAGTCCTCACTGATTTTGAGCATTAACAAGAAGTATACTCACTTGATCTTAATGTACTCTTTTTCCCTACGATTAGGAGCATTTTTCCCACTGGGTTTTTGATACCTAACTAGGTTTTAATGAGACACTCATCTTGGGCTGATCATACCCTTGAAAGCTCTTCTACTTGCGTTTAAAAGATGCATAGTTTTGACTTAATGCAACTTCTCACTTTTCTCCTTAGACTAGGGGTTTTTCTCCCACCTTGGGTTTTACCATAGCGAGGTTTTGCGAGTTTTACTTTTTATGCATTATTCTGTTGATTTGAGACTCGCATTCGCTCATTGTGCCAACGACTTCATCAACTGTACTTCATCACTAAAGACTTGATACACCATTTACTTGAGTATTTACACACTTAAGGGGGAGTGTTGCAGTCCTATTAGAATAAGAATGTGATTATGTAAATCCTAGTGTATCTTGGAATATCTCTTATATTCCTATTATTAGGAGTAGATTACCTATTAAATGTTGTAATCCTAAAGGGAAAGGAATTAACCTTCCCTACTACTATAAATAAAGGCACAATGGGGTGGAATAACACACACCCACAATTACACATCTCTCTTTCTCTCTACCATTGCCGCACCTTCCCTCTCTTTATGGCCTCTATAATTGTTCAGTAAATTATGCCTACAACATAAACAAATATATTCAAAAATGATTAATAAGTTTTTCGTTTTTAAAAAAATGACATATAATTACTTGTAAATAATTTAATGTTCAAATAATGACATGGAGAAAAGTCAAGAGACCTTCATAAAAAATGAAAGAGGAATAAGGTTTCAATTAATGAAAAAAAAAATGAGAGATGAGAACCCAATTTATCATAAACAATTAACAAATAGAAAAATACAAAAATACAAAAATTATGATGACTCATATGCTTACTTTTCGAGCTTTATATTTCTCATGGCATAAATCTCATTCAACACAGGACAGTCATCAGGTACCTCCAGGTTTAAACTCCGAGCTAATTCAAGAATTGAAGGAAAAGCAACTTCAAACCCGAACGGCATGTGCACAGCATTCTCGTTCCTAAGATTACTTATGTTCTTGAAATATGCCATTCCTACAATAAGAATATGGTCACAGTTAAACAATTAAACGTTATTCTTCAGTTGATTAGTGATCTGTCGAGATCACATGGCGGGAATTAAACATTGTGAAGTTGGTCAAAACGAGTATAGTTTGTACCGTATTACCATTTTCGCATTTGCCAGGATGAACGTTCCACGATTTGAGTGCTACTACACAAGCAATGGTGTTGATGATGCGATCAGGAGCAGTGAAACTTTCACTATCTCCCCAAGAACCATCTGGCAGCTGATTGTTGGCAATCCAATCGAGGCTGAATGGAAACTGGGGCAGGCCACTTCCCTCACCCTCAATATCTTCCACTAAAGCTAGCCACCCATGCGGTGTCGTATGCCGAGATTGATATCTCCCCGTCCTCCATCGAAACCAACGTTGATCTAATGGATTCAACATGTTCCTTGATCTTATTAATCGATTGAAAATCCTATAGAAAAAAAAAATCAGAAAAGATGAAATTGTAAGAAAGTTAAAATAGTACTGAAAATAGAAGTATATATAGAGTAGGTACTATACCATAGGAGCTGCTTCATCTCCTTCTATGTCATCCTTCACACTCTCGTGCCACTTCAGAATATTTTGTAACACGAGATCTGCATTTGTATGTTACCGTGAGTAAAAGAAGTATATGTAAAATAAGAATGAAAGTAAAATAATATAGAAAAATGACCTTGAGTTCGGGGTTTTGAAACCGTACTGCATTTGGAGCGAAAAACTCTTTTGTCTTTAGCCCGGAACAGCCAAACACCTAGAAAGGGTAGTGCAGTCAAATTAATTACTGGTATCTAGTGTTAAAAGTTAGTGTGAATTTGATAACCGTAAGGTAAATAAGTTTTGAAAAGACCAGAATTAATGCTGATTAATGGAAGAGCCTAGCTAAGAGAATCTCTCTTAAACCAAATCGAGCTAACATAGATTACCAAAATTAAATTAAGAAGATATATTTATATCTGCATGCAACCTTCTTGACGCTGAAAATTAAGATCGTAAGTGTCCATGTTTGGATGTGGAATTTATTATATCTTCAGTAGTTTTTGTCGACAACGATCCACAACAGAAAGAAAAAACTTGAACAAGGCTTCTTGAATTTTCTTAAAAAAGAAACAGGAAAGAAATTGAAAAGAAAAGCAAGATCCACGACCTTGGAAGTGCGCCATGGATGGAGATAAATAGTAAAAAATAACTGAAAGGGACTTACGCGGTGATTGATTAATAATGGAAAGAGAAGAGGAGGTGGTTCGTAGAAGAGCTGAGGGTGAAGAGAGAAAAGGCTGGGCGGAATTAGAAGACATGATTGTGGTTTGTTGCGTGGAAGAAGCAGCAGGATTGTTAGAACCGAAGAGATCGCAAGAGCTCTGCAATGCAAAGTTTGAAAGCACGCGTATAACTTGGGAGAATTCTTATTGAACGAAACAACTGTTGTGGCTAATAAAAAGTCTTACATTGAAACTAAAAGAGAGAATAACAGCCCACGATTTTACAGGTCCTATAATCGTGGTATATGACTACGTCAAAACAGAAAAACATGCTTGTCCCTCAAGTATAGGGATTATTGAACTCTACGTGACTAACAACCCTAAAAACAAGGAACCCTAGCAATAATGGCTAGGAGTTCCAACAACTTCAACATCCTCCCTTAAACTGAATACCATAGACATTCAGTTTACTCCCGGATATTTGCAGACACCAAGTAAACCTTGCATCTTCAAAAATGCATCAAGCTTCAATGGTTTTGTTAGGATATCTGCAATCTATTCTTGAGTAGAACATTGCACCAGCTCCACTACTCTACTTTTGACATGATCTCAAAGAAAATGAAACCTTACATCTATATGCTTGCTACGGCCATGCATTATAGGATTCTTTTAGAGTTTGATCTCTGAAACAAACATTATCACAATACACCACGGTTGGACTACTTTGTACCTAATTGAGACTCTTCAAGATTCTTCTTAACCACACGACTTAGCATGCACTTAATGATTCTGCTATGAATTCTGCTTCAGTGGTGGATAATGTAACAACTGGCCATTTCTTTAAAGACCAAGAAACAGCACCTAACTTCATTATAAACACATAACCTGAGGTGCTCTTCCTATCATCCTGATCACTAGCGTAGTTGCTGTTCGTATACCCAATAAGCTTCTCAGCTCCTCTCTTCTTGTAGAACGTCCTCAAATCAATTGTCCCATTTACGTACCTTAGAGCCCTTTTTGCTGCCTGCAAGTGAGACTCAGTAGGACATTCCATGTATCTACTAATCAAACTGACAATAAACATTAAGTCGGGATGTGTCGCTATTAAATACATGAGGAACCATCTACTTGTAAACAGTTCCATCAACTTCGACTCCTTCTTCATCCTTTCTGAGTTTAAAACCAGGGACCACGGGATTGAGCACTGAGTTGCACTGATCCATGTTAAATCTCTCCAAAACCTCTTCAGTATACTTTCGTTGACTGATAAAAATCCCATCTGATCTTTGTATCATTTCAATACCAAGGAAATATCTCATCTTTCCAAGGTCAGTCATGATGAACTCAACCATCATAGACTTTTTAAATTGTTCGAACATTGCTTTATCATTGCCAGTAAAAATGAGATCGTCAACATAAAGACACACTATTAAAATTTTACCTCCATCTGCTATCTTAATGAACAAGGGATGCTCAGAAGGACATTTGTTGAAGCTTTCCTTGATGAAGTATGACTCTATACAGCTTTACCAGGCTCGGGAAGCTTGTTTGAGTCCGTATAATGCCTTTTTGAGTCGATACGCGTTAGATTCATGCCCCTTATGTTCATATCCTGGTGGCCGATCGACAAACACCTCTTCATTAATCTCCCCATGCAGAAAATGCAGATTTGACATCAAGTTGGTATATCACCCAATATTTTTTAGCAGCAAAGGAAATGATAATTTGAATGGTGTCCAAACGAGCCACTAGTGAAAATACTTGTGTATAATCAATCCCATATTATTGACATTATCCCTTAGCAACTAGTCGAGCTTTGTACTTGTCCACTTCCCCATTCTCATTGAGTTTTATCTTAAACACCCACTTTACTCCAATGGTTTTTCCTCCTGATGGCAGCTCCATTAGTTCCCACGTATTGTTCTTCTCTATGGCTTTAATCTCTTGATCCATGGCTTGCCTCCATTTTTTAGATTTCACAGCTTCTTCGAAAGTCATGGGATCTTGATTAGTGAATAAAGCAAGATGAGCCATGCTAGCACTTTCTTCATTAGATAGACCCTGACCTACTTCATAATCTCTCATCCAAGTTGGTGGTCTTTGAGTTCGTCCCGCCCAAGGTGAGTTCTCATCATTTTGAGTGTCTCTTCCATCCAATGAACCACTTTGATCATACCCGGATTTGATCTCACCCAAAGCTTCATCAGTTTCAGACTCGTCTTCATTTTCCTCCCCTACTGTGCCATTTTCTTCATCGATATCCCATTCGAGATTAGCCAATATGGCTTGCTAGTGATTGTCATCCCAACTCCATTGTTGATCTTCTTCAAATACCACATATTGGCTTATAATTATTTTCTGTGAAAGAGGATCAAATAATCTATAGGCCTTAGATTCCTCACTTACCCCAGCAATATGCACTTCTAACTCTTGGCATCGAGCTTTACCCTTTTGTTGTCTGGTACATGAACATGAGAAATGCAACCAAAAATTCTAAAATGATCCACGGATGGTTTGTGTCCACTCCAAGCCTCCTTATGTGTCTTGTTTTTTATGGCAAGAGTTGGGTATCGATTTAGCACATGCACCATCCAATTCATTGTTTCAAGCCAGAAGGTTTTGGGAATTTGCTTTGCTGATAACATGCTTTGTACCATATTCATGATGGTGCGATTATTCCTCTTTGCAACACCATTCTGTTAGGGAGTGTAAGCTGCCATTAACTGCCTATAAATTCCATTCTCATGATAGAAATTTGTAAGCTGCCATTAAATGCCCTAGTTTCCTTATCAACCCTGGCTTTGTAGGATTTGAACGTGCCAAATGCTTCTGACTTCTCTACTAAGAAATAGACCCATGTTTTTCTACTGAAATCATCAATAAAGGTGATGAGATACTGTTTGTTGCTGTTCAAGATAGGGTTAATTGGTCCGCATATGTCAGCATGCACCAACTAAAGATTCTTGGAGGCCCTCCATAAGCTTTCCTTGGGAAATGGATCATGGTGTTGTCTTCTTACCAAGCAGTCTTAACACACCCCTTGAAAAACTGTGAACTGAGGCAGCGCTTTCACCATTTTCTTTTTGAAGCACTTTGAGCCCATTCCAACTGAGATTCCCATAACGACAGTGCCAAAGGCTTGCTTGATTTGTGGTCAACAAGGAGAGGCACTTTTGTTCCTTTGGTGGACAACGAGCCAGTACTGCAAACATTCTATTATGACTAATCTCCTTTTCCATGATAAGACCTATCTCAAAGTGAAAGATCTTACATCTTCCATGTTAAATAAGCACGGTAAGCCTCTTCTCTTGCAGCTGACCGATGCTTAACAGATTGTTTTTCAAATTTGGCATGTAGAAAACACTTGTGATCATATGTACAATCTCATTCACCTCTATTCGAACATTACCCTTGACTTGTACAATCAGACTCGGGTTATTTCCCAACTTCACCGATTCTTTGAAACTGCTATCAAGCTTACAAAACATGTCCTTCTTGCCACACATGTGATTGCTACATCCAGAATCAAGAAGCCAAATATGCTCCATTGTAGCCTCCTTGAAATCCACAAGAGCCATCAACAGTATCTATTCCTTCGTCTCGATGTAGTTTGTTTTTTTTTTCCTTGGGTTTCTTAAGACACTCCCACTAAAAGTACCCTAGATCATGGCAATTATAGCACTCTAGGATAGACTTGTCGAACCCAATACCCCTTCCTCTTCCTCTTCCTCGGTAAGTACCTCGACCTCGTCCTCCTTGCTGGATTCCATGAGTGACTTGGAGTGCTTGTTCATCCACCACATGTCGACTAATCATTTGCTCATGCACTAATAAGCTACCTTAAAGCTTGTCTATGGACAAGGTATCCAGGTCATTTGATTCCTCAATTGAGTAGACAACATAATCATATTTCGAAGTCATGGACCTCAAAATCTTCTCAATGATCACCACATCATCCATCTTCTCCCCGTGAATTCTCATCTTGTTAGCTATGACAAGAGTTCTCCCAAAATAGTCATTAACTGATTCTCCATTCTTCATGTGCATCTTGAACTCCTTGCAAAGAGCCTGCAATTGAGCACGCTTAATGCGTGCAATTCCTTGATATTTCTGTTTCAAAAAATCCCTATATCCTTCGTAGTATCCTTCTTCAGAATGGTCTCCAATATTGAGCAATCAATGGCTTAGAACAAATAGTTCTTAGCCTTCAAATCCTTCAGCTTCAGTTTATCAATGGTCTTCTTCCATGCTTCGCTAGAATTTGACCCCCCATGTTACGGCAGTGATCCTTGTCTCTACTAAGTTCCAATACTCTTTGGAACGAAGGAAATTTTCCATTAGCATACTCCAATGGTCGTAGTGGCCGTCAAACCATGGAATGGCTGGTTGCACGAAACTATTCTCAGATGCCATGTCTTTGTTTCTTCACTTTAGTACCTGGGTTGCAAGCTTTTGATCATGCCCTGTGGCAGGGCTCCGATACCAGATGTTAGAACCAAAGATTGCAATAGCTCTGTAATGTAAAGTTTGAAAGCACACATAAAACTTGGAGAATTCTTATTGAATGAAACAACTGTTGTGGCTAATAAATAGCCTTAAACTGAAATTGAAAGAGAGAATAACAGTCCATGATTTTACAGGTCCTATAATCGTGGTATATGACTACGTCAAAACAGAAAAACATGCTTCTCCCTCAAGTATAGGGATTATTGAACTCTACGTGACTACAACCCTAAAAACAAGGAACCCTAGCAGTAACGGCTAGGAGTTCCAACAACTTCAACAAGGCACGTAGTAAAGATTTGGATAGACAAGCAATTTACCTCGAGTGTTGCTTTAACGAAATGGCTCAAGGGAAAAAGAGAATATGGGTTCCACTGTTGGAGGCTGCCAACATGTAGTGTTTACATGTAATTTATAGGATATTTGCCCTCAAGTTTGACTTATTAACCAAAACGATTGTACGTCGAATGAGACGTTAGTTCGGTTAAATTTTTTTTATGCCTCAAGTGTACGAGGACTTGAAATACATTGGAAAATATGTGTTTGTCCAAAGCCAACAATCAGAGAATATATAGAGGTGCATAGTAGGAGAAGTGGAGTGTGGAAATCATTTCCCAGAAGAATTTAGGGAAATTCTAATTGAAAAACCTTGGAAAGGAAAATACTTTTAAGATAAACCTGATAGATTTTTTTTTTGACAATTAAATGAAGCGTTAATGAGTTAAATTTTTAGTTGTTAGGAGGAGGGGAATCAGTGGGGATCAAACTCACATCAAGGTGCATAGACATTATTGTTTTCCGCAACTACGATAGAGTATCATTTACAAACCAGACAACTGTTAAGCAATTTAATTTTAGTCATAGCGGACTTCAATAATTTTTCACTTTGGAATGTAGTTTTAAAGGAATTTTTTGATTCCTTGCCCTTAGAAGCAATTACCTTCCAAACCTTTTACAATATGCCTTATTGTTTTGCTTCTTGTATATTGACACCTATGGGTTTTGTTGTCTTAGCTGCGAGGTCATGGACTCACTTAGTATTCTAATCCCATGATCTATTAAATAAGTCATTATGTGCTTCACTAATCACTATCATGTGTGTGTATGCTTCAAATGATGTATATAGCTTATTGACAAAAATATTACTATTATATGTAATGGTTTTTATCACAAATGGTCTCTCAAATTGACCCTCACCATCAAGATGATCTCTGAAATTAAAAATCAATCAATGTACTTTCTGAAAACAGGTGTTGCAAATCAATGTGGTCCTTATGTCACAATTCTGTTAAAATTTCTGTTAAGTGTTGATGTGGTATATAAATAGGCCCCATAAGATTTATGGATTTTTATCACAAATGGTCCCTGAAATTGACCCCATACCATCAAGATGGTCCCTAAAATTGACTCACACCATCAATATGGTCCTTGAAATTGAAAATCAATCAATGTAGTCCTTAAAATAGGTGTCGCAAATCAATATAATCATTCCGCCACAATTCTGTAAAAAAAAATTTGTTACATGCTGATGTGGGTTTAATAATTAATTAAAAAAAGTTGTCTAAATACCTTTTTGCACAGTTGAAATTTTTTTTTTCTTATTGGAGGGTCTACTCCAAAGAGAGATCTCTTCCATAAATTCTCAAAGGCATAAAGCTTAACCAAGGCCTAAGAGGGGGTGTGGAAATAGTTTTCAACCAACAATGGACGTACCTCAGTTATAACCTTATTATTCAAGTCAGACCTCGTCGTTCTTTGCATCACCAGACCACCAAGGAGGTGCCAAAGATTAAGGTTGTGAGAATGTTGATTGCCTAAATGTTAACGATGATGTCCCAGAAGTCATTGCCAATAGGCCAGGCGTCAGCAAAGCTGATCTCAATCTAGGTTCAATTCAGTGAAGGGTGTCGAAGTGTGTAAAAATGAGTGTATTGAGATTTTTTTTTTTTTTAATAGAATAGAGAGCGAATGAGGTATAGAAATGTGGACTGGGATGAGAAGTGATTGCAGAACTGGGTTTTTGGGTTGACAATTTTTTTATTAACTATTAAATTATTAAGCCTATTTGTACTTTTTTTTTAATTTAATTAGACTTGTATGAGTCATTTATGTGTCATATCAACACATAACAGAATTTTTGACAAAATTATGATGGAATAGCTACATTGATTTGAGACACTTACTTGTGGTACTACATTGATCAATTTTTACTTTCAGGGACCATTTTGATGTCATGGGTCAATTTCAATGACCATTTGCGAGAAAAAAAGACTATATGGGCCCATTTATATGTCACATCAACACTTAACAGATTTTTTAACATAATTATGACAAAATGACCATATTGATTTGCGACACCTATTTTCAGGGATTACATTGATTGATTTTCAATTTCAAGACAATCTTGATGATGAGAGTCAATTTCATAGACCATTTGTGATAAAAAAAAAAACCCTTATATGTTAAGGTAAAAGACCCTTTGGAAAATTAAAGGTTGGAAAAGGATATAGCTAGGGAGGGACCGCAGAAAGTTGAAGAAGGAGAAACTAGGCTAGGGTTTGGGAAGGGCAAACCTAAAACAAGTGATACCTTATAGTTTCTTGATTGTATTGATGTCACAATATTACAAATATATAGACAAGTTAACTGTATTGAGATACAAGTAATGCTAAGCTCACAGAGATTTACAAAGCCTAGCCCATTAGGATTCTCATATACTTACAAAAACAATAAACAAGTTGTAATAAAAAGAATCTTCGTGCATCTTCAGCATGAAGAATCTTTTAGTACGTGCAGCGAGAATCAAAATTATAATGGATCTAAGTTCACCCAGTTTTCAAAAGATCATCTTTTAATTTAAATTTTTGAGTAAATTACACAAAACTATGTCAACTATGGGTCACACCACAATCTCATACCTCATGTTTTAAACGTTGCAATGTCATAGATTGGACTGAAATAGTGACATCTCATAGACTGGAGCTTCAGTATCATTACAAGGCAAAATGCACGACACAAGAAAAACACCAAACTGAATTAAAAGAAAAGTTTTCTCGGAGACGGTTTTGATGAAATGGTAGAGGACGACGTTGAGGACTTGAGGGGAAGCGGAATCCCCCTGCTTTCTTGACCCCCTGCAACCTTGTCAAGCAGCCTTGCCGCCTTGGGGTCTGTTAGTAGTGTCTTCTGAAATGACTGTGAAAACCCTGTTGCAATAATAGTCACATGAATCTCTCCGGTGTAGCGGTCATCCACAACAGCCCCAAATATTATGTTTGCAGAAGGATCTGCCAAACTCGTCACGACCTGAAAAAAATTACAATAGTTTGCAGACTATGTATGATGAGAATCCTGAGGAGCGGGTTTGAGCTCACAAATTACGTTTTTCCTCATTCCATAAAACTGAAGAGAGCACTTTTCAATATAGACAAAGCTCTCATTAGATTAAAATGGAAGCAGAAAATTTTCAGGGCCCCTTTCTTCCGTAAAGATTAAAACATAAAACTCAGTAAGGTTACCTGAGAAACTCTGTTGACTTCCTGCAGGGTTATGTCCTTTCCTCCTGTGATATTATACACAACACCAGTAGCTGATTGAATTGAAGATCCAATCAGAGGAGCTAAAGTCGCCTGTTCAGCTGCTTCTTCTGCACGGTTTTTGCTGGAGGAAACACCTACTCCTAGCATTGCAGTTCCTGAGTCTTTCATGACTGCCTTTACATCTGCAAAATCCACATTTACCAGTCCGGGTATCTGCATAAAAAGGAAACAGCAGTTTAATTTGCCTGAGATAATCAGAAAAAAAATTGTGGTACTATAATTTGATTCAGTACAAAGAGATGAAAATAAGATTATTCTGAGAACTGGACTAGTTTCAGCATCTTTGTCCTTTTGTATTTGCAAATTATCATGTACTTCACCAAAGATAATCTAATTTATAATAGGGCAAGGCTATAAATCAAAATAAATCAAAATAGTTCTCAATATATTTGAACTCTGACATGTTTCAGCATCTCAAGATAGTACTTACTGTGATTATGTCAGAAATTCCTTGCACTCCCTGACGTAAAACATCATCAGCAAGAAGGAAAGCATCTTGAAGGGGTGTCTGCTCATCAGCAATATCAAGGAGGCGATCGTTCGGTATCACTATTAGAGTGTCCACATTTTTCTGCAGCTTTTCAATGGCCTCGAATGCCTGGAAGAAGCCAATGAATGCATGTAAGATTACTCCCCAATCCACAGACTGCATAATGGTGGGGAAATCCAATGATAATAAATTTTAGTTTACTTCCGATTATGTAAACTAATAAACTTTCAATTATGTTCAGATCTAGGGAACTTGGATATTATTGTAGTTGGACCTAGGGCCAACTACCAGTAACAGAAGTACTAGGGTCAGTTCCAATTTCGGTTAAATTTTAATTGGTCAAATGTTATGATGATCTTTTGATTTTTTTCATTTGGCGTCCTAAATAAATGACTTTAGCCAATGTAAAATGCAGTCTCATAAAGCAGGATTAAAAAATACAACATTCCAAACCACAGAACAGTTAACTAACAAGATGTGAACGCTAAGTAGTAACTATAAGGTCATGGTATCATTCAACCGTGAAAGCATACTTGGGAAGGAAACATTTGTTTTTATACAATTCTGGAAAAGTGCATAAAGTAATTATCGGCAGAGATCCATTTGTGCAGCTACAAAAATTCAAGATATAGATGAGGACCAAACTGACACCTGCCTGCAATGATCTTTTACGCCCTTCAAAGCTGAAAGGGTAGGTAACTACACCAACAGTCAAACAACCCGCCTCTTTGGATATCTGGGCAACAACAGGGGCAGCTCCAGACCCTGTTCCACCGCCCATCCCAGCTGTTATAAAGACAAGATCTGAGCCTTTTAGAGCATTAGAAATAGCCTCTTTTGACTCTTCTGCCGCTTGCTCCCCCAAAAGTGGATTCCCACCAGTACCTGCATCTCTATCAAATCCATTAAAGTCAAAGGGTCTCATAGAAAATACAACAAATCATCACCAGTGACACCACCAGTGATACCATAAACACCAACACTTCAGGTGTAGATGCAAAATATGGTACTACACTATAGTATATGAATGCAAAAATCATGCCCCAATATATATGCACACCCCCACAAAAGATTTTCCCTGATCGAAAGCAGAGTGCCTGACCTAGCCCACGAGTCAAAAGCTCCCCAATCTGCAGCGGGTACTCGGCAGCAGACTGCAAGAGCGCTTGAGAATCCGTGTTTATGGCATAGAAATCAACACCCTAATGTCAAAAGAAGCAGCAAAGCTTCAGGAACCAATTAATTGCAAGTAATTGCCAAAGCATTGCTAGTAACACGTTCAGAAAAATTCCTCTTTAAGCCTAAATTGCCAATTCTCGACGCCATACTGCAGTCGGTCACTCAGTAAAGTCAATCCAGTACCAGTAACAAGTAAAGAAATTTAAATTCTCAGGTTCTTAACAACTAAAAACACAATTGGGTTTGTAAAGTAAACACCATTACAACAACACACTGCAAAACCCAAGAAAATATACATGTTACTGAACATATTTATGCACATTTACAAATGGGATTCAAACATATTTATGCATAATTTCAGTATCAGTTACATAAACACAGAGAGAGAGAGAGAGAGAGAGAGAGAGAGAGAGAGAGAGAGTACAGGGAAAACCCACATGTAAACCGCTGCCAATCATGCGATTAACGGCATTGTTGCCGCCTCCGCCGACCCCAACGACCTTAATCTTGGCCGATTCCATGGGAGCAAAGGAACAGCTGACAACCCCGAAACGGTGACGCTTCCATGCGCTTCTTCTTTTGCTGCTCAGAGGAATGCACGTTCTGAGGGAAGGCAGTGGCTTGTGGTGGTGAAATGCTGCGGGAATTGAGGACGACGTCGTCGAGATTAGCTCGTTCGGGTTCGTCCATGCAGCCATCGTCGTTTTCATGTTTGCTTCTCAGTGTCTCACTTTCACAGATATACAAATGGGGGCTTTTGGTTTTTTTAGGGTTTTACAAAATTAGAAATTGAACCGTTTCTGTTAGCAAAAAGTAAAAGAAAAATCCCATGCCAACACAACCATATCCAAAACATATAATTATCCAAAATTCAAAGTAAAGATGAACTTAAACTGTTGTGAAACTTCAGCAAATCAAATTAGACTTTGGTGACAACCTTTAAAGTTTTTAGGTGAAAAGTAAGATTTTTTTTTATGCATGTGAGATTGTGTCGGATCAAAACGCTTATATAGAGAGGTATATTTGTAACCTCATTACAACACACAAGACTGAAAGTAATAACAATATCCCTCCCCTCTTTACATGCATCCTTTGTGTGATACAGTTACGATGATAAATAGCGTGATGAACCCTCCAATTTATCTTTCTTAGAGGATGAAATGCCCGGCCCCCAAAAAAGTGGTCTCCCGTAACAAGCCCTCCAATTGGTCAGCTTTTTTAAGCGAAGAAAAAAGGTGGGCATCGTCTAAACTTCAAAGCTTAGTAACTAATATATTTACGACTCTTGGCTAAGCAACATTAAGAGAACTACACGTAAAATTTAGCCAAGGTTCTAAAATCAAAAGTTCCAAACAGAGGGTTTTATCTTGAGTATTCAAATTGCCAAACTTTGTAGGGTAGACTTGTAACGTAAAGCATGACATTAAAACGAGATTCTTTTTGTTAGACGCAAATATAAAAGAATCTTGACTTGTAAAATGTGAATAATGGGTATAAACTTGAAGGTATCACATAAAGAATCCAGTGCGGAAGCTAGTTCAAAATTCATAACAATGGAGACTTGCTATAACTTATTCCAATTAACTCACATTTATCCGCTTTTGAATGTCTGACAGTGAATTCTAAAATGAATGAGGGTACGTATAACAATTCCAAACAAATTCGACGTTTAAACTCCAACATTTACATAAAAATCCAACACCAGACGATACTAAAATAGTCAACTGCACTAAAACTTGGTCTCCGGAGACTCCATCATCCCAGCGGGAAGTAACCAAATGAGGCGATATATATGCTTTTCGAAATGCAACTTCACTCTCCTTCATTTAGAATAGGGACTATGAGAGGTTTCATTTGTGCAAGATATACAATTGCCCACCTAACAAAACCAAAGATTACACAAATATGATATCAGGTGGATAATTAAACCACTGAATGCAATCTCTCGAGCTGCACAGTAAGCCAAAAACAAAAATTAACTGATATCATCGAAGAAACTTCATCCCATGAGAATTACACACAGAAATCATATCAAAGTTTTGAAAATGCGTAAAGTCAACAGGCACCAATTCATCTAGTCTTTATATCTTTATAGCAAGGCAGGAGTGCAAGAAGGTTGGCTTGAATAAGCATTAAGTTATCATGCACAATGAGTCAATGACAAACTCTTCCTAAGCTATCGTTGCACCACATAACCGTCACCATTGTGCAGTCCAACTAACCGAGGAATGAAGGAGGGTTTTTTATTGTTCATTTGATAGCCAGCACAAGTACACTACCATGATGTGACATGTTATCACTAGTGCGGGCGGATTGGCTGTTGCAATGAGAGAATGACTATACAGGCTAAGTTCTAAAGTCCCTCTAAGGAGGATTTTCTGTCTGAGGCATCCAATCAATGAGCTACTCAATAATATTCTCATTTTCCCAAATCCAGACAACGACTTTGTGAAGAATTTATTTTGAAAATAAAATGGAACTAATTCTCTCATCGAGCATAACTACTTGTTCTGGATCTAGAGTCTGGACCAAAATCTTATGTTCCACTAACTATTAATTATCAATTACCTTGTTACTGATGACCAAGAAAACGATATATGATATATATGTTACAGAAGAACTTACATCATCCAACAGCAGATCGTCGCTGTAATAACCAATGTTAGATGGAACCTGCATAAGAAAATAGCATTCAATATTTTGCACAAACAAGCATGATTGTATATTAAAAGAAACTGCAAGGCATTTTCTCAAACCAATCTCAGATACTGAATGCTAAACTTTTAAAACTGTTATTTTGAATGACGATATCATATCCGTACGCAGGCATGACATAAAGACTCTTAAACTGTGAAAGCCAAATATTAAGTCTACTCATCCTTATAAATGCTATCATTTTAAACAACATGGACAATCCGAGGCCAAGGGTCGTGAAGGCCCCCACTTCAATGGCTCATCTCTAAAGATCATCCCAGGTGGAATGAAGGTTTTCAGTCACATTTACAGATGAATCCGTTAGCTCCACGCCTGAATGTCTTAGTAAAGACATATAGACCATTGAGACTAGACCATCCAATACTTAAAATTGAGCAAATAACCAACCAAACAAGTTTAACCAGTTTGCACACAAGTTCGTGAGTATCGAATAGCCTGGCTCTTTACATTATGAGAAGTGCATAACTCTCTAACATCAGATACCTACATAAATTAGCAGTGACATAACCATTTTACTTGGAAAATAGTACAAGCAAGAAAATTTACATGAATAAAATTGCTCACCTCCCAAATACAAAACATTTATTAGTATCTGAGTGATAATACACTTAACAAATTCAGCAGCTCCATACATTTTGGTAAACAAAGTTATAAAAAAAAAAATAAAAAAATAAAAAGATAAAAAAAAAACCAATAATTTGAAGGATATAGAGAGCAAGAAAGTAAAATCGGATGGTTGGGAAACTTACAAATTAGCAGAGGGTCCTCTGTTGCAGCAAATTCTGGTACATAAGGACGCAATGATCCCAATCACAGCGAAAATTAGGGTCGTAACTAAGAACCCCATGTTGGATTTCTCTTCGATCTTGATCCACACAACCACAAAAGTTCAATTTCTGCAATACAAGATTGAAACAAGACGGAATTCGAACGTGATTTAGGGTTTAATAACTTAATTTTAATAAATAAGAAAAAAATGAAGGCCAAATGATTCAGCGTGAAAAAAGGAAAATGGAAACCTAGCGGCTGTTTGGCTACCGAGAAAATGTGGAAAAGAAATTAGAGAAAGAAAATATTTGGGATCTTACATTCTATTTTGATTATGGGGCACGCTGTCGTTTGGAGGAAACCTCAAAAGTGCAAACAGTGCATTGTTGAATGGGGCTTTGTGAACCCTCCGGTTCTCCCAAGTTTTTTGTTTTTATGTCAAAACGGTCCCAAGATTTTTATTCGAACTCATGTTTTGTTATCAAAATAAAATTTTAGTGTAATTTTTTTTACTCTATTACACAATTACTGTTAGAGGCAAGATGTTACTAAATTTGAAACTAAATACAATTTATGAATATAAAATTTTAATGTAATTTTTTTACTCTATTCTATATCCAGCAATCAAAACCCTCACCTAGATGTAACCAAAGAATAAAATATCGATGATATCGGAAATATCGGTAATCCAAAAACACGGAAATTTCGATGGAAATATCGGGATATTATCGATATCGATAAAAATTGAATAAAAACCACGGAAATTGTAAGAAAAACTTAGAAATTTTTATTGAAACTTTGCAGGATGTTTATTTAGTCAATTATCTATTAGTTTACCACAAAAAATTGGAAGGAAATGCATTGCATGATGTATTTAACTAATTTAAGTTGATTATATAGCGAGCTGTCAAGCATTGTGAGTGTAAAAAATATGTAGTAATTAATGAAAGAAGTTTAAACACACCATAATAATTTATATATAATGAATTAGTACAATATTTTACACTTTATCCATTGCATGGTAAGATACATGAGTGACTTAGTACCACATAGAGTTCCTATGAGGTTCAAAATTTTCACTATCTTCATCATCTCTATGTGTAGATTTGTTTCTTGCAAAAAGAATTCAAAACAAAACTATATATATAAATATTTTAGCATATTTTCACAAAAACAGAAGTGATATGGTAGTCAAGGTGTTGAAGGGGTAAAATGGGAGGGGTTCAAATTCCTTGGTGTTTTTTTAAATATAGAAATTTATCCTACATAATAAATATTAGGGTATATTACACAAAACTACCTCAACTATTAGGGTTTTATTTATTTATTTTTTTTCTGGATTGCAGGTAGTGGGTGCGGCGTGTAACACCCCAACCCCAAATTATATGTATAATTTCGTAAGTCCCCTAAAGTTTTATTGAGATTTCATTTTGCCCCCCCCCCCCCCAATTTTGATTAAATCTGGACCCTTTATCTAGATTCCTAAACATTCCCAAACTGCCACATGGCAACACGATATCACTCCTCACTCTTCTCTCTTTCCGTGCCCTACCTCGTGACCCTCTTTCCTTTCTCTTTCTTCTTCTTCTGTCTCTGCACTCTATCTCTCTCTCTCTCAAAACCCTCTATCTCTTCCCTCTTTGTCGCCGAGACACACACACGGCAGCACCATCGTGCAAACATCATTACCATTATCATCATCGTCATCAAACCTCGTCTGTCTCCCTCTGCTTCTCGTCTCTGCAACTCGACGAACTCAGAAACTCTCCGGCAAGCTTCTTAATCTTCTCCGGTTAGGTAAGCTTCGAGTTTACCTCTTTCTTTTCTAGATTGAAGCTTAGATGTGAATTTTTAAGTTCTATCTCGTGTTTTTCCAAGGTTTTTGGGACGAAATGGGCTCGGGATTAGGCACACCCATCTCCGGCGAGGCCGTGGGAGTCTAGAGGTGTTCCAACCACCACAGGTCGTTTCACGGCAAATGAAAATGGTTCAAGTGGGTCCTGCTGTCGAACAAATGGGATCCGATGACTGCGACATCGTCGAGAGTCGTTCATCGCCACAGAAAACGACGCAGCAGCGGCCAAGGGTCTTCAAGTCACTGATCTTGTTGAAGACGAGGAGGAGGAGGGAGTCCAGGAGGCAATCGAAGAGGTCGTCGTCAATGGGGGAGTAGGGTTCCAAACGACAACGACGAATTCCTCCGATAATGTCGATAATATCGCGATATATTGACGATAATTAAGTGGATACTTGTGAAAATATTGCCCTCTCACAAAATCAATATTATCGGCGAAATATCGCCGATAATATTGATATTTTGGTCCATGGATGTAACCTCTTTTCCTACATTCTTCTCCTATGTTCGATTATGTCTAAACCCTAATCTCACCCACTTTACCACCTACACTAATAAAAAACGTAAGGTGCTTTCATGGAGAAATACAAGCTCTCTTTGCGACCAAATTAATTAGAGCTACACATTAGTAGATGCTAACACAAAGCAGCAAAAAAGGACATTAGTAGATGGTAACACAAATTTTGATATAATTGTATAAACATTATAGTTTTAATAATAAAATAATTTTTTTTATAATTTTTTTAAATATTGAAATACTTTTGCGGGCAAGATATCTATATATATGGATAGGATCAAAGGACAAACATTTTGACAAATATTTTTACACTCTTTTTAAGCCTTTAAATCACATAACATCCAATGGCTCTTATTTATTCATTAAATGATATAGATGCTTATGTGGATTTTAACCAACTTTAAAGAAAAAATAAAAGGAAAACTAACGAAAATTTCAAAAAAAACTTCTTTTTTAACGAAAAGCCCCTTTTAAAGGTATAGTGAATAATGCTAGTTAAAGTTTAAAATGTGGTTTTTCGTTAAAAAGTGAACAGTACCATGAGTGTTTTGTTAAAACTTCCAAAAATGAAATGACAAACCATAAAATCTGAAAGGAATTAAAAATAAAATTAAATGGGAAGAAACCCTATGATCGTGCAAAAAAGAAAGGAGTAGACCTCCATTGCATCTTCTCTTTGCTGATGGGTCTGCAACCTCTGGCATCTTAACGCCCTCAACGTCATCCCCTCTACCACATATGCATCTTCTCTTGGTCTTTTTTTCCTAGTCCTCTTTTACCTGATATTTGGTAAAAAAAAAAAAAAAAAAAAAAAAAAAACCCTTTTTTTCCTGATATTTTTTTTTCTCCTAGTCCTTTTTTCCTGATATTTGGTAAAAAAAACCCCCTTCCTGGCCTCCATTGCTTTGCCGCATATCAGGATTTGGATTCACACCCATGTAGTCATGAAAACAAATAATTACTTTCAAAACCCTATTTGTAATCTTTAAAAAAATTAAAATAAATTAAAATAAAATAAAATAAAAAGAGAGAGAGAGAGAGAGAGAAGAAAGGATCGAGAGGTTTGCAACCACAGTCTCCCCCTTCTTTATCACCTTCTAAAATGCCCTAAAAAAGGTAGGCAATGAGGAGCAGAAGGTTGATGATGACGCCGGTTAGGACGTAGAGGCGGAGAATTTTGTTTCGAAGGTTGAAAAATTGTGCGGTCTTTAGAGGAACTGAAGGTGGGGAAAGCAACTTTGGAGATGAAGTGCAGGTAGATCATGGAGAAAGACAATGAAGGCAAAGTCTTGGGGGCTTCCCATTTAATATTGGAGGTATTTTAATATCACCTGTAGGTGAGGATTCAATAAAAAAAGTAAAACTTGGACCTGTGAAATTACATTATTGCCCATCATTTTTTTGTGTGATAGAAGACTAATTGGTCTTTTCACCCTCTTTTGGTTGACAAAAAAGGTTTCATTAATTAGTAGATATATATATATATGGGATAGGATCAAGAGACAAATATTTTTACAAATACTTTTTACACTCTTTTAAGCCTTTTGATTACATGACATCCAATGGTTCTTATTTATTCATTAAATAACATGGATGCTTACGTAGATTTAACTAATATTAAAGATAAAATAAAAACATAAAACATAAAATCTGGAGAATTAAAAATTTAATTAAAAAAGGAAGATAATTTAACTGAAATTGGTTCTCTCATTCCCTTTTCGATCAAGACTTGAACCCTAATAAAAAAATCATGAAACTTCTTCTTTGCCGATGAAGAAGCTTGATGTCATCACCATCACAATCATAAAATTGGGTGTAGTCAAAGTTAAGAAGTGGATTTTGATCCTTATTGTTGATTTGATGATTCTGATCAAGATTAAATAGACTGGCTGGTGAAGAAGCCGCTGTGGGATTGGATACAAAGTAGTCTAGCTGGTGATCTTGTGTAACAAAGTGGTGTGCCTGATCAGCGAAACTAGTTATACCAGTCTGCGGTGAACCATATTGAGAGGAATCAGTACCACTACTTGGCTCTTGTGTACTGGAGTAGTAATATTGTGGCATGTTTATCGAAGCATTGTTCACAAAACCATTGTGTTGAAGGTAGTCTTCTTGTCTAGCCATGCCTAGTGAAGATGCCATAGTTGGTTCTGCAATAGAATTTGGTTGGGAAAGAACATGCTGCTTTTGCATTGAAATCATATAGCCTCGCCATAACCGTCATTGGTATTATTGGTTCTTGTGTATCATGGTAGTATTGTGGCAAGTGTAATTGCTGTTGTTGATTGTCTCGCATAGCTAGTGATGAAGAAGCCACAGTTCAGTCTAGTGTAACAAAGTTTAGGGTCAAGGCTAAACTCATGCATAATCCAACAACCGCTTTCTGGAAGTACTTTTACAGATACTGGAGTAGTAATATTAAATCAAGGGACAAAGCTCGAGTTTATATTTACACGAAGAAGTTTCATGATTTTTTTATTAGGGTTCAAGTCTTGATCGAAAAAGGGAATAAGAGAATAAATTTCAGTTAAATTATCTTTGTTTTTTAATTTTCCAAATTTTATTTTTCTTCAGTTTTATTTTATCTTTAATATTAGTTAAATCCCCATAATGACACACCCCGAGCCAGAATGTCCGCTAGGACTCCAAATTGAGCTGTGCTGGCCGACACTTGGAAAGTGACGAAGCCATAAAGTGTGATAATGCGTAAACAATGAATAAATTTAAACCTAAAAGTGCCTCAATATACGAGTGCGCGGTGAGCGGGTATGGGCCCATTCACACGTGATACCGAGCATAAGTAAAGTATAGCAAGGTAAGATAATGATTATACCCTCATAAGAAGCCACCTGTACTGAGAAGTGCCACGAATCCTCATCAATACGGAAACTTTGCTACTAGAACCTGGAGGGGCGCAAAACAAAAAAATGTGAGTGGGCAAAAACGAGCTATTCCGAACCATTTCATTTATCAAAGTAATAACCATTCGCCGTAAAACTGGAATAATTTCTAAAAAAAATAGAAACATATCAATATTGAAACCATACCCGGAATAGCAGAATCCATATGTATGCCCAATATCTCAACATAATGAAATAAGTAACCCAGGTGAAATAATTTCATGAAAAGTAATATGTCAGCCGGATCCACCTATTGTGGTCTGTACGACTGAACCTAGTTCATCTAATGTCCAAGTAATATGTCAGCCGGATCCACCTCTTGTGGCATGTACGGTTGAACCCATAACTCATCACATATCAAAGTAATATGTCAGCCGGATCCACATTTTGTGGCCTGTACGGCTAAACCCATAGCTCATCGCATATCCAAGTAATATGTCAGCCAAATCCACCTCTTATGGCATGTACGGCTGAACCCATAGCTCATCACATATCCCTGCACATGAGTTGGAACCACCTCTAGTGGTCTGTACGACCTGACTGGGTGTAAATAAGTACGCTCAAGTGTTACGATCACGTGAAGACTGTGTGAATAATTATGGGTCACCTACAAGTCGGAACCACCTATAGTGGTCTGCACGACATGACTGTGCACCTACATTGGATCCAAAGTGATCGTAAGGTGCGGGTGGTGAACATCACGTGAAAAACTGTGCCCTGACCACGGACGGGAGCACTAACATGGGGGTGCAAGTTTATGAGCTCTAATTGTATTTAATATAACATATATGACTCATGGGCAACCTATACGACAATGTCGGAGTTGCCTATTATTGCAACCTGTATGACAAGGTCGGAGTTGCCTAAAACATAAATGTAGTCATACAATAACTCAATCATTTCAACTAATACCATAAACTCACCTGAACTTACCTGTGCGTCTTGCATTCACCTTTGCACTTCAATGCATTCACAATAATTATGTGCAAGTAATGTACATATGGATATGCCATGATGCAATCTAAAATTCAACCATATCATAGTATTTCTAAATATATACATATATATAATATGGAATAAAATGTAAAAGTTGTAACACCCTACTCCCGAACTATTTATTTCCGGGCATAATTATCAGTGATAAGCCCAATTAGAAATTAGTTTAATTAACTATCATTGCTTACAATTCCTTACATCAATTTCTTGATTCTTCACACATTGATTTATGACCAACATTTAACCACCAAATCATAAGGTTAAATCTCACATTTTCCACCAATGTCCCTCACATTGCTCAATTCCCCAAACAAGGCTATTGTCTCAATTATTGTATGGCTGCATCTAACGTCTCGTTAGACTGCTTACGTACCCTAAACAGAGATCAAGCCATTCGTAGTTCGCACTAGTACTTCAAAGCATTCACAATAATTATATGCAAGGTATAAAATATCAATGATATCAGAAATATCGGTAGTCCAAAAACACGGAAATATCGATGGAAATATTGGGATATTATCGATATCGATAAAAATAATATGGAAACCACGGAAATTGTAAGAAAAACTTGGAAATTTTTATTGAAATTTTGTAGGATGCTTATTTAGTCAATTATCTATTAGTTTATCACAAAAAATTGGAAGGAAATGCATTGCATGATGGATTTAACTGATTTAAGTTGATTATATAGCGAGCTGGCAAACATTGTGAGTATAGAAAATATGTAGTAATTAATGAAAGAAGTTTAAACACACCATAATCATTTATATATAATGACTTAGTACAATATTTTACATTTTATACATTGCATGGTAAGATACATAAGTTACACAAACAACGGGAAATTAATGAGAAAGCCCTTCCCAAAACGTCGGCACCCGTTTTTTTGACCACACTAATCCAATGGCTCCAAAACCTTCTTCAAAAAATTGAGAACTAATCGTTTCGATCCACGTTTCTTAGGTGCATTTCTCTTCTCACTTTTTGCGTTTTTTGTTCATTTAAATCAAAATTTTGGTTCTTCGAAACGCTTTCGTTCGCTGTTTTGATTAGTAGAAGCTTCTTGTTTTTTGTATGAAAATTAAATTAAAATTTCAACTTTTAATTTTGCAGTTCTTGTGTTTTACATGAAAATCGACTATGAATCAAGATTCTAAAAAACGTTAGGCGCTAGTCGGGTGGTGGACAAGAGCCTAGCGCCTAGGCGGCTAGGCGGCCTAGGTGGATTTGCGTAAAATAATTATATATCATATAAATTAGTTAAATTTACTATATAATAGATACATAAACATTGAGTAATACGTTATTTTTTAAAACGATATACATATATAATGCAAGAGTATAATATAGTTTGGTCTTAAAAAGAAAAAGAAAAGAAAATATTATGTTATAAGAATATAATATAGTATTGTTTTAAAAGATAGATAGTGTTTATACCATACTTAGGGCCTCCGTATTTAGACCTCGTATAAATACTCGGGGGACTCAAATGTAATTATGTAATAAAGGAAGGGGCAAATATGTAATAAGTGATGAGTTCTTATTCTATAAAGGGACCCTTTACCCTCACAATTGGGGGATGCCATTTTCTGGAGCCTTCTCACCCCTCTCACCCCCTCTCAAAGCTCTCACTCTCAGAGCTCTCTCTCCTTTACTTCTCAGAGAAATACAATACAATTAGTGTGGACGTAGCCCAAACCTTGGGGTAAACCATGATACATTTTGTGTTATTTACATTTCATGCAGATTCACGGTCGGATTTATGTTGTTCCTAGACCTCCGGTTTTATGCATTAATATTTGGCGCCGTCTGTTGGAATCGACACAAAAAGTTATGTCGGTTCTCTTTCATTTTTTCACTTTCGCCGTGAATCTGCATAAACCCAGGAACCAAAGTCACTGCAAAACCCACATTGAGACACAATCTCTCTCTGACAAAAATATCACAGACTCATTCAGAGATGAGACCCACCCCTCTCATTCCCTAAAAACCCAGCCTATTCCCTTCCCTAAAATTCCCTCACTCCCTTCTTTTCTCTGCAAATCAAAACAACAAAACAAGTTTATCCAAAAAGTGTGCTTGAACACGCAACAGTCTCATAGCCACAAGTTCTTGACCGCTTACGGAGTTGGAGTGCATAGCTATCCAAATTCGTGGTTGAAAACACCACCATCTTTGAAGACGCCGCCATCATCCTCGCAACCTTTCCTCAAATTTCTAGCCCTCTGGAACCTACATACCGTGACCGTAGAGGTGGTGTGGTCAGGACGTCATACTACGTTGCGCTGGAGGTGCTGATAGGCAAGGAGTACGATGAAAAGATCGACGCCAGGAGCGCCGGCGTGATGATGTACATAATGCTCAGCGGATCGCAGCTCTTGACCCGAGCAAGGTCCACTCCCCACAAGGCCTAATCCCAAGCCTACGCCAAAAACTCCTTGTCGGAGGCTGAGAATACGCTGTTTCTCTCGCCCAAGGATCTTGGCCCACACATCCTTAAAGCCCTATAGCTCGATTTCTTGGGCACAAGGCTTCTGCATTGAAATCGTTTAATGCGGCCCTGTTGCCACCATGCGTGAAGACGCTCTATGAGAAGGAGCGCGATGACGCCCTAGGGAAGAGGGCCGAGTTGAAGCTCGAGCTGAACCGAAGGCAGCATTTGAAGATCTAGTGGATGCGGTCGGGCTGGGTCGGGCGGAATAGGACAATGTTTTTGTCTAATGGGTCAGTGTTACAAGTGAAAGGGGAAATTAGCAAGGACACGTGGATGAAGCAGCTGTGAATGGCAGTAACCACTGACTGGAGTGAACAGTTTTGGCAATCAGTAATGTTCCACCGTTTTGAGGAAATCAAACAGGTGGGTTCTGTTACAATACACCCTGTACCAACCTCTGGCCACCAGAGATAGGTGTCGGTAGGGTTATTTTCTGCTCAAATGGAATTGGCCCTATTTTATGAAAGTCGACATGGTCAGTGGACAGAGGATGGACAATCTTTCAGCTACCACACTGTGGAGGCATGGGAGAGATCAAGAAAAGCAAAAGATAGCCTTACAACAGTGTTCTCTCAACCCATTGTCTACGAGAGCAAATAGGAAAGCAAAAGCAAAGCAAACGAAATGGAAAGCAAAAAGGAAAAGAGAAAAGAAAGAATTATGCTTTCTTTAGTTGAAAGCTGAAGCAAGTTGGTGTTTTCTTCATTTTGTCGATCACCCATAGAAAAGCTATGGATAACAGGCACGCAAATCTACAAAAGCAAGGAATAAACACCCCACTAGAATGATGTGATTTACTTTTCTTGGCAGATGTATGATGTAATTTATTTTTCTTATCTCTAGGAGACATCTGTATAAACCCCATCAGATGGTGTAAAAAAAAAGCGGCAAAGCCCAAAATAAATGGGCTGGAATGTTGTGTAGAGGGCGAAGGGCCATAAGCCCAAAATAGCTTCAACCAGATGATCAAAAGTACGCCCAGTACTCCACAATTATTCAGCAACCCGCCGATATTATCACCAACCAGGTGACCAAAAGTATGCCCAGTACTCCAAAATTATTCGGCAACCTGCTGCTATTACCACCAATTAGGTGATGAAATGTACAACCCGTACTCTAATATCATTTGGCAACTAGCCATTCATGCCACCAACCAGGTGATGAAATGTACAATCCATACTCTCCTTCATGCCACCAACCAGGTGATCAAAAGTACGCCCAATACTCCAAATTATACATGAGCATTAACTCATGTCATTCATACATAAACATTCATGAGCATCACTCATGTCATTCATACATAAACATTCATGAGCATCACTCATGACAATCATACATAAACATTCATGACCATCATTCATGTCAATATTCATGAGCATCACTCATGTTAACATTCATGAGCATCACTCAAGATAACATCCATGAGCATCACTCATGTCAATTAACATAAACATTCATGAGCATTACTCATGTCAATCAGCTTCAAAAGCTTCATTTATAGAGCCTTAGCTTCAAAAGCTTCATTTACAGAGCTCTAGCTTCAAAAGCTTTATTTACAAAGGCTCCAGCTTCGAAAGCTTCATTTACAGAGCTCTAGCTTCAAAAGCTTCATTTACAAAAGCTCCAGCTTCGAAAGCTTCATTTACAGAGCTCTAGCTTCAAAGCTTCACTTGCAAAGCTTCACCTATAAAGCTTTAGTGCAGGGTATACAAATATCGCCTCCAAACAATTGCCACTTCGGCCCATACATGGATTCAATTTGAAGCCTCCAGCCAACAGACTCTATTGATCAAAGACTTAGAGGACTACATTATGTACCATATATTGGGCCTCAACTGGGCCTTATGAAAAATACTTAGGGGACTTAGCCCATTATTTATGTATTGAGGAGAAAACCCTTATTCTATAAAAGGGACTTCCTCACTTTCATTAGAGAGCACCCATTATTCATGTACTGAGGAGCGAGTCCTTATTTTATAAAAGGGACTCCCTCACCTTCATTAGAAAGCATCGCCGCCAGCTGAGCAACCGCCTCACCGTGAGCATCACTCCTAAACCCATCACTTATGTATTGAGGAGTGAACCCTTATTCTATAAAAGAGACTCCATCACCATCATTAAAGAGCATCGCCACCAGTTGAGCAACCGTCTTGCCGCGAGCATCAACTCTAGCCTATCATTTATGTATTGAGGAACGAGCCTTTATTTAAAAAAATAGACTCCCTTATTCTATAAAAAAGACTCTTTCACCTTCAAGCGCCACAAGCCGAGCCAACCAAGGCAACATAAACCATAAACCGAGCAGCCTCGCAACATGTGCTACTTCTAGTTGAGCATCATTTCAAATTGGGCACCGCCTCATGTCGAGTATCAGCACCAGACGCCATCTAGTTACTTCGGCCTACACATGGACTGAATTTCAAGTCTCCAGCCAAAAGACTCTCTTGACTGAAGACTTGGGGGACTACTGTTTATACCATACTTAGGGCTTTCATAATTAGACCTCGTATAAATACTCGGGGGACTCAAATGTAATTATGTAATAAAGGAAGGGGCAAATATGTAATAAGTGAGGAGTCATTATTCTATAAAAGGATCTCTCACCCTCACAATTGGGGGAGGCCATTTTCTGGAGCCTTCTCACTCCTCTTACCCCCTCTCAAAACTTGTTGGAAATATGCCCTGAAAGTCAATCTTTGGAAGAAACCTTTCAGGACAAATGAATCGATGTATAGATGACTCTTATACATCAAATGGCAAAGATACTAATTAGGACTATCTCAACAAACGATATATGTCCTAAATAGTGTATCCATGGACAATGGATCGATTGAAGAAGTAATCTAATGATGTTAGACTATAGAGACCTTCTTCACATAACCATTATGTCCAAAAAGGTTCCTGGTCATTGGATTGTCGGAGGGACACTGACAATGCTTAGACCGGTACATACTGTGTCCGTTTCAAATGGAAGAATGGAAAGTCTCATCCCATTTGTGTAGTGACACTAAGACAAGTATGTAGGTGCTCATTAAGGGAATGAGTTCACTGAACACAATCAAACGAGAGTACTTGCATGGAGGTCTACTCACATGTCAAGCAAGTAACTCTAATGGTTAGAATAATGTAAGTAGTCCTTTGACCTGAGGCATCGTCGTTGTCTTGTGGCTAAGTACTTAATCTTTGATTGTGTCAAAGTCACCCCATTCGCGGATGTCCACGGCATAATTGGGGTTAAGCCACTTAGTCATGAAGGCAAGTGAATGCGCAACAAGGAATCTCTAATCCTCGATAAGAGAGGAATAATACTCTAAGATATGATTCGGGAATCTTCGGCCGAAGTATCGAGCGTAATAAAGGAAAGCGTTCCTATACGACTCAATTGAATCATATAAGAAGGAATAATCACATTAGGGGTTTGACATTATATATCCATACCCTAGTAATGTGATTAAGAGTATTGTTTTAGAGAAGGATCGAATTACATTGTAATTCCAACTGAATAGGTTCTCCGAACAACTTCTACATTAGCTTGGGTAGCTATGACATATGGTTAGATGTCACTCATAGCTTGTGAGTTCTTCTAGATGATTAAATGTAGTCATCAAAGAAGAAAGTGAATTAAAAGGAAGTTTTAATTCACTAAGTGATTGAATTAAATATAATCAATTGGATTGATGCCAATCACCTCACTGCCTTACTAATTAGAACCTAAAATGATTGTACACCGACACACTATTGTAGTGAGTAATTAATGGATGAAGGAATAATTAATTGGATTAATTAAGTGTTGTGATTAATTTAGAAAGTCTAAAAGAAATCATAAAAGCGATAAAGATCGTTTTGGGCTTAAAGAAACGTTCGGGTTTTATTGGGCCCATTGGGCTTTTATTCAAGCATAGGATGACTTGAAATAATAAAAGCCCAAAGCCCAAACCAAACACTAAAGGGCCGGCCACTTAAAGGGTTTGGGAGAGATATTTAGTCAAGTTGTTGACTAGGTTTCTTTTTGTCTATATAAGGAACTTTATAGAGTTTTAATCCTTAGGGTTTTTTGTGTGTTTTAAAACAACAAAGAGGCAAAAGAAACATTTCTCTAAAACCACAAAAGGCTGGCCACCTTGAGGGTGTTTTAGCTAACAATTTTTCAACCTTTTGGTTATTCCTCCATCCATCTCACTACACTAGTGGGTGTGGATATTTAGAGGTTTTCTCCTTTGGAGACTAAAGGAGAACCTTGGAGCACTCTTACTAACAAAGTGGAGGAGGCAAGGAGGGAGGCTAGGCTCAAGGACTTCAAGGAGCAAAGGACTTGGAGGTGGTCCATCCTTGGTCTAAAATCAAGATCAAGAGGTATAGATCTAAACTTTCACTTAGTTCTTTACTTGAATGTTTTTGATGCATTATATATAAACCTATGAACCTTGAAGGGGATTTGCATGACTATAGCTTTGATATTATTTGATAAATTGCTTCCGTTGCTCATGTATATAAATTTTGAATTGTATATGCATGCTAGTCATTTAGAAATCCCATGTGTTAAACTCATAATTTTCCCTTCAAGTGGTATCAGAGCCAAAGGTTTATATATATAATGTGTCCTTTTGGATTTTATGCATATGGGTATTAATATTATGTATGAAATAATTAGTGCTTCATTCAAAATATGTTTATCTTTTGTTTTTCAATAGTTGAAAAAATGTTAGTCAATAGTTGAGAAAGATATGTATGCAAAAGATGTTTTGTATGCATGAATGAAAATTGAGTTTTGAACTAGTTTGACATATTATTTCTTCATTTAAAATATGTTTATCTTTTGTTTTTCAATGGTTGAAAAATATAAATCAAGAGTTGAAAAAGATATGCATGTAAAAAGGGTGTTTTGTATGCATGAACGAAGAGTAAGTCATGAACAAAATTTGGGTTTTTGAACCAAAGGGAGGGCACGGTTTTGGGGTGGTTTTTGGGTTGTGTTTGTGTTTTATTGTAAACCACTCACACATCCTTTTAAAGCTAGAAAGTAGAAACCTTGTCACTTTTGTTTTTGGGTTTGAAAAATCACCAAGAATACACAAATCTTGAAAATATGTTCATGGTTTTGTTCTTGGTGTTCATGGTTGGTTTTTGGTGAAAATGGTTTTATTTGGTTTTCATGCATTGTTTTGTGGTTTTGGATGATGTTCATACCATCCATAACCATATCATAAATTTATAAAACCCTAGACTTGACTAGGAGGATTTCCATCACTCTTTTCACTAAAGTCATCAAAGCAAAACCAAGTGACAAGCAAAACCAAGTGACAAGCAAAATTTAATTTTTTCTACATAATGTGGAATTAATGCATGTTGTGTAAGAATGTGTAAGAGACTTCCCATCTCCCCTTAATGTGGCCGGCCTCCCCTAGTGGATTTATCCACTTGTGGGGCTATTTTGTAATTTGAAAAAAGTTGATATTTTATACTTTTGAGTATTTACGGTTTGACCCCTAACTTTTTCTTATTTGCATTTAGGCCCCTACTAACTAGAAAGTTAAAATATTTGATTTTAATTTTGTTAGTTGTTTAAACTCATAATACTATTATGCCCATATGCACTAAATCTAAATGTTCATGTTGCATTCCATTTTGATTATTTAATGTGATTAAGTAGTTAGAAAATGGGTGACTATGGACTTATGCCTTAAACGATAATTGAGCTATGAGATAAGGCGCTAAAATCAAATTGTTTGAACCTTGGGAATGTGTTTTAATTACTGTTTTTATTGGACCTTGTCACGTTTGACATTAATCTATCTCTCCCTCTTAGTATGTGTAATTTGTAGGAATTTGTACAAATTGGTTTGTAATTCTTATTATTTCTTAATCTCTTTTAGTTAGTTGATTCCCTCTAGTGCTAGACTAGAGTTTCTTTAACTATTGGTAAGGAGACATAACTAAAAGAGGGTTTTGACATGAGATTAAAGATTAAATGGGTCCAATGCCCTAATTAGCAATGAATGATTGTCTTTCATTTCTAATGGCTCAATGAAAATGTTTTAATTGGATTGAAAAGCACGTAATTAAATTGACACAACCTCCCCGAGTTTATATTCAACAATGTTGGCTCGTTGTTGCAATAACCTAATAAGTCCATGGTCATCCAAGAGCCTAAGATAACTATAAAGTCCAATTTCAAAGGAATGCAAAAACCTTAGTAGTAGTAGTTACTTCCAATATTTGAAAAATTCGTTTTTGATATTGATTTGTTTTTCTTAAAACAAATAGTGGGAGTATCATACGCTACTAAACTATAATGAATACAATTAGTAGTTATATATATCTCCAATATTTTGAAAAATGTTTTGATATTGATTTGTTTTATGAAAACGAATAGTGGGGATATCATATGCTACTAATTTCATTAACTTTGGACTAGTAGTTGTAATAGGACATTATTTATTTGAATGTGATTAAATAAATAAAAATGATGAGACCTTAAAATCCCTCAACCAACTATCATATTAAGTTGTAAACGTAAGAGTGCTTAGAATACTTTTTCGTGGCCTTCCACCATGGTAGGCTCCAAGCGTTTATGACTTGTACACCGCCTTCACCCTATCACGGGGAAGTGCAAAGTGCATGCTTATATTCAGGAGGAGTTTATTTAAAACATTTGATGAGGTTAAGATAGGCAACGAGTGTGGCCAACATCGTATCATCGTGATGTCATGCTTGAACCCCTAGCTAAACTGGCATGGTGGGAAAGAACTTAACTAAGAGAAATGATGCCAACATCGTATCATCGTAAGGCATTGTTTTCTAGAGGCCAAAAAGATGGGTAATCACAAGAGGTTGTTGTGAATGGGTAATTGTACCCTCTCATTATTATTTTTGCTAGCCAACATCGTATCATCGTGAGGTGGGCTTGGTAATAGTGAGCCTCCCATAACCCGCTAGGAGCTTTCTTTGAAAACTCCCGGATTCCATCTTGAGGGATATGGAATTTGCCAAAAATGGTGGGTGGTGTCATTCGGTTTAAAGACCCGAATCGTTTGACTTAATCGACAATCAAACTAATTATTTTATTGTTTATGTATTTAGATATGGTTGGAAGCACACTCGCGAAAATACTCGACAAACATTGCCTATAGGGGCACAATTTCCCATCATGGTATCGTAATGTCAAGATTCTCCTAACATTGGAGAAGATTGTTTACGTACTAGACAAGGCTCCACCTCACATACCTCTCGGCCCTGAGGCTACTGAGGATGAACATGCTAAGTTTGACAAGCACGTTGAGGATGACACACAAGCCAAGTGCTATCTGTTGGCTTCCATGAATGAGGAGCTACAGAGACAGCACGAGGGCATGGACAGTGCATCTTCCATAATACTCCATCTTACGGAGTTATATGGTGAAGGGACGCGCAACCGTCGCTTTAACACTGTTTGTGAACTTGTGAAGACCAGGATGGTCAAGGGGGCTCCAGTGCATCAACATGTACTGAAGATGATAGGATTCATTGAACAATTGGAGAACCTTGGTACTCCACTTGATGGGGAATTGGCCCAGGACTTCGTATTGGCTTCTCTTTCTGATTCATTCGCGCAGTTCGTAATGAACTACAATATGAATAAAATGGATAGTACTCTCTCTGAGTTACTAAATATGTTAGTAACTGCCGAGAAGACTATGAAGAAAGAGAACGTTGTAGGGACTTCTACAGTAGTCTACAACAAGCCATCCTCTTCCAAGGCCAAGCCGCAAGGCAAAGGCAAAGGGAAGGAGAAGAAGTCACCCACTCCTACACCGAAAGGAGGAGTGAAGAAAAAGAAGGCAATGGAGCCCAAGGGGACTTGCCACCACTGTGGAAAGGAGGGGCATTGGAAGAGGAATTGCAGGTTATACCTTGCAACTCTTAAGGACAAGCCATAAGGTATGGTTTATGTTCTTATCTTCAATTCTAAATGTTAGATCTTCTAAATATTTATATTTGATATAAAGAGCTAATCACTTGTATAATTGTATATAGGTGGAAGAGCCAAGTAGAAGAGAAACAAGCAAGGAAAATGTGGAGAAGGGTTGGCCACTTTGTTTTTTGCTCACTACTTAGGAAGTTTGTTAGGCATTAAAGATTGTCTTTAAACTTTCTTATTTTGTTAAGAACTTTTTATGTGGCTTCATATGATGAAAGACCACTATTAGTGCCTAAATGTATAAAGGTGTTTATGTTAGTCTCTAAATGTATAGAGCTAATACTTTTTGTATTAAACATTATGAATGTTTGAATTATCATATTAATGTAATGTGATGAATACCTTCTAATATATTATTTCCTTAAAGTAGTGTTATGAATTGAATAAATGTCTTGATGTATCCTAGTTGAGATACAAGATTTATATCACTTATTGTAATGTGATAAACCAAACTTTAGATTTATCAATTATGGATAGATCTCACATGTAGGACATAAAAGGATACAATGAATCCTTAGATTTGGTTCCATTTGTCTACCTATGAGTTCTATATGAATTGACAAAAGTCTAGAGAATCCTTTCTTGAAGAAGAGGAAGATCACATTATAATGATATAAGTTATAAGAAAAACGTTTCTTATATGGTTGTCACTTCAAACACAATGATCAAGATCACTCTTGATTCAATTAGTAGTTTTGAACAACTAATTGGGCATTCTTAAAATTGTTTTAAAATGTCAATTGTGTTAGTGATTAAACCAAGAAAGAAGTGTCTAAATCTATAAAATGTTTAAAGACTTTAGTCACTTAAATAACAAGACATTAAACTTAGTGAAGATTGAAACAAATAAGCTTGAAATGTTTTAAAGCTACTACACAATGTCTTCTACCAATATACTCCACTTTTATACATTTTGAATGTATGAAATGATTTCTCATTAAAGTCATGAGAAATAGTGGGAGGTGTGAAAATGGATATAAACTTGAATATGATTGGTTTATAGTTGTCTAAAGAATAATAGTACTCGACTATTATTAAGAGTTTGTAATTTTAATTGTTAAAAGACTCAAGCTCTTCAAACGTTAAAATTCTGTGTTGTGAGACATTATAAAGAATAGTCTTTGAATGTTGGTTTCGTCAACCTAGCATAAAATGGTTATATGTTGGGAGTTGTTCATCATTCTCTTTTATGAGAACAAGCTAAATAACTAAGCATATGGACAAGTTGATGAAACAAAAGGGAAATAGTTTCAAAATGAGTCACAACATATGATTTAACAATAAGACAATCCAAATTCTACATCTCATGTAACAATATTGCTCTATGTAGTTTTGATAAAGAATTATATCAACCACCTAGAAGGAATGGTTGAGTTTCTATATCTTTAGTAGGAGCCATGCTTCACTAAAGACTTGGATAATTCTTATATGACTACATTAAAGGTCTTAGTATGTCTAAAACTTGAAGTATGGTGTATGACACCATATAAGTTAAATGAATAGACTTGATAAAACAAGTCACACATTTCAAAATGGAATTACTTGAGAAGGAATTCTTTTGTGTATGATTCATTTAAATAACTTGTGTTGGCTAAGGGTTATTGATAGTCTCAAAATAGTTGAGACATCATCAATAAGCTAATGGATCTAAATGATTATCAATAGATTCAAGACAAGTTAATGGGAGCAATATGCATTCAAATCAAGAAAATATAATTGTTAAAATTTGAATGAATGCTAAGTTACAACAAGGCCAGTGGGAGTGATGTCATAATTTGAGCAACAAGATGTGAATAAAGTCTATTTGATAGACTTGATAAAACATAATTGTTACTCGAGAAATGACAAAACATGACATGGTCAATTTTGAAGTATAGACTTGAAATTGGACTTATTGATATAGCAAGGCTATCTCAATGATGTTATATGGGAATTAAATCTCAAATGTTGAAGATTTAAGAAAGCATTTTCCTATGTGATAGAAAATCACTTTCATAACCCTTATAATGAATGTGTCACAAAATCACAAAAGGGACACATGTATGGACTTGTGAAGTAGATATCCAAAGGTGAAGAACCACAGAGTTTGTCACTTTAAGATATTACTATATCCCAGGATCAGAACCAAAGCAACTGATAGAGTATTATTGCCTTTAAGAAAGAAACATCAGAGTGGGACTCTGGAAGCGTGCATTCACTTAGGTTATTAACCAAAGTGAAAAATAAGCCATTTTAACAAATGGAACTTCATAATGGATGAAGTACTAATCATATGAATGATTGTTAGTATTGTACTACAATGGTCTCAAGGTTGGAGCAAAGTTTGTATAAGGTATACAAACGAAATATATGACGATATATTGTTTTAGAAACTGCTTCAAAAGGTGTTTTGAATGAAGGGGTTCTTATAGAACCAATGATTGAATCCAAACCATAAGGTCGTTAGTAGGATACTACGACGTAATGGGGCGATAGCTCAAGCCATGGAATCAGGGTCTCATCAAAGTATTCGAACACAAGAAAGAGACATCATCAAATGTTTTGGAAACATTTGATAAGTAAATCCCTTTTAAATAAATAGGGGATTAATACATAACCAAGTTAACCTACAAGCATAAGCTCTCTCAACTAGCATGTATAAGATACACTAGTGATTGACTTTAGTGCAAGTGGGAGATTGTTGGAAATATGCCCTGAAAGTCAATCTTTGGAAGAAACCTTTCAGGACAAATGAATCGATGTATAGATGACTCTTATACATCAAATGGCAAAGATACTAATTAGGACTATCTCAACAAACGATATATGTCCTAAATAGTGTATCCATGGACAATGGATCGATTGAAGAAGTAATCTAATGATGTTAGACTACAGAGACCTTCTTCACATAACCATTATGTCCAAAAAGGTTCTTGGTCATTGGATTGTCGGAGGGACACTGACAATGCTTAGACCGGTACATACTGTGTCCGCTTCAAATAGAAGAATGGAAAGTCTCATCCCATTTGTGTAGTGACACTAAGACAAGTATGTAGGTGCTCATTAAGGGAATGAGTTCACTGAACACAATCGAACGAGAGTACTTGCATGGAGGTCTACTCACATGTCAAGCAAGTAACTCTAATGGTTGGAATAATGTAAGTAGTCCTTTGACCTGAGGCATCGTCGTTGTCTTGTGGCTAAGTACTTAATCTTTGATTGTGTCAAAGTCACCCCATTCGCGGATGTCCACGGCATAATTGGGGTTAAGCCACTTAGTCATGAAGGCAAGTGAATGCGCAACAAGGAATCTCTAATCCTCGATAAGAGAGGAATAATACTCTAAGATATGATTCGGGAATCTTCGGCCGAAGTATCGAGCGTAATAAAGGAAAGCGTTCCTATACGACTCAATTGAATCATATAAGAAGGAATAATCACATTAGGGGTTTGACATTATATATCCATACCCTAGTAATGTGATTGAGAGTATTGTTTTAGAGAAGGATCGAATTACATTGTAATTCCAACTGAATAGGTTCTCCGAACAACTTCTACATTAGCTTGGGTAGCTATGACATATGGTTAGATGTCACTCATAGCTTGTGAGTTCTTCTAGATGATTAAATGTAGTCATCAAAGAAGAAAGTGAATTAAAAGGAAGTTTTAATTCACTAAGTGATTGAATTAAATATAATCAATTGGAGTGATGCCAATCACCTCACTGCCTTGCTAATTAGAACCTAAAATGATTGTACACCGACACACTATTGTAGTGAGTAATTAATGGATGAAGGAATAATTAATTGGATTAATTCAGTGTTGTGATTAATTTAGAAAGTCTAAAAGAAATCATAAAAGCGATAAAGATCGTTTTGGGCTTAAAGAAACGTTCGGGTTTTATTGGGCCCATTGGGCTTTTATTCAAGCATAGGATGACTTGAAATAATAAAAGCCCAAAGCCCAAACCAAACACTAAAGGGCCGGCCACTTAAAGGGTTTGGGAGAGATATTTAGGGCTGGTTTGGTATTGCTGTGCTTTGAAAAAAAGCTGCTGTGAGAATAAGCGGCTGTGCTGTGAGAATAAGCGGCTGTGAAATAAATCAGCAGAGTGTTTGGTAAACTTTTTTGTAAAAGTGCGTTTGGAAAAAAAAGCAGTCTGATAGTGGGCCTTTTCATTAAAGGAGAATTATAGTTCTGTGTGCTTTGAAAAAAAGCCAGTTTTCCAAAGCTACAAATTGCAGCTTCAGCTTTTTCCTTTGATTTCAGCTTATTCTCACAGCAGCCTCCAAAATAAGCCATTTTTTTTAAGTTTACCAAACACCAAAAACACTCCCAGCTTTTTTTCATAGGAGCTTTTTTTAAAATCACCTCAACCCCAAACTGGGGCTTAGTCAAGTTGTTGACTAGGTTTCTTTTTGTCTATATAAGGAACTTTATAGAGTTTTAATCCTTAGGGTTTTTTGTGTGTTTTAAAACAACAAAGAGGCAAAAGAAACATTTCTCTAAAACCACAAAAGGCCGGCCACCTTGAGGGTGTTTTAGCTAACAATTTTTCACCCTTTTGGTTATTCCTCCATCCATCTCACTACACTAGTGGGTGTGGATATTTAGAGGTCTTCTCCTTTGGAGACTAAAGGAGAACCTTGGAGCACTCTTACTAACAAAGTGGAGGAGGCAAGGAGGGAGGCTAGGCTCAAGGACTTCAAGGAGCAAAGGACTTGGAGGTGGTCCATCCTTGGTCTAAAATCAAGATCAAGAGGTATAGATCTAAACTTTCACTTAGTTCTTTACTTGAATGTTTTTGATGCATTATATATAAACCTATGAACCTTGAAGGGGATTTGCATGACTATAGCTTTGATATTATTTGATAAATTGCTTCCGTTGCTCATGTATATAAATTTTGAATTGTATATGCATGCTAGTCATTTAGAAATCCCATGTGTTAAACTCATAATTTTCCCTTCAAAACTCTCACTCTCAGAGCTCTCTCTCCCTCACTTCTCAAAGAAATACAATACAATCAGTGTGGACGTAGCCCAAACCTTGGGGTGAACCACGATACATCTTGTGTTATTTACATTACTTGCAGATTTACGGTCGGATTTACGTTGTTCCAAGACCTCCGGTTTTGTGCATCAACAGATAGTTTAAGGGGTAAAAATAGAATGATAGTTTAATCTTTTGCTGGAAAAGACATCATGATCTAGTTGAGTAATCCAAATAGGAAGAGGATACAAGCCAGATCTAGAAATGTCAGTCATAATTACTTCATTTATTTACCAAAAAACCAAAAAAAAAAATTGTTTTAAAACAGAACAAATAATATAATGTTATCTTAATCATTTATATAATATATTTATTGGACCAAAACAATAACAATAGGAAGAAGGATTCACAAGATCTTGTTCCTGCCTCTCTTTGTCCAACTCTGATAGTGTGTAATTATTCTTTGTTTTTTTTTTATTATGTGGCTGGTAGACTTTCACACAAAACTAGGCCTTTTTTTCCACTTTCCCGATTTCCCTGCTGCCTAATTTCTATCAATCATCTCAAGACTCTCTCTCTCTCGATCTTTCTCTCTTCTCTCCCTTCTCCATTCACCCACACACACACACATAGATCTCTCGATCTCTCTTCTCCCTTCTCCCACACACACGCACAGAGACCTCAGTCTCTCAATCCTTCTCCCACATGGCCTTCCTCGTCTTTCTCCCTCTCTTTCTCGTCTCTGCAACTCGGTGAACGCAGGAACTCTCCGGCGAGTTTCTTGAATTTCTCCGGTTAGGTAAGCTTCGGGTTTACCTCTTTCTGTTCTAGATTGAAGCTTAGATGTCAAATTTAAGTTCTATCTCGTGTTGTTGCAAGGTTTTTGGGATGAAATCGGCTCGAGAATAGGCACACCCATCTCCGGCGAGGCCGTGGGTGTCGACGAACTTTCCGAACACCTCTGACCTTTTCACGGCAAACGAAAGTTATACAAACATTCCTCTCGTCTTCTATTTCATTTTCATACCTAGATCGGAGTCAAGGGTGCTCTTTTACAGTCGGCCAGAGCTGTAGAAGCTTCGGCGTTCTTCTCCGATTCACACAGATCCAAAATTTCACGATATTATCGGTAATATCGCGATATTATCGATAATATCGGGATATTTTGACGAAAAATCATTGGATAACCATTAAAATATCGGTAACTCAAAAAACTGAATATCGCCGATAATATCGGCATTTCGAACCTTGATTATATGTAGGTAATATGCATAAATCAACTTAAACACGTTTGTGGAATTATCAATCATATGTATATATATACACGCACACACAATAGAAAGGAAAAGACCCACTCACTGATATGTAGAAGGGTCGTAGCCCCCGAGTCTCGCTTGACTGCGCTTGTCCTCTGGAAACGTCTCACCTATATGCGAAACAACTATTTTAACGTTATTTTAAGCACATACTCAAAACTAGGTAATAATTTCTCATACATTGTTCAATTGGGGTGTTTGAATATGCCAACGTGATCTACTCAACCCCACGAACATCCCCATATTTTTAGAAAAATTTTCCGATGACCCACGCACCCTCACGTGTCTGGCACACCAAACGGAATCCTTAATGGCATTAGGGAATATTCTGTTAAATAATAGAATATGCCGTTAAATATACCTGGCACCGTTAGCATATTCCGTCAACTTTGATGAAATATTCCCTTCCTTCAACCTCAGCTTGCCGGAGTCCAGTGCCAATAACCTCTGTAACTGCCGGTTTCTAGAAAAGCTTCTAATCATCATATCTCACTCATTTCAACACCAAACTTCACGAAATTTAAACCAAAATGAAGCTTAGGATGAAAGGAACACATCCTTACCACTTTTATTCCCTAAAACTCACAAAAGCTTGCCAAAAAAATCTTGATAATTCGGCCACCTCTGCAACTAGCCAAAACTGAGCTTCCTGACTTCCAAAGCCTTTCAAAATCCTTCCCTAAGCTTCGTGAAGCAATCCTAAGGCTCACTAGAATCTTAAAATTCAACGAAACCTCAGCGATCACAACGGAGTCACTATACAACACATCGGGGTTTCCTGGTTCCCGAGTTTTCGAAGTCTTCATGTCCAACCAAAGGTATAAATAAGTTCCTGGGCTCGCAATGAACATGAATATCACCTTCACAGCCTCGATCCATGCACAAAATGGTTGGTTCACTAGTTGACCGTACAATTGTACGGAAAAATAAAGCAAAACCGAGAAAGATGAGAGAGAGAGAGTCAACATGGGAGTGGTGTGTGTGTGATCCTAGTTGATCACCAAACAAAACAAAAGAATAATAAAACCTACGTTCTAATTAGGTCCAAGAACTTAGGAAAAATTGAATTGGTCCACAACCTAAATTCATCACACCACACAACGTCCAAGGGTAAGATAGGAATTTCACACTATCAAGGATATATTTCAGGATGAGCTGTCACAACCTACCCCTTTAAGAAAATTTCATCCCCAAAATTTGATGCATAATAAACAAACCACTAATAACCATAAAATAAGCATGGATACATTTCCTTCATACTATCCTCCGTCTCCGATGTGGCTTCCTCCACTGAGTGATTCCCCCACCAAACTTTCACTAAGCGCACGGTCTTATTCCTCAGAACCTTATCTTTCGAATTTAAAATCGTCACTGGCTCTTCATCATAAGTCAAATTTGGATTAATTTCCAATGGTTGAAAAGGTATCACATGTGATAGATCTGAAACATAATGACAAACCATGGAAACATGAAAAACGTCGTGCACTTTAGATAACTTTGGAGGCAACTCAAGCCTGTAAGCAACTTCACTGACTCGCTCGATGATCTGATACGGTCCGATGTACCTAGGACTTAGCTTACCCTTCTTTCCAAACCTTACCACACCTTTCCATGGTGATAACTTCAAAAATACCCAATCATCAACTTTACACTCTATCAGTAACATTCTTGTCTGCTAGACTCTTTTGTCGATCCTGGGCCGCTTTTAGGTTAGATTTAATTACCTGAACATTCTAAGTAGTCTCGTCCACAATCTCAGGGCCCACCAAAACTCTTTCACTAACCTCTGACCAACATAAAGGCGTATGACAAGACTTGCCATAAAGTGCCTCAAAATATGACATATCAATGTTCGAATGATAGCTGTTGTTGTAGGCAAACTCCATCAAATATAAACGATTATGCCATGCATCACCAAACTGCAAAACTGAAGATCTCAGCATATCCTCCAACATCTGAATAGTCCTATTAGATTGCCCGTTTGTCTAGGGATGATATGTTGTACTATAAAGTAACCTTGAACCAAGAGCCTCCTAAAACGCCATCCAGAATTTAGAAGTGAACCTAGGATCCCAATCCTAGATAATACTAACCGGAATCCCATGGTATTTAACAATCTTCGATATAAACAACTCAACTAATCGGTTTAAAGAATATTTCTCCTTTACTGGAATAAAATGTGCTGACTTAGTAAGCCGATCCACAACCACCCAAATACCATCATAACCATTTCGTGTATGAGGAAGTTTATACACGAAATACATAGTAATATCTTCCCATTTCCACTGTGGAACGGGAAGTGGCTGCATCAATCTAAATGGCGTTTTCCTTTCAGCTTTAACCTGTTGACAAATGGCACACCTACTCACATATTCGGCAATTTCTCTTTTTATACCCGGCCAATAATAAAATGGTCGAATGGTATGATACATTTTAGTACCTCTAGGATGCATTGCATAAGCCGATACATGTGCTTCATCAAGAATTTCTTTCTTTAACTCTGCATTATTCGGCACATACATTTTTTTCTCTTGCATAAGCACACCATCTGATTCTCTAATCCTTAGGTCTTTCTTTTTCCCATTGTTTCTTGCCTGAATTAACTCCTAGGTTTCCTCATCATCCATCTGAGCCTCGAGTACTTGGTCAATTAAAATTGGTCTAACTTGAAAATTAGCAAGTAAAGCTTCATCTCGATCTTTCACCCCTTAACTTCACTCTAGTGGACCTTAAGTCTGCAAGAAGAGGAACATGACAAGCGTATAAAGCATTAATTCAGACTTGAAACTTCGTACTAAGTGCATCTGCCACCACATTTGCACGGCCAGGGTGATACTCAATCGTGCAATTATAATTGCTGAGTAACTATATCCACCTTTGTTGTTAAAGATTAAGATCCCTCTGAGTGAAAAGATACTGAAGACTTTTGTGATATGTAAAAATCTTACATCTTTCTCCATAAAGATAATGTCTCCAAATCTTCAAGGCAAAGATAATGATTGCTAATTCAATATCATGAGTAGGATGATTCATCTCATAAGACTTCAATTGTTGCGAAGCATAAGTAATCACCCTACCATGCTGCATCAACACACATCCCAGACCATTCAAGGAAGCATCATTATAAATCTCACAATTACCACTATCATCTGGAAGGGCTAAAATAGGTTCATTAATGAGACAATACTGCAACTGCTGGAAACTTTGCTCACAATTCATCCCACTCAAATTTAACATCCTTTCTAGTCAACCTTGTTAGTGGTAATGCAATGACTGAAAAATCTTGAACAAACCGTCTGATAGAAGCATATTTATGCGACCTAGTTAGCTTGATTCCTTGCATTTATGTAGTTAGTTTCTACTTTTTAGAGTGTTTTAAGCCATTTTCGTGTGTTTGTAGTTCAAATGGCAAAAGTGGTCAGAAAAGGCAATTTGGAGCATTTTAGAGCAGTTTTGGGCTTGGAATGGATAACATATGAATGGAGAAAGGTGGATGGACATTTTTGAAGATCAGAAGAGGCTAGGAATCTGCTACAAATCTGGAGAAATTAAATCAAGACTTGGAAGATAAGGAATCAGCTAAAAAGAAGGAATATTATCTAAACCAACCTTATCTTATCTTATCCAAATCTTATCTTATCCTAACCTTATCCTAATCTTATTTTACCTAAATTCCAGCTACTTGGGGGAATTATTTTCACATTAGAACACTTAATATCAGGATTCTAGAAGCCTAAAAAAGTGCTGCACAACTTTCTCCTTATTCTCCCTGGTTTCTACCATGTAATTAGCCTTTTCCTTGTGGGATTAGAATGTGTAATCCTTTTCCAACACAACCTTGCCGTGCCCCCTAGCCCTATAAATATCCACATCTGTCGCATAATAAAGGGAGAGCCTTGGAGAGAAAAATTTAGAGAAATTAAACACTTTGTGCCGCAGCTTTGCAAGGAGGGAGAGCTTGGAGTCGTGCTTGCCATCCAAAGCCTTTGGGATTGCTGGAGCATTTCTAGGTGTATTCTATCCTTAGTATTAGTTCAACGTTTATTTTAATTTGTTTTTCAATTATGATGAACATGAGGAACTAATTTCGTTTTAGCTAGAGGTGAATTCAAAGCCATGAACATATATGTGATATGAATTGATTACATCCAGTTATTGTTTCATAAATTGTGAATGCAATTTACTTATCTATTTGATTGATAACTTATTCTTGTATGTTGATTAAGGAGGCCTACTTAGTTTGCATGCATGAATTTGATGCTAAAATATAAGGGAGTTTCACCTAATAGTTATGAACTAATATTTACAAGTAGTGGAGGTTGCTAGTCATGATCGCATTAAGTAAATTCCTGGCAGAAGTATCATGCAGTTCATAGTTACGAATGCCTTGTCAATACTTATGATTTTCACATAACTTAATGATCTTTGATATGTATCTCTATCATGTAGTTCATATAGAGAACTTGATAAGAATAATTTGGTTGCGTTGCTGAGTCCAATTCAATGAATTTAGGAAAATCTGATGGTTAATTTGTGCAGTTCACGGTTAACTTGGGGCATTGTCATTCATGGTTTATAGTAAGAATAACTAGAAATCGATTTGTGTGGCATATGTGTCATGTATGGAGAAGAATCCTCTAGCTAGCCTTCCACCCTTTAAGTCACCTTAATTTCGTGCAAAACAAGCCCCCCGCCAATGTGTCGTGTTAGTTTAGTTAAAATTCGTTTAAACATGTCCCCCGTTAGTATTTTGAGTCAAGTTAACTCTGGAATTCATCCAAATCACCCTTTAATTCCTGTTCTGCATCAATTTGTTTGTTTTGCACTGTTTTGAGTCAGTATGGTCAGTTTTGAGTCATTAAAGTCTAGTTTTGTGTTTTTAAGTTTAATGTGTGTTGATTAGCATCCCTTCTAATCCTCGGCCTAGAACGATCCCTACTTACGTATACTACAATTGTCTAAAAAGGGTTTAATTTGCGTGTTAGTTTTTACTACATCCCAATTCTCAACGGCTGCGACCTTTTGAGGATCCACCTAAAGACCTTGGGCTGATATAACATGTCCTAGAAATGTCACTTGATCTAGCCAAAATTTACATTTGCTAAACTTAGCGTACAATCAATGTTCACTCAATTTCTTCAACACCAAGGTGAGATGTCAAACATGCCCAGATTTAGACTTAGAGTACACCAGAATATCATCAATGAAAACAATGACAAACTTGTCTAGATATTGCTAGAATACTCGATTCATCAAATCCATAAAAGCTGCAGGGGTATTAGTTAACCCAAATGGCATCACAAGAAACTCATAATGATCATATCAAGTCCTAAAAGTTGTTTTAGGGATATCCTCACTTCGGATCTTTAATTGATCGTAACTAGACCTCAAATCAATCTTAGAAAGCAGCGTGGGGTGCGGACGAAAATGCTGACCTTCGTCAATCCTGGGGTCGTTCGTGCTTGCCCGCGATCTGCATCTCGGCTACGAAGGTCGCTGGGCGAGTTGGGAAGTGTACCATCCCAACTTCCTCGCTCGGCAACTTGGCTACCTCCAAGGTTGCCCGGTCCCCCTTCTCTCCTCACGGTCTGTCTTAAGCAGCGGACGTGAAACTGGTTCTTCAGAGAACGAGTGCAGCGACGCCAAAAAAGAGTTCCAAGAGCGGTGCCAGAAATTCCGCCTTCGACCGGCCACTCCAGAATCTCTTTGTACCGACACCTTCGGTGATTGGTGGGAAGAATATACCCAACGGTTCTTTGGTGTTCCGGTCGAAACCGTTCTGAACAAACTCTTTGGTGGTCGACCTAAGAAGGCTTCTGCCCCTCCAGCCCAGGGTAACGGTTTATCTCCACCTTTTTCCTTTAACTTTTTGAACTATGAATCGGCTTTGCTGACTCGCTCTTAGTTTCACAGGTGGTCGGTCTTTAAAAAAGATGGAAGTAGTTGCTGCGGCTGCGGACGAGAAAAAATCGGTCACCTCGAAAAGGGCAAAGACCGTTGTGCAGGCCCTGCTGAGCAAACGGCCTCGTCAAGAGGTCAAGCCGACCATCGAACCTCCTCGGCCCGCCAAGTGAGTCAAAAAGCTGGCGAAGAAAGGGGAACGGGAGATTCACATTATCTCCAGCCAAACCACGGGGGCGACGACTCCTAGTGTTTCCCCTTCTTCTCCCATCGCCCAAGCCTTGGTTGAGAGACGGCCAATTCCGACTGAAGAAACAGTCCAAGGACGGCCTGTTTCTAAAGTTGGTAAACCCATCGTTGTTCCCTCGGTCGTGGCTGCACCTGTCCTGGAAAAGGTAGTCCATGCGACCGAGAGAACTTCTTCTGCAAATCAAAAACCCTCGGCCTTTGTTCTGGAAGAGAGCGATGGGAGCGACGAGGTTCCATTGGTGAGTCGCCCTCATCCCCGCCGCCAACCTCCTTCCGTGTCCGAGGCGGCTATCCAAGTCGGCCTTCCAACGGCCGACCATGACAACCGATCGGCTGGAGAGCCAACAGCGGCGGCGGGACGCCCGTTCCTCCACAGAACCAGAACCTCAACCCTATGTTTGAAGCGGCTGTCCACGTCGGCCCTCCTACGGTCGACCGTGGTAAACGACCGGTCAGAGAGTCAGCAACGGCGGCGGAAGCGCCCGTTCATCCGCAAGACCAGGACCTCAACCCCGTGTCTGAAGCGGCTGTCCAAGTCGACCCTTCTACGGCTGACCGTGGCAAACGACCTATCGGGGAGCCAGAAGCGTCGGCGGAAACGCCTGTTCATCCACAGGACCGGGATCTCAATATTCCTCCGCAGGAGGCCACTTCGACCTTTGTAAGTACCTCATACTGTCTTTCCTTGGTTATTTTTCTGCCATAAAACTCTAAACCAGGAAAATACTAAATGTCAGGTGTCTGCACACTCTTTTCATCGAAAATTCTATGCGCCGAAGGGTGTTATCTATATTTCTTGGCCGCCTCAATGGCCATCGAACGTAGATAACCTTCATCGGTCGCGTGAACTGAGAAGTCGTCTAAGACACTGGGCTCGGCCATTAAGTTCTTTAGGTTTGAGCAATGATCCTGAAGACATGGCCGAAGTCTCCTCTCAGCAGGTTTAAAAGAAATAACACCTCCTTGCTACCTTTTTTGTGATTTTCTTGAGCTTAACCTCACATTTGTGTGCAGGCATCATAGGAGGTTGAGTTTAACGCCCTTTTATCCAGTACTACTGGAGTGGCTGGTCCTTCGGCCGCCACAACCGAAACCGCTGACTCAACTGCTCTAGCTCGGTTGCAAGAGGTTTTGTCTCTCTCGACGTCGCAAGTCTTTGAGTGCAAAGGTCTTGATTTGTTGGGTGCATGTCTAAACGATCTCGGAGCCGATGGTCAACTAAGCGACGAGGCTATCGTTCAGGCGTCATCCATCTTGGAGCGGGTTCGGGAGACCTTTAGTGTCTTTGAGAACGCTTTGAGGGCTGAACAAGACCTGCAAGCTGCCATGGCCGTCCGAGACACTCTCCGTCCAAAGATTGATGCTTTAAAGGCAAAATGAGAGGCTTTGGCCGACCTCAATCGTCAAATGGCCGAATTAGCGAAACGAAGATTGGCTATTACTTCCGAGCTTGCTAAGGACTTCGAGTCGGGTGGTAAAGCTTGCTTAACCGAGTATGCGGCCAGCACAAAATAGGTCGAGCAGTTAAAAATGGACAAAAAGAACCGGCAGGCCGAGGTCATAATGGGCTAGGTGCAGTGGTTGGAGCTGAAGGCCCTTCTCGGCACTCTTCTTCCTTTTTCGCCTTGAATGTATTTAAATGTAAACTGATTAACTTGTTCAATTTGTATGTACTCTTTTCGATCTTAATGAACTGATTTTCTATTCCCACATTTCCCATGTGACCGGATAGTATTTCTTTAAAAATTTCCCATTGATTGGTAATTTGTGAACTAAACCGGTTCGGTCTCTAAGATGATATGCCCCTTTGTCGTATATTTTATGTACAACGTACGGCCCTTCCCAATTTGGCGACCATTTGCCGAACCTAGGGTTCTTTAGTCCTACTGGCAACACCGTTTGCCAAACCAATTCTCCTTCGCCAAATGTTTTCTGTCGTACCTTTTGGTTATAGGCGTGCTCGGCAATCCGTTTTTGTGCCACCAGTAAGTTATAGGCATCAAGTCGCGCTTCCTCTAAATCTTCTAACTCCTGTCTCATGGACTGATTATATTAGGCGCTGAACAAACTACTTTGTTCAATTAGTTGCATCGAATTTATGCTTAACTCGACTGGTAACATTGCATCGTGTCCGTAGGTTAATGCATACGGGGTTGTTCCGGTCGCCGATCGTGGTGATGTTCGATATGCCCACAAAGCCTCATTCAACTTTAAATGCCACATGTTGGGCCTTTCCTTTATTATTTTCTCGAGAATGCCGATCAACACTTTATTACTTACCTCGGCCTGCCCATTTGCTTGTGGATAATACGGTGTAGATTGTTCAAGCTGGATCTTCAAACTCGCCGTATATTCTCTAAACCTCTCGGCTGTAAAGATTGTGCCGTTATCGGTTATAATCGTTTCTGGTACACCGAATCTGGTCACAATGTGTTCTTCCACAAAGTCGCAAACTTCTTTAGATGTTAGCTCGGCATATGACTTAGCTTCGACCCACTTAGTGAAGTAATCGGTTGCTACCAGTATCCATGCATGTTTGGCAGCCCCAGAAGATGGTGTGATTTTTCCGATTACGTCCATGGCCCATCCTCTAAACGATCATGGTTTAGTGACCGAATGTAATGATTCGGCCGGGACCCGCTGTATAGAACCATGAATCTGACACTGTATGCACCCTCGTGCGAACTCGATACAATCCTTCAATATTCGTGGCAAAAAATAACCATGTCGTCGAAGCAAACACCGTATTTTTCGTCCGGACTGATGAGCTCCGCAAATCCCTTCATAGACTTCTGTGATTGCCTAAGCATTCTCCTGGGGGCCGAGGCATAGCAGTAATAGACCATCCTCACCCTTTTCGGTATAACTCGTTTTGGTACGTGACATAGTTTGTGTCGTGAACTCGTGTCTTGCGGCTATGTTTTCCATTGGGATTGTCAAGGTACTACATAATGGGCTTTCTCCAATCATCTGGTATTGCCTCGACGGCACAAACCTCTATAGAGTCTTGTCGGTCTAGCAACGAAGGTAAGGACATGACTCTAGTGCGTATCACGTTGTCGCGTCGGAGGACTTGCTGGTTAACCAAGGCCGGGTATAGCTGTCGTAACACGGTTATTTCTCGGCCTAGCTTGCCCCCTAGGAGTTGTGCACCGGAGGCGATTTGAGCCAATTCGTCTACGTCGGTATTATGGATCCGAGAAATATGTTCAAATGTAATACCGTCGAAAGATTCGGCCAAATAACTGGCAGCCATGTGGTAGGGTGCCAGGGTGCAACTCATGCATCGAAAAGACCCATTAAGTTGGTTAATCACGAGTTCGGAGTCGCCGAGGATGAGGACACGGGTTACCTGTAAGTCATGCAGGATGCCAAGGCCTATAATAAGGGCTTCGTATTCGGCCTGATTGTTTGTGCATTCAAAATCCAGCTTGAGTAAAAAATACCAACGATCATGGTTTGAGGATTGAATGACAATTTCGACGCCAGCCGATGATGAAGTACTTGAGCCGTCAAAGTACATCGTCCAATAGTTATCGCGCGTGTCAACCATGCTGATTTCGACGTCGGTACCCCCAAAACCATAAGGGGAAGGGTGGTGAGCAAGGAAATCAGCTAGTGCCTGGCCTTTGACAGCTTTCTGCAGCACGTATTGCAAGCTAAATTCAGACAACGCCATTGTCCACTTCCCAATTCGACCTTTTACGATGGGTCGAGTGAGCATGTAGCGGATGACGTCGGTCTGGGCAATGACTTGCGTGACCGATAAGAGCATGTAATGCCGAAGTTTGGAGGCGACGAAAAAATACGGCGAGACGAGCTTCTCGACGGCGGAATAATTGATCTCCGGCTGATTGAGATTTCGACTAAGGTAAAAAATAACTTGCTCTCATCCAGCATCGTTGTCTTGCGCGAGAAGGTAGCCGATGGATTCTTCGGCTGCCGAGATATATAGCTTGAGAGGCTGACCGCGCTGGGGTGGGACAAGGACAGGTGGTGTCGTGAGGGAGACTTTGATTTGCGTAAACGCCGCCGTGGAAAACGCTTTCATTTTACCCGCTGAGTTAGATATAAATCGGCGGAGAAAATTGATCTTACCGAGTAAGGACTGTAGTTGTTTCTTCGTCGTCGGGGGTGGAGCATTGATGATTGCAAGTGCTTTATTTTCATCCACTTCAATCCCTCGGTGATGCACGAGGAAGCCGAGAAAATTACCAGCCGACACACCGAAGGCACATTTGGCAAGATTCATTTTGAGGTTGTGTTGACGCATACGGAAGAAAGCCTGTCGGAGATCATCCAGATGTGTCTGCCGGCGTTTGGACTTAATCACAACATCGTCGATGTAGACTTCGACGACGATGCCAATTAAATCATGAAATATGGTGTTCATTGCTCGTTGGTACGTGGCACTGGCGTTCTTGAGGCCGAATGGCATGACAATCCATTCGTAAGTGCCGAGTGCCCCTAGGCAGCGGAAAGCAGTCTTGTGCACATCGGCTTCGGTAATGAAAATCTGGTTGTACCCGGCATGTCCATCCATAAAAGATAAGATCGCATGATTTACCGCAGCATCGATTAACAAATTCGAAATCGGCATTGTATACTCATCTTTGGGAGTTGCCAGATTCAGATTTCTGAAGTCGATGCAAATGCATAATGCACCACTTTTCTTTAAAATAGGAACGGTATTGGCCAACCATTCAACGTATCGAGCGGTCCGGATGAACCCTGCTTTCAAAAGTCGAACCAGTTCATCCTTAATACCGAGTTGCACTTCGGTCGAGAATCATCGAGGTGGTTGTCGGAAAGGTTTGCACCCAGGTTTAATACGTAACTCATGTTCGACGAGAGTGCGATCTAGGCCAGGCATTTCATGGTAGCTCCAAGCAAAACAATCTTTGAATTCCTCAAGCAGGGCACGAAGTTCGGCTTTCATAGGTTGGGGAAGTAAAGCACTAATAAATAAAGGTCGTGGGTCATCAGCCGTCCCAACATTAATTTCTTCCAAATGGTCCTTAACTTGGGGCCGATTGTCTTCGAGCTCGGCCGGGGCAGCTTGAATTTTGTCAAGAGATAAGACAGGACCATTATCTCATTCGGCGAGGAACTCGACGAGGTTAACGCCCAAATTTGGTTGCTTAGATATAGTATACCAATGAGCCAGCAGTCGTTCCATAGTAGATGAAATCGCGGCTCGACGTTTTTCCCGATCGGTGTCAAACATCAGGGTCGGGGATGAAGTTAGCTAAACCGAGTCTCGCCAAATCCTGGTGGACAGTTTCGGTGCCAACCTCAATAGCTTTTTGAACAGAAATCCGAGTCGGCCGTCCTTCGTCATTGAAACCTTGTAAGGTGATGTAGCCGACGTGATCATCATAATACCGTGCTTGGATCATGTTAGTTTCGAAGGGCTGACTATCGGCCGGTTGAACAATGACCGTTTTGCCATCCTAAAAAACTAGCACTTGATATAATGATGAAGGAATACAGCTGGTTCGATGAATCCAGTCGCGACCGAGCAATGCATTATACTCGGTCTTGGAGTCGACGATAAAAGCGGTCATGTGATTACGGCCGGCAATATTTACCACTAAAAGAAGCACCCCTTTGGTTTAGGATTTATCTCCGACGAAACTGCTCATTGTGATCCCGGAGGGGATAAGTTCGTCATTGGAGCGACGTAACGCCTTCATGACGTTAACAGGCATGATATTGACAATGGCTCCACAGTCGACAAAAACTTTGGAAACTAGATACCCTTCGATATGGGCCGTGACATACAATGGCTTCAAATGATGAAGTTTGGCCGATGATGAGCGAGGAAACAATTCGACTAAAGCTGCTTTGAGGTTGTCAGCTTTTGTTGTCGACTCGTCCTTAGCAACAGTTACAAAATCGATGTGACCAGCTTCCTCGGCAATTACGTCACCATCAAGGAAATTCGGTTGAAATGAGTTCGACTGGAAATCAGCGGGAAAAACATGGACCATACTGATTTCCATGTTATCCAGAACCGACGGGCCCATCGGGTTACTATCATCCTCTTCAACCTCTTCTATTTCCTGGTCATCGACTGCAGCATCTGCTTCTGTCGGAATGGTACTAAGAGACTCATCTGCTCCTTCTTCAATGGTTTGTTCCCGCGGTGTCTCTTCGGAAGCCTGTTTGTTCTGTGTAGGTGCATCAGGTGTGTTTGAAATCAGAATTGTATCTGGGATTGATGTCAAGATACGAGCTTGCTCCTGGTACATTATACGGGCATCCCTGGTGTCAAGATAGGCATCCAACCGTGCAACTCGTGTTATTTTATTGGCCGTGAGGCCAAAGAGAGAAACGGTCGAAAAAACTTCGAAGTGATATCGTAAGTATTGAAGGTCCTCCATGGAGAAAGGAAGGTCGGCTGCGTCGATATCAGTATATGGGTCGACTTCGAAGGCAAGAACTCGAGCTTCTCGTATGTACTGGAACCTAGCTTTCAATCTTGGGTCTGAAGTCTTCTGAATAATTCGCTCGGCATCCGGGCAAGTTAGGACGAGATCGATTGTATCTTGACATGCTTTCGGCAAACCATATAGATCGTTGGCCGAATGTTTTTATGAAACTCTCGCATATATTCCAAGGCTTCCCCGAGAAATGGTGGATGTAAATTCCACCGAATTTTGATCAAAGGTTCTTGTGTGGTTGGCGGGGACAGTTTGCTTTCAGCTTCTCGCCTAAAGTGCTCGAGGCGTGCCTTCATTTCTCCGGGCCGAAGAAGAAGTTTGATCCGTTTATCAACCTCCTCAAATGTGGTTTCAACATCTCGATGGATTAGCCGTTTCCCATGAACCAGTTCTGTCATGATAGTTGGAGATGGTCGTTCATCACTATTGGCAACTGTTTCCTTCGGTCGCCATTTAGGGACCGAAGTTGCTTGGGCTGCCTGTCGGCGCGCCATGCAGTCTATTCTTTGGTGCCGACGTTTCTGGGATTTAGACAATGCGGTGTATACACTTTTCGAAGAGTGATACGTATACCAACGCTGGTCCCGAGGTTCGGGAGGTTTGAAAGTTTTTTGTCTCTTCGATGATTCCGAACTGCTAGAATTACAGACATAATATTCTTCGTCATAAAATGGGGCATCAAAATCGAGGCACCGTCTGACCAGAGGTGTTTCTTCCACTTGCACTTTAGGGCCGAGTCTATCAAAAACTCCTTGGTGTTAGCCTACGTTGAGCACATTTTGCTGTGTTGCGACCGTAGGTTGTTTCACTATAGCCGAAGCTAACTTTTCCTTTGGCTCGGCATTGACATTTTCTTTACACTTTCTGCATAAAAGCGCCGACCCACCTTTTTCGTCAGTATTGTATTCTGTCATAGGCTTAACAATATCGGGTCCCGTTAGAGCTGTAGGTGGTTTGTTTGACCGAAAATCAGCAGTGAAACGTGGCCGAGAATTCTGATTCAGAAAGTGTTGCTTTGTAACGACTTCGGCCTTCCCTTTTCCTTTGTCCTTAGGTAGGCATACATCTACCATATTTACTGTTGCCGTGGGAAATGGGTCAGTATCAACGCTAATCTTCTTCTCTGGAAATCTAAGTTTGCCATTATCCATCCAGCTTTGGACGTTGTCTCGAAACACGACGCAATTATTTGTCGTATGTTTGCTCGAATTATGGTATTTGCAATATATATTTCCTTTAAGCTCTTCGGCCTTGGGAATGTTGTGCCCAGGCCGAAGTTTGATGATCCTCGCTGATAACAATTGATCAAAAATTACATCGGCCTTTGTAATATCAAAAGTATAGACTTTTAACATTTTCAATGTTTCTTCAGTGGCCGAGCGGGTTTTGACTTCCTTAGAGTCAACCTGAGTCAGCGCCTTGCAAACGTATGGCTTATCTATCACTATCTCGGCTGCATCCACGCTAACGCATTCATCTTCGGTCGATGCATAATTGACAGTGGGATTCTTGTAAATCGTCCCTCGAGATGAAGCTTTCGAAATCTTTTCCTCGCGGAGCAAATAATCATACTGCTCAACATGTTGGGCTAATTCATACATATCCCGAAAGTTGGCCCCCAAGAATTTCTTTTTGTATTCTACGTGAAGACCGTTCAGAGCAAGTCTGACGAATTCAACTTCGGGGAGAGGTACTCGGCACCAATTCCTAGCTGACTTAAATCTGGTGAGATAATCCATTGGTGACTCGTCGAATGCTTGAGCCATCCTTACTAACGAGGACACTAACACTTCCATCCCTGGCCGATAAAACTGCTCATGAAATTTCTCGACCAACTCCTCCCAGCTCTTGACAGAATTTGGCGGGAGGTTGATATACCAAGCAAACGCTGAACCGGTTAGCGAAAAGTTGAAAAGTCGCAGCTTGTGGAAGTCGATATTGACGTCTCCGCATTGTACGGTGAAACGAGCCATATGTTCTAACGAGGATAAGGATGATTCTCCGGCGAAAAGGCTGAAATCTGGACGAGATTAACTTCCCTTCTATTATCCCTTCGTTGAGAACGCAGGTGTTCCTGTTAGGGATTTCAAGACCGCGAAGCTAACCGCCGAGATTAACTTCCCTTTCTCGACGAGTCGCGCTCGTGGACTCAGGTGTTACAGGGCTGATGGGATTCTGCGCCTGTGGCGCATTTTGTCCTATGTTCTGAATTGGCAAATCGGCTGTTGATTTTCCCATAGTTGTTTTCTTTTTTACCAATCGCGTTTCAATTGGCATGAACTTCATAGTTTAGCACTGGGTCCCACTGTGCGTGCCAAAATGTTAACCCTAAAAACTACCAAGCCTACGTGGCGCGTAGGTCGAGTAATCTATAAGCTAACTACGTCCTTCGGTGAATGCGGGACGTGCCAACTCGTCGGCCGAGCTCGGTCGAGGAGTAAATTTGTTGATGTTGCGTTGGGTACGCGGCTGACTTTTACATCTTGCGAGTACGACAGAGAAAGGAACATGTCTCGGCCTCTTGGGCTCTCGAACCTGAAGACAAGGTTACTATTCTTTACGAAGTTCACAAATCGACGTCGTCAGATTCGGTCACCGTGATGTTATTCGTCAGAGTAAACTCTCACCGAATCGAGACCAAAGTGTAAGGGCACAAATACTCAAAGCGAATATAAGTTTTAATAGTGAACGTGGTTCGGCCGTCTGAATGCCGAACTCTAAATCCCACTTGGGAGTATCCAATCATAAAATAACTCGACGTGCAATGTGCCGAGCTCAGTAAACTGTAACCGCTCACTTCGCCGAGAAGGCTAATGAGATGACCTCAATCAATAAGGATTCGGAAATCCTTCTCGACCGAGACTTGGATAGGTAACCAACCGTCCTCGCCGCAGTGTTGCTGATGCCAACAGAAGATACTGCGAGACCGACTGATTCTACGATGACAGAGCTATCTATGCCGACTTAAGATATCACCGGTTGCTTTCACAGTGCTGTTAATGCCAACGGAAGATGTGTCAGCGAAAAGAGAAAATAAAAAATCTCAAGTTGTTGAGAGGGTTTGCGCAGGGCAGTTGTGTGTTGAATTGGAATGGGTTTGAACTATGCACAGCCTCTTCTATTTATAGCAACGGATACCCTCAAGGCCGAGTTAAAACCGTATTTGGACTAGGACTTCTTCTCCTGATCAAACACTAACTCGACCAATCCTATTTTCACTATGATTGTGAACCTAGTCCTTTATTGAACCGAATTCACTTCCGGGTTATTGGTCCTGCCGAGACTCCTTATTGCACCAGGACTCGACTTGTCTTGCGTCATGACTTAGCCGTCCTAGGTTTAGAGGCCCACGTACTGAACGATCCATAGCACCCATGTCGCAAGGCCTTTCGGGCCAAGAATGATTCTATACTCGGTCCAAACTGATATTTTGGGCCCAAACACCACCACAAAAGCTTTACCCATAAAAGCTTCACCTACAAAGCTTCAACACAAAAACTTCACACACTCTTGATCAAGATAGTGTAAAGCAAAATCAATTCATGGTACCCAACAAAGCTTCATCTACAAAGCTTAATACATACATATATAATTGCCTAGGCCTCCTCTTCTTTGGGCCTAACAACTTTCATAACAAATATATATGAAGGAGGAGTTTTGGGCTACCACTTAGAAAGGAAATGCCTCATTCGTCAACTCCCTCGACCGAAGACTTGGGGGACTCTTACCATATGCTACTGCACCTTGATACTCAGAAGTCTCACGACCACTCAGTAACTTTGATTTTTCAAGTCTCCAACCGAGAAGTTTTCCTCACTCGGGAAATTAAGGGAGCACTACCTCAACATACATGCTTCACTCACAAAGCTTCAACATACAAACTTCAATAAAAGAAAAAAAATTCAAAGAACTTAGTGAAGAAGGCTTTGGTGTATTTAACACAATACGTTGAAATAAAGCAAAGCTCCAAAGCTTTACCTACAAAGCTTCAACTCCAAAGCTTCATCTACAAAAGCTTCAACACCAAAGCTTCACCTACAAAGCTTCAACTCCAAAGCTTCACCCAAAAGCTTCAACTCCAAAGCTTCACTCAAAAGCTTCAACACCAAAGCTTCACCTACAAAAGCTTTACATCCAAAGCTTCACCTACAAAGCTTCAACACAAAGCTTCAACACAAAAGCTTCACCTACAAAAGCTTCACCATCTACAAAAGCTTCACACACTCTTGATCAAGATAGTGTAAAGCAAAATCAATTCATGGTACCCAACAAAGCTTCACCTACAAAGCTTCAACACCAAAGCTTCACCTACAAAGCTTAAAAAATATATATATTTTCGAAAATTTGAAAATTCGAAAAGAAAAAAACAATTGCCTAGGCCTCCTCTTCTTTGGGCCTAACAACTTTCATAACAAATATATATGAAGGAGGAGTTTTGGGCTACCACTTAAAAAGGAAATGCCTCATTCGTCAACTCTCGACTGGAGACTTGGAAGACTCTTACCATATGTTATTGCACCTTGATACTCAGAAGTCTCATGACCACTCAGTAACTTGGATTTTTCAAGTCTCCAACCGAGAAGTTTTCCTCACTCGGGAAATTAAGGAAGCACTACCTAAACATACATGTTTCACTTATAAAGCTTCAACATACAAGCTTTAATAAAAAAAAAATTCAAAGAACTTAGTGAAGAAGGCTTTGGTGTATTTAACACAATACGTTGAAATGAAGCAAAGCTTATTTATTGATATCTCTGATAAGTTACAAATATGTACATATACATGAATCAAAATAAACAAACAAGAGGGAGCCTTCACAAAGGTTGCTCAGGAGAAGTCTCACCAGTCGGCAGAGCCCCAGAAAGAGTAGGCACCAGAGGGTGATCATTCGGAGCCTCAGTACTAGGCAGAACCCCAGAATGAGGAGACACTGGAGGTTGATCATTTGGAGCTTCATTACGCGATACAGCCCAAGACGACGAAGGCAATAAATGCATTTGGAACAAACCCACAAACATCTGATGATTAAGTAAAATCTGACCATCAGATTCCTGGATCTGGTTAAGCTTCCTCTTCATGTTTGTAGCATAGTCATGTGCGAGCTTGTGCAACTGTTTATTCTCATGCTTGAGCCCTCTAATCTCCTGTTTGAGACTTATCACTTGAACTGCCAATGATTCAACTTGGCGGGTTCGAGCAAATAGGCGTTGGGCCATATTAGACACAGAACCTGCACACTAAACACTGAGAGCCAGAGAATCCTTAACAGCTAACTCATCAGACCGTTTGGAAAGTAGTCTGTTATCTTTGGGAGTGAGAAGGTTCCTGGCCACCACCGCAGCGGTCATATCATTCTTCATCACAAAGTCCCCAACGGTAAGAGGACCAGTAGGGGATAAAAAGGATGGGCGCCATATGTTGTCTTGAGGAGGCTTGTCTGCCTCTTCACCAAAGTTCAAGTCAAAACGATGGTCGGATGGGCCAGACATTTTCAGAAATGATGAAGGAGAAATGAGGTCCAATAAATCTCTGAATTACGAAAATAAGGAGAAAATTCCTACAAGCAATAACTCTCTGAACGTACTTCTTGCACACAATTGGTACCCCTATAAAAGAAAGGGCAACACGGCTGTTTGTTCAAAAATCAAAGAGGCACCACTCTCCGGATTTCGAGAAGCAGATTTTCCTGAGTAAAATATGTCGACAATCCCCACATGAAACATCAGTTCTTCGAGTACCACAGATAACTTTGCCAAAGATCTCTAACAAAGTTTAGACACATAAATTTTGAAAGTCCAGCTACCCTACCATTACCCACAAGGGTAAAGGAACAGCACCACTGCTTGATAACTGGAAAGTCCCTATGTGTGTCAACCTCCGTGCTCATTGGCAATGCAGACTGGATTACTTTATCAAAAATCGATGAAGCACCGCTCCCCGAATCTCGAGAGCAGGCTCCCACCAGGATTACTTTCTCAAAAATCGAAAAGGCACCGCTATCCGAATCTCAAGAGCCAGACTCATACCAGGATCGCTTTCTCAAAAATTGAAGAGGCACCGCTCTCTAAACCTCGAGAGCCAGATCCCCAATATGATTGCTTGTTCAAAAATTGAAAAGGCAACGCTCTACGAATCTCAAGAGCCAGATCCCCAACAGTATTGCTTGTTCGAAAACCGAAGAGGCATCACTCTCCGAACTTCGAGAGCCAGATTTCCTTAGATAAAGCTTGTCTGCAATCTTCACACGCAACATCAGCTTTCCAGATACCACAGACCCCTTTTTCAAAGTGCTTTGACAAAGTTAAAACACGTGAATCTTGCAGCTCCCACTACATTGCTATGACCGATAAGGGTAAAGGAACAGTGTTACCACTCATTGTTGGGATAATTCCTATATATGTCGACCTTCATCCTCCACAGCCAGGCAGACCTGCAAATAAAAAAAATGCTCAACTTTTCTTCACATCCGAGAGGGCACTCTCAGCAGAGTCTCTCGAAATACTTAGCTTCTTTTCCCCCCGATAATACCTCTGCAAACAAGCCACACCAAAGCAAGAGTATCTCATATCATTAGGGTTAAAAGCAAGAGCATCTCATATCATACTTTTTCCCTATCTTTTCCTTTGCCCTTGTTCTTACCTGCAAGACAAGGAGAAAGAGAGCAATCAGTTAGCAATTGGAATCAAGCTTCCAATCAGGAACTGACTGCCTGGAACCGCTTGCCTGATTACTTACTTGGCATTGCTCTCGAGTACTCATCTTTAACATCTTATCCTTCCAAAGAAGATACCACATCTGCCTGAGGAACAGATAGGGCAAGTGAGAATGATACAAGGAAGCATGTGGAGACAAGCGTAACAGAACACGTGTCGATACGTCAACTACTTTATCAACAGCAAAAGTATCCCATATCATCAGGGTCGAACGTACTCTAGATTTGATGGACTTATTTTGACCCTCAAATTCTTGAGTCGACCGTATACTCTGGAGGAAACCAGAAAACCTCCAACCCAATTCAAGAATAAGCATGTGGAAAGTTACTTCTTCAAAAGCAAAAGTATCTCATATCATCTCTTCTCCTTTTTCTTCTCTTTATCCTTCTTGCTGCTTGCAAGATAGGGAGAATGAGAACAATCAGCCGTAACTCGAAATCAAACTTCTGATCTGGGACTGATTGCTTGGAACTCTGATTCCTTACCTTGTCTGTGATCTTTTTCAGCAAATCTCCTAGCTCGGCGACTTGGGGGACTCCTACTACATGGTTTATATCGCGCTTGACCAAGCTTGAAACTACAAGTAAGCTTCAAGTCAAATTGATACATTACTTTGTGCATCTCCACCGGTTAAAGATATCACCCCTGGATGGAGGAAAAGTACTTCCAGAGAAGATGCCACATCTACCTATAAGACAAATAAGGCAAGTGAAGACGATACCACACTTCGGTACTAGAAGTTTCGTGATTACTCAGCGGCTTGGATCTTGCAAGTCCCCAACCGAGGAGCTTCCCTCACTCGGGAACTTAGGGGAGCACTGTTTGTACCATACTTGACCAATCCTGAAACTACTGAGTACCGGTCAACGTTATACCTTCAAGGGCCCAGAAGAATTTCCCTCCAACCAAGAGGCCAATCACAGTGCGACACGTGTCGACATTAGAAGCCAATCATAGCGTGACACGTGTCAATATCAAAAGCCAATCACAACACGACACATGTCAATGTCAAAACAAAGCTAGAAACTCTCTTCTATAAAAGGAGATCATTCTCCCACAATATTTCCTAATGTCATTTGTTCTAAATCATTCACTAGTACTCACTAAATGAGAGCTTGAACATATGTACTTGTGCAAACCCTTCACAATTAATGAGAACTCCTCTACTCCGTGGACGTAGCCAATCTGGGTGAACCACGTACATCTTGTGTTTGCTTCCCTATCTCTATCCATTTACATACTTATCCACACTAGTGACCGGAGCAATCTAGCGAATGTCACAAACTTGACACTTTCTGTTGTACCAAAGTCCTCATTGATTTTGTGCATCAACATACTCAATTGACACTGCTATACTTGTTTGTATTTTGATTAATGAAATATCATCCTTTGACTTGGAAGAAGACTTCCATTCTTATTTTTCATCAGCGATTCAACCCTCTCTCTCTCTCTCTCTCTCGAAAAAGACTTCCATTCTTATTTTTCATCAGCGTTCTCTGTCTCTCTCTCTCTCTAACTTTTATTTGGCTCTTCTCATATGATTTCTGTCTTCATTCCCTTGGCCATTGTGCTCTTTTTATGGGCCTTGGCCCTTGTGGTCCTTTTATGGGCCTCCGTCGAAAGAGTTTACGTTGCAATGTGCAACGTATATGCATTTGGGTGAATCGGGTGGTTATACTTTCAACCGGTGATGCGAAATATATAAGCACACAAATTAAACCCTCTTTTTATCAATTGTAGCATGTAAGTAGGGATCGTTCTAGGCCGGGGATTAGGAGGGATTGCCAAATCACTTGAAAACTGACTCAAAACTTAAAAACAAAGTTTAAAACACTAAACTAGACTCAAAGAATGCAAAACTAAAGTTTAAAACACTAAGATAAACAAAAAGATTCAAAACAGCAACCAAAAGACTCAAAACTGCCTTAAAAACACAATATGGGCAGTTTTGAACACTAAGGAAGAATTTGGACGAAAATATGTTATAACTTGACTCAAGACACTTAAAAACACAAACTAAATTGATTTCTAACACTTCAAAATAAAGGGGAAATTGGTTTTTGACGAATTTGAAAACAAAACAAACTTTGTAAATCACAACAGATTGTAAATGAATTTGAATGAAACTTATGGATGGAAGGCTAGCTAGGAGGTTCTTCTCCACACATGTCACACTTGCATACAAAACGATTTCCAGTTGCTTTTCGATAAACTATGAATACTTAACGCCCCAAATTAACCGTGAATTGCACTAATTAACCCTCAGTTTTTCCACAAGTTATTGGGTTGGATGATTGCATACGACAACCCAAAACATTCCCTACAAGTTCCCTACATGAATTGCATAATAGAGATACAAGCAAGAATCATTAAGTTCTATGAAAAACATAAGCATTGACGAGGCACTCGTTACCCGGCCTAGAATGATCCCTACTTACATACTTGCTACAATTGATAAAAAGAGGGTTTAATTTGTGTGCTTATATATTTCGCATCAAATTTTTGGCGCCGTTGCCGGGGATTAGGAGGGATTGCCAAATCACTTGAAAACTGACTCAAAACTTAAAAACAAAGTTTAAAACACTAAACTAGACTCAAAGAATGCAAAACTACAGTTTAAAACACTAAGATAAACAAAAAGATTCAAAATAGCAACCAAAAGACTCAAAACTGCCTTAAAAACACAATCTGGGCAGTTTTGAACACTAAGGAAGAATTTGGATGAAAATATGTTATAACTTGACTCAAGACACTTAAAAACACAAACTAAATTGATTTCTAACACTTCAAAATAAAGGGGGAATTGGTTTTGACGAATTTGAAAACAAAACAAACTTTGTAAATCAAAACAGATTGTAAATGAATTTTAATGAAACTTATGGATGGAAGGCTAGCTAGGAGGTTCTTCTCCACACATGTCACACTTGCATACAAAACGATTTCCAGTTGCTTTTCGATAAACTATGAATACTCAATGCCCCAAATTAACCGTGAATTGCACTAATTAACCCTCAATTTTTCCACAAGTTATTGGGTTGGATGATTGCATACGACAACCCAAAACATTCCCTACAAGTTCCCTACATGAATTGCATAATAGAGATACAAGCAAGAATCATTAAGTTCTATGAAAAACATAAGCATTGACGAGGCACTCGTTACTATGATTTGCATGAAACTTATGCCAAGAATTTACTTAACGTGATTGTGACTAGCAACCTTCACTACTTGTGAATATAAGTTCATAACGATTAGGTGAAACTCCCTTATATTCTAGCGTCAAATTCATGCATGAAAATTAAGCGTGCACTCTCAACCAACATACACAAATCAGTTTTTATACGAACGGATAAGTAAATTGAATTCACAACTTATGAATCACAACTGGATGTAATCAAATCATATTGCAAGCATGAACATAGTTTCGAATCACCCCCTAAATAAGAGGGGTTTAGTTCCTTATACTCACAAAGCAAAGATGCATAAATTTAGACATTAAAAACAAAGATAGAAAACACCTAGAAACGCTTCAACACTCCCAAGGCTTGGGCTTAGGCACGGCACCAGGTTTCTTCTTCTTTCTCCTTCCTTGCAAGCTGTGGCACTAGAGGTTTTGGACAGGTTTTGGGTGGTTTTTATGGTGTAGAATGGATGGGGAATGGTATGGAAATGTTTAGGGTTGATGGGTGGTGTGGCTAGGGGTGATTTTTGGCTGAATTTGGAGAGAATGGTGGTGGAAAACTCACGGCAAGGAGCAAGGATAAAATCTGTCATGGTTGATGAATATGGGAGGTGGTATTTATAGGCTTGAGAGAGGACCACTCCATTTCCTTTGCATGTGCAGCTTGTGTGGGTGTGAGTTGTCATGTTTCCCCTTTACATTTACACACACATGCTTCATCATTTCAATCACAAAACACCCATAATTTCTGCCCATGCCGTGTGCTCCATGTGCTTGCTGCTGCCATGTTCTTTTCTTTGCCATGTGTTTGCTTTCTTTGCCATATGTTTGCTGCCATGTTCTTATCTTTACCATTACACTTGCACACACACATGTTCTTTGCATCATTTCAACCACAAAACACACACATTTTCTGCCATGTTTCTCCTTTACATTTACACATACATGCTTCATCATTTCAACCACAAAACACACCATAATTTCTGCCATGCCATGTGCTCCCATGTGTGTGCTGCAACATTCTTTTCTTTGCCATGTGTTTGCTGCAACAAGGGGTTTATTTAAAGGGATAAAGGAAATAAAACCCTAGGTTAACTAGGTAAACAGAAATTAAGTCTAAAGCTTCTACAATTTAGGGAAACAAATCAGAAATTTAAAGGAAATAAGCTAAAAGGTGTGGCAAGGCTTTAAAGTAGATTAGGAAAGTGTTTAAATGCAAGATTTAGGAAAGAATGACTCTTCCTTGCACGGCAAGGAAGAGTAATGGCAAGGGTGGAGCAGACGGCCGGTTGCTTATTTTTTAACACTTCGTTCTTTATTTGTCTTGAATCCAATTCTTCACATCATCATTCAATCCTAAGCTCATTTGATCTTCAATTTCGTCCATCTTCTTACCTCCAAGCATTTGCAATCCATTTGATGCACAAAAACTGCTCCAAACGACTCCAAAATGCACATGTATGCATACTTTGTCCTTAAAACCTGAAAACACATAAAAGTAACTTTAAACACTAAAATAACTAAAGAAACACAACGTAAACGTACGAGAACAAGCCAATTAAGTCGCATAAAAATGCTCCTATCAAATTCCCCCACACTTAGCTTTTGCTAGTCCTCGAGCAAACAAAGAAATAAAACGAAACAAAACAAATAAAACACAACCTAAACCTTCCAACAATTGCCTCAGGGATTTCCAATGCACATGACATGTTAAAAATCATTATCCCCACATATTTGAGTCATCTTCACACTGAAGCACATACTTAATCATAGTCACCACGTACTAGTTCACATTTAACCAATTAAAATATGATTTTGAATGTAGTAACATGCCTTAGAGAATTTGCTCAAGTCCTTACGAGATATTCACTCAATTTTCACTCAGATTTTCTAACTACACACCCTATACTAGTTATATGTGAGACGATTGATGTAAACATGAAAACGAACGCTCACATATATGTATTACAAAGAAAGCGATTTCTGGAGTTATTAAGCATGTTTAGATATGATCTCATGAATGGAATGCTACTACTTAGATGCGAGAACCAGTGACACCATATGCTCATACCAAATTCAAACTCCACAAATTGAAACACATAACACTCAAGATTGAAGTCAAAGGTTGTAATGGGGCTTGGGGTGTTGGCTAACAAATGAAGGTAAGGGAAAACAAACGTTCTTAAAGCAATAGCAAATAAAGTAATGAACTTGAACTTAGAATTCACTTAGATTGCAGAAATCAACTTTTAGACATAAGGGAAAGATTTAAACAACTCTTAGGGTCAAATTCAACTTTTTTTTTTTTTTTCATTGCACGAATTTTTCTTTTCTTTTCTTTCCACCCGTGCCTATGGCACACTACTTACATGAGAAACACTTCCCCCACACTTATTTTCTGCCATAAATAATCAAAAGGAATTCAATTTGAATCATGCTTTACTATGCTTTAAGAACAAGGGTATGGATGGTCCTAATCTAGGCTAGGTGAGGATAACGTGGTTTAACAAATAACGTAGGCTAACAAGGCTCAATGGGGTTAACTTAAACATATAATGAAGTAGGATACACGGCAATTTGGCTTTGGTGGTGGTAACTACACAACTTCATCTTGAATATGTGTTATGCAAATCAATATCATGCTTTGAATGAAATGGGCATGAGTTCTAGCATTTGGAACTAAATGATGAAACGCCTTCTAAGTAGTAACCAAGCAAAGAAAAATGAGATCATGCAACGACTTTAGAAAACAATAATGCACAGATTTTAACTCTCCAAATAATGTTTTAGGCTCAAGTCTCACAGGGTTGTAGCGTTTGTTTGAGTTCCTTCCTTCAAGCATGTTACAAAAACTAATTTTTCCTTTATGATTGCATGTGAATTCATAAATTATAACTACAACCAAGCCTACACCAAAGAGTAAATCAAATGTTCATCCATGTTTATAACTCTCTTTAACATTCATGTAATTAAAAACCAAATCCTCATCATTGTGTTGGAAGGTACCCTAAGACACAAATAAACATACAAAAACAACTCTTTTTGGGTTTTTCAAAACAATTTTTCAAATTTTTATGAGATTTTTGGATTTTTATGTCAAAACACACTGAAACACTCCAAAACAGCTTGAAAACACTTAAAAGAGCAAGGAACAACATTAGAAGTAATGGGTGATAAACTTCTACGAATTTCATGCAAAACAATGGTTACCCCCCCCCCCCACACTTAAATCAAACATTGTCCTCAATGTTTCAAGCATAAACTCACACAAAAACAAGCAAATAAACAAACAACAAATAAACATGACAAGTATAGCAAAGTAAACAAAAAATAGACAGAGTAGAGTTTAAGAACACAAATCTGGTTTTGGAGATAGATGATCTTGTTGACTTTCCACAGCTTTGATCTCGAACTAGTTTGGAATTCTAAGCAAGCAATATCAGAGTTCCTTGGTTTCAAATCAGACTCTTTCTGCTGGGTTGATTTGATTGTGCAATCTGCATTCTTCTCTGCTTGTTTCTTTTGCACGGCACGCAGACACGAGGTAGAGGTGTTGGTCTGTTTCTTTCTTCAATCTTTCCAAGTGCCCACCTCTTGCTTTCTTTCTCCTTGTCCCTAGCTGAGGATGAATTGGTAAATTGTCTCCACATGCTTCGAGGTATCATTTTCACTTCCCTTATCTGTTCCCCAGGCAGATGTGGTAGACGAAGCGGAAGCATAAGATGATGAAGATGAGTACTCGAGAGCAATGCTAGGTAAGCAATCAGGAAGGGGTTCCAGGCAGTCGGTTCTAGATCGGAAGATTGATACCAAGTGCTTGCTGATTACTCACTTTCTCCTTGTCCTAAATCAACGACAAGGAGAATGACAGGGAGAAAGCATGATATGAAATACTCTTGCTTTCAACCTTCATGATATGAAATACTTTTTCTTTGGATGGGTTGTTTACAGAGGTACCCCAAGGAATAAGGAACACTGAGTGACTCGAGAGGGTTTGTTGGAAAGGCATTCTCGGAGATGACGGAAGGTTATGTATGTCTGCCTTGCCATGGAGGGTGAAGGTCGACATTTATAGGAAATAATAACCGGTACTGTTCTTTCACTCCTGTAGGCAACGGTTGGATGATTGAACAGTAAACTTCACGTGTTTTCTACTTCAACAGAAATCGTCGACAGATTGCCCGTGATTTCCTCAAAGTTGGCAAGGCTGAGAAAGACAGATGGTTGGAATCGGCGCTTCGACAAACTGCCTGTGATTTCCGCAAAGCTTTCTCTGCATGTGACAAGTGCTGACGAGGCTGAGAAAGACAGGCGCATCTTCGCTATTTGAGATCGATGCTTCGATAAATTTTCCGTGATTTTCGCAAAGCTGAGTTTGCGTGTGACGGGTGCTGACGAGGCTGAGAAAGCTGACACTCTTTGATATCTGGAATCGGTGGTTTTTAAGTAAGCCCAACTTTTGAGAAAGCTGACGCCTCTTCGATTTTTGAATTGGCCTCTTTGAATTCTGAGCTCGTCTCTTCAATCTCTGAAATCCCATCACATGTTGATTTTTATAGAGGTACGCAGGACGTTCAAAGCACACTTGAATTTCAACCTGTAAAAACTCCATTCTTGCACTTCTACGATCTTGACTTGTCCGACCTCTTCTTTCTTTAACACCTCTGAAAATGTATGGCCCTTCCGACCGTCGTTTTGACTTGAACCTTGGTGAAGAGGCAGTCCCGCCTTCTCCGGACAACATATGGCACCCATCCTTCATATCCCCTACTGGTCCTCTTACCGTTGAGGATTCGGTGATGAAGAATGACATGACCGCTGCGGTTGTGGCCCGGAACCTTGTCACTCTTAAAGATAACAGACTGCTTTCCAAACGATCTGATGAGTTGTCTGTTAAGGAGTCTCTGGCTCTTAGTGTGCAGTGTGCGGGTTCTGTGTCCAACATGGCCCAACGCCTATTTGCTCGAACCCGTCAAGTTGAATCGTTGGCGGCTGAAGTAATGAGTCTCAAACAGGAGATTAGAGGGCTCAAGCATGAGAATAAACAGTTGCACAAGCTCGCACACAACTATGCCACAAACATGAAGAGGAAAATTGACCAGATGCAGGAATCTGATGGTCAGATCTTACATGATCATCGGAGGTTTGTGGGTTTGTTCCAACAGCATTTGCCTTCGTCTTCTGGGGCTGTACCGCGTAGTGAAACTCCAAATGATCAACCTCCGATACTGACTCAAAACTGACTCAAAACTTAAAAACAAAGTTTAAAACACTAAACTAGACTCAAAGAATGCAAAACTAAAGTTTAAAACACTAAGATAAACAAAAAGATTCAAAACAGCAACCAAAAGACTCAAACTTCCTTAAAAACACAATATGGGCAGTTTTGAACACTAAGGAAGAATTTGGACGAAAATATGTTATAACTTGACTCAAGACACTTAAAAACACAAACTAAATTGATTTCTAACACTTCAAAATAAAGGGGGAATTGGTTTTGACGAATTTGAAAACAAAACAAACTTTGTAAATCAAAACAGATTGTAAATGAATTTGAATGAAACTTATGGATGGAAGGCTAGCTAGGAGGTTCTTCTCCACACATGTCACACTTGCATACAAAACGATTTCCAGTTGCTTTTCGATAAACTATGAATACTCAACACCCCAAATTAACCGTGAATTGCACTAATTAACCCTCAGTTTTTCCACAAGTTATTGGGTTGGATGATTGCATACGACAACCCAAAACATTCCCTACAAGTTCCCTACATGAATTGCTTAATAGAGATACAAGCAAGAATCATTAAGTTCTATGAAAAACATAAGCATTAACGAGACACTTGTTACCCGGCCTAGAACGATCCCTACTTACATACTTGCTACAATTGATAAAAAGAGGGTTTAATTTGTGTGCTTATATATTTCGCATCAAATTTCTGGCGCCGTTGCCGGGGATTAGGAGGGATTGCCAAATCACTTGAAAACTGACTCAAAACTTAAAAACAAAGTTTAAAACACTAAACTAGACTCAAAGAATGCAAAACTAAAGTTTAAAACACTAAGATAAACAAAAAGATTCAAAATAGCAACCAAAAGACTCAAAACTACCTTAAAAACACAATCTGGGCAGTTTTGAACACTAAGGAAGAATTTGGACGAAAATATGTTATAACTTGACTCAAGACACTTAAAAACACAAACTAAATTGATTTCTAACACTTCAAAATAAAGGGGGAATTGGTTTTGACGAATTTGAAAACAAAACAAACTTTGTAAATCAAAACAGATTGTAAATGAATTTGAATGAAACTTATGGATGGAAGGCTAGCTAGGAGGTTCTTCTCCACACATGTCACACTTGCATACAAAACGATTTCCAGTTGCTTTTCGATAAACTATGAATACTCAACGCCCCAAATTAATCGTGAATTGCACTAATTAACCCTCAGTTTTTCCACAAGTTATTGGGTTGGATGATTGCATACGATAACCCAAAACATTCCCTACAAGTTCCCTACATGAATTGCATAATAGAGATACAAGCAAGAATCATTAAGTTCTATGAAAAACATAAGCATTGACGAGGCACTCGTTACTATGATTTGCATGAAACTTATGCCAAGAATTTACTTAACGTGATTGTGACTAGCAACCTTCACTACTTGTGAATATAAGTTCATAACGATTAGGTAAAACTCCCTTATATTCTAACGTCAAATTCATGCATGAAAATTAAGCGTGCACTCTCAACCAACATACACAAATCAGTTTTTATACGAACGGATAAGTAAATTGAATTCACAACTTATGAATCACAACTGGGTGTAATCAAATCATATTGCAAGCATGAACATAGTTTCGAATCACCCCCTAACTAAGAGGGGTTTAGTTCCTCATACTCACAAAGCAAAGATGCATAAATTTAGACATTAAAAACAAAGATAGAAAACACCTAGAAACGCTCCAACACTCCCAAGGCTTGGGCTTAGGCACGGCATCAGGTTTCTTCTTCTTTCTCCTTCCTTGCAAGCTGCGGCACTAGAGGTTTTGGACAGGTTTTGGGTGGTTTTTATGGTGTAGAATGGATGGGGAATGGTATGGAAATGTTTAGGGTTGATGGGTGGTGTGGCTAGGGGTGATTTTTGGCTGAATTTGGAGAGAATGGTGGTGGAAAACTCACGGCAAGGAGCAAGGATAAAATCTGTCATGGTTGATGAATATGGGAGGTGGTATTTATAGGCTTGAGAGAGGACCACTCCATTTCCTTTGCATGTGCAGCTTGTGTGGGTGTGAGTTGTCATGTTTCCCCTTTACATTTACACATACATGCTTCATCATTTCAATCACAAAACACCCATAATTTCTGCCCATGCCGTGTGCTCCATGTGCTTGCTGCTGCCATGTTCTTTTCTTTGCCATGTGTTTGCTTTCTTTGCCATGTGTTTGCTGCCATGTTCTTTGCTTTACCATTACACTTGCACACACACATGTTCTTTGCATCATTTCAACCACAAAACACACACATTTTTTGCCATGTTTCTCCTTTACATTTACACACACATGCTTCATCATTTCAACCACAAAACACACCATAATTTCTGCCATGCCGTGTGCTCCCATGTGTGTGCTACAACATTCTTTTCTTTGCCATGTGTTTGCTACAACAAGGGGTTTATTTAAGGGGATAAAGGAAATAAAACCCTAGGTTTACTAGGTAAACAGAAATTAAGTCTAAAGCTTCTACAATTTAGGGAAACAAATCAGAAATTTAAAGGAAATAAGCTAAAAGGTGTGGCAAGGCTTTAAAGTAGATTAGGAAAGTGTTTAAATGCAAGATTTAGGAAAGAATGACTCTTCCTTGCACGGCAAGGAAGAGTAATGGCAAGGGTGGAGCACACGGCTGGTTGCTTATTTTTTAACACTTCGTTCTTTATTTGTCTTGAATCCAATTCTTCACATCATCATTCAATCCTAAGCTCATTCGATCTTCAATTTCGTCCATCTTCTTACCTCCAAGCATATGCAATCCATTTGATGCACAAAAACTGCTCCAAACGACTCCAAAATGCACATGTATGCATACTTTGTCCTTAAAACCTGAAAACACATAAAAGTGACTTTAAACACTAAAATAACTAAAGAAACACAATGTAAACGTACGAGAACAAGCCAATTAAGTCTCATAAAAATGCTCCTATCAAACGGTCATTAATTCAAACACCATATTCATTTAATCATAATTAATCACAAGGTTCACAACGGAATATAAATAAAACAACAAACTTGTCCGCCAATACGAGCTTGGCTAGGAACTATGAAGCGATTGTTGTATACAGTAATAGATTTATAGTGTCATTTCGTACACTTGAACTTGCTTTCTCAAAGGAAACTTCTGAATTCATATCTCATAAGACAAATTAAAAGAGAGAAGATTTATGATCGTACTCTCGTTAAAAAAACAATAAGTTGAAGCAATAGGTCTTTTCATCAAAGTAACCTACAAATTATTCGTGTATCAACTAACTTTTCCACCAATAAAAGTTTAAGGGTAGGTGGGACTTGACAAAATCCACCATAACTGGATACTCATTTATAGCCTTCACATCCACGCCATTTCTAAGCAGCTGAGGGAAGAACAGCCAATTGGCCGTCACAGCCAAGAACAACAACGTCAACGGCCACGAAACCACCGGTTTTAACCGCCACCTGTTGGCCACTGCCTTCTTGACCTCCACCTCGATTACCACACACACCCCATGCAGCACAAAGAACCATGTCACTTCCCACGTCGGAGGCACACGTGCCAGATAGTAATAAATCACCTCGTGCATTAGACCTGAGACCACAAAAGTGGACATCATAGCGAGAAATCGGGCCAATCGAGGCCCGACTACACGCGTGAAAACATTGCGTACGGGGTAGTACGTAGTGGGTCGTAAAATCTTTGTGACCATGAGGTTCCATCTACGGCCCCAAAAGTCTTGAAGCGAAGTAGAAAGGTAAGGCTCGTTGGAATGCGGCTCGAGCTCAAATCCAAAAACGGCTCGAGCCGGGGTCGCAAACAGGGGTAGCAAAATTTCTAGCCCCAGGTACAGGTGGCAGCAGTACAAAGCCAAGATAACATACGGGTGTAAATGTTGCCTATAGTCATATGATCCGACGACCAAAGCCAAAAGCAAGGCTTTTACAGCAAACAGAATTGACTTTTTACCAATTGGGTAACTTGTGTTGTCAGATTTTGTGGCGTTTGGGGGGATTTTGTGATCTGGGTTCTGATTTGAGGGTGATTTTTGAGGTGGGTTTTGCTTGATTTTGATTGGGAGGATAGCTAGGGAGATGAATTGGAAGAGGGGTAGTGGGGGTGGAGAAGATAGAGGGCCATGATCAAAGGAGAAGAGGAGGAGCTTGAAGGTGGCAAGCCAGACGAGCAAGAAGGTGGTGGGCCCACCAAGGTGGAAGGAATGGAGGTTTAAGGGAAGGAGGATGAAGAGGTAGAGGACGGGGAGGAGAGAGAGGAGCCTGAGGATGCCCTTTGGGATTCTGGATGATATGTAGAAACAATAACACAGAGATATGTTGGCTAGGAAACATACCTTGATGAAGTTGTAGATTTCACCCTCCATTTCTGGTTTGGTCTGGTCTCTTTCTCTCTCTAGATTTGTATCCTCTCTCTACAAAGATATAGGGAAGGGAGGAGTATTCAAGTTGTGTTTGAGTTTGGGGATTATGGTAAATGAATAGGTTGGGTGGAAGTTAAAACTTCTGTTAAACCTTGTTAGTTGGGCCTTAATTGCACTGCACATTGGCCCTTTGCTTGTATTTACTGCCCTTGCAGTCTGTTGGTTGTTGGATCTGAACTGTATGTATTTCGTGAGTTCATGTGTATAAGTTGGTTAAGAGAGTACTCTTCTTCCTAGCACTCGAGGACCCAAATTCAAATTCATCTGTATGGACTATGTAACCAAAAAGAAAACGAAAAGACACCGAAAGCATGAACACAACATGGCGGCATGAAGAAAAGATCAGGGGAATGCAGAAAAGACACCGAAAGGACTCAAATCCATGAAGCTCGCGGCACAAAGTTTTAACTTATTTAACCATCCTGGAGTGGAGCATATAGTTCAGACACAATTTATAGGGATATGATAACCGAACCGCTACTAGTTGAGAAAACAGAGTCGGCACTAGTTGAGATAACACCGGTGCAATCTGCCAATCATCATCCATCAGCATTTGGGCGTCATGGCAATGATCGTGAATTTGAGAGTCAGAACGATGTGCTTGCTTCATTCATAGTCGCTTGTGACGCAGAGATGTGACCATTCTCTTGAGCTACTGCCCTGTGCTCGGCAGACCAATCAGGAAGGATGGCTCCATAGATAGAGTGGAGGTGGCCTCATCCATTCATCCATTTGTTTCCCATTCGCATCAGCAGATCCAGAGAGATGGGAGAACTAAAAGGAGACGGTAAACCATTAAATTTGAAGTCTAAATTTTGATTCAGATTGATCCTTCCTGGGTGACAAATGCAACTTGTTAAGATCCGAACAAAAGGATTTAAGTAATTTGGGAAGATAAAAAAAATCATGCATCTTGATCTGGGCAACAAGACGATAACTGGTTACAAACTCTTCTGCCTACGTGGCTATCTCATGGGAATAAATCTTCGGGAACAAGGCAAACTCACTCATTTAGCCAAAGTAAGAAGAAAAAAGGATGGAAGAACAAACTAGTAAAATATCATAAGTTTCCGTTCAAGATGCAACTAAAATAATAAAGTGGCATGAAGTACAATGTTGCCAAAACACTTGTATTTAATACACCAGCATTTACTACTCTTAGGTACAAAAAAGGAGAACCTACTTATCACATTGTACCTGTTTTACTCATTCAGCCAACCTGCTGAATTTTGGTTCGAATAGCTTTGGTGAGGACAGGGAGCAAAACCCATGGAGCCACCATGTTGACCGGGCTGGGGTGCCCTGGGATCAAAAGTGCCGTCGCTACTGGACATTTGCGGTTGATATCCTAAAGCAGGTTCAGATCCTAAGCGGCCCATCCTCGTGTGGTTCAATTCATCCAACCGAGGTGCATACCGCTGCATGACTGATGTGTTCATTCTGTACCATAACTCAGCTGCTGGACCAGGATGACTATGGCTGTCAGTAGATGAATACGATCCAATCTGTCCACTCACAGAATCCTGACCCACCAAATAATTACTTCTTGAAGAATCAAAATCTTGCTGACCATAAAGGCGAATCTTAGAGCATACGTCAGACTCCCTCCTCAATGCATCTTCTGCCTCATTCAAATATGGTCTACAACCAAGGCTATCCAATCTCTCTCTCGTGTGCCCCACAAACGGTTCCTCCAAGTTTGTAGCCCTATAACCAGAATTGGGACCGGTAGACCATCTATGAGTCAGACTCGAGTAAGGCTCATCACTGCTCATGGAGAAGCTCCTTCTACCTGTGTCATCAGCAATGTTGAACTTTGTCCCACCATAAGTAGTTCCGAACTGCATGCTTGAACCAGAGTTGCCAGGCTCAGAATGCTGATCTCCTTTTTCAGCAGGCTGAATGCGTGGCAGAATTTCCTTGCATATCTCATCAATAATGTTGTTCCCATCCCCAGGACTCTCGGGTTTTATGCCACCATCAATCAGCATAGGCGCTTCACCATATTGATCATTATTACCTATTGACCGACCGTTATTTAAAGAGTCGGAATGATCTTTCGTATAACCTTGTGATGCAGTGATGTGACCATGCTCTTGGGCTATGGACTTGATGTCAGCAGACCAATCAGGACGACTCCAGAGATAGAGTGGTGGCGGCGTTACATTCCATTGATCCAATTGTTTGTCATTCGCATCAATAGATCCGGGGAGATAAAAAGACTGAATGGAGACAAGTCACCAGTAAATTCACATTCTAAAATTTCAAAACAGATAATAAGATTCAGCCAGTTGGATAAACACATACCTTTCCTGACAGAAACTGGGTATCCTCCCAGATCAAATCATAAGGCGATTTCTTTTCATTTAACCTGATGAAAGACACAAATGTAAGAAACTATATGCAAACTGAAGTCCAACTCGAAGGCATGGCCACATTTATGTATGCCTTTGTGTTTAAAAAAGAGAGAGATGAACAACGGCAAGCAGCTACCTTTGAGTTTCTGGTGGAACAATAAGAATAAGGAGCTTTGGATTGAACTCAAGAGCCTTGTCAATGAACTTGTTTGCCAAAGCTGCTTTAACTCCGAAAGGAGGGTTTAACCCCATGATCTGCTCAAGTAGAAAAGTTGTGGAGACTGAAACAATTAACACAAAGGTTCTAAAATTCAAATGTCTTGATGAAATAAAAACAACCACCAGTTTCCTACCAATTGTGACCCTTTCGGTAACTCCTTTGGTTTTACTTTCATCCAATCTCTCTTCTCAAAACAGAAATCATTCTGCCAAATGAAAATACACACAAAAAAATCAGTTTCCCAGTTTTGATGTTTTAAGCCAGTAAAATGCACATTTAACAGCCTTATACCCAACATAGGGAACGAGAAAGAAATGAAAACAATCTTAAGAGATAAAATTGGTCGCAATACGTTTTTTACTTAAAAATGAGGATGAAAAGAATCAAGAGCGAGCAATATAACTCCCAGTGCTGGTTGTCGAAATTGCATTCCATTGTAAGTATAAACCTCATAAAAGCCAAATCTGAAATACAATAGGTCTTCACAGTGGAAGCACAATGTTACTTGCATACCGTTGAGAGTATTAATCCCATGTCGGGGAAAGAAGGGACATTGCATGCGCTTATAAGTAATTACTCTCCACATTGCCAATTGGTTTTATGGTGGAACCACAACTTTCTTCATGGTATCAGAGCCGATTGTCCCATGTATGAAGCCCAACGGCCACACGTGCTCCACGTCACCGATTTGTGTTGTCCACATGTTAGGCTTGAAAATTCGCCAAACGTGAGGGGCGTGTTGAGAATATTAATCCCATGTCGTGGAAAGAAGGGACCTTGCATGTGCTTATAACTAATTAGGCAACTCCCCATATTGCCAAATGGTATTATGGTGGAACCCCAACGTATATATCCTATAGGCTATTATCATCCAACTACATGTTTGACCACATCCTCATCCCTTATTACGTTTTCCATCAGAAGTGAAGTGCAAAAATATAATGAATAGCTACTCCAAACTTTTCAAACTTTATCAAGTAATGGCTGAAAATGCATCTGATAAAGAAAAAGTAGTTCATCCATCATTCTTTTTCCGGGTACATTTGTTTGTTGTTCATTATATGGAGCGTGTCTCATAATCTCACTTACTCTGAAATCCCATCAACTGAAATTTCAGGGATAGACTATAAAGCTACATCGGGTGTGTATATTTCTACTAAGTGGTTCAGACCCATCATAAACAGTTAGTGAATAACTTCTAATGCTGCAGAAACAGTTCTAGTTTCTACCTTACATCATATCCCACATTCATCAGTGGTCCATGTTTGCATATGTCATAGGTAATATGAATGATGCGGATTGACCAACATTAAAGACGTACATGAATGACTATTACCTTCGGTTGAATACAGTCATAGTTTTTATAAAAGCAATTCTTCCCCGTCTCTTCAAGTTTCTTCTTCATTACAATGCTGAAATCATTGGCACCACAACAGAAGTCCACTATCTGTACATTGGAATAAAAAGTAATCAGGTACTACCCAATCAACATTATTTTGATGTCGAGGTAATCGACATTGAAAAAACAGAAAGAAAAAAAAAAAAAAAATATATATATATATATATATATATATATATATATGTAATAAGTCCTTTTAGCCAAAAGGATGAGATTGGCATACATAACTCCTCACATTGGTCCCTGACAATGAAAATCGATAGAAGTGGTCCTTGGTTTGTCCACCATAAATCATTTTGGTCATTCCGTGAAAAATCCGTCAATATCCTTGTTAAATTGTCACGTGAAAGACCACATGACCACCTTTTTAAGGGTATTTTTGTCAAACCAACGCCTTAACAAGGACATGGACAAATTTTTCATGGAATGACCAAAATGATTCACAGTGGACAAACTCAAGGACCACTTTTATCGATTTTCATTGTCGGGGACTAAAGTGAGGAGTTATGCCAATCTCAGGGACCATTTTAGCAAAAAAGCCTACGTAATAATAAAGAAACCCAGGCCAATCCTACATAACAACCTAAGCTCATGATCCAACATTAATTTCACGTTCAATAAGGAATCACAACCACAACAGTTCTCTTTCTTATCATATAATATGCACTTTGAGAACAAGAAGACAGCCATCCAACAATAAACTGGCTTATGACTTCTGCGGTGAATATACTTATTGCAAGTTCAATTGTGTAAAGTCAAACAAAAGTAATAACTTTTTGGGTACTAGATGCTTCTGTTGCAGTTTTGCAGAAAAAGAACAACTATGATTCAACATTTTTTTATGAGAAAACAATTTTATTGATCCCATACAAATACTTTAGACCGGGTAGTCCACTAAATAAAATGCATCTAAAAGCAGCCTAACTAGAAACTTTTAACTAACAGAAACGCAAAAAAGCTGAACAGAAACATTTCCGAGCACAGCCAAGGAATAGTCCTCAGAAGTACACTAGATCATCCCATTTCGAAAAACTTTTCTCTAATAAGTGCAGCACTGTTCTTTAGTTTCATTGTTATACAGTTCCTTATTGACATTACAGCTGTACTCTAATTGACCTTTAGGGTTTGTCATCAGGTAAACCATTCATCTGCTGAAGTTTTTCTCCTTTGACAATAAATTTTGATGCTTCTGCTATTGTAAAGATGTCAGGTCCTAGAAGTAGTCTCTGAAAGAACTCTATGTTGATACGAATAATGCTGCAAGCTTGCCACAGTTTGTGCCATTGTCATAATCCATGTTGTCACAAACTCAGATGCCGAACATAGTATAAGATTTATACTTCAGTTGGCCTTTAGGTGAACAAATAAAGCGTTCAGGTTGAAGCTTCTAAGAAAAGGAATGCCTCACCCAGGAAAAAGTCCAATTGTGCAAACAAAAAATTACGCATATGGTAAGACAAACAAGAGCCATCAATTGCATAACTAAAAGAAACATCCAAAAGACATACACCTATGTACTAAAATTATCTCACAGATAAAAGCATATAGATCCATACCGTATCTCCATCTTTTGCATACCAATGGAGCCTATCAGCAATCTGCATATTAAACTCAAGCTTTTAAAATTCTTCAAGGTTTCATTAAGTTCATAATACATGCTCAACGGCTAAAGTTGCAGACCAGATAAATAAGAGGTAAAACTATGTGAGAGTAAATCAAAATTGAATAACCATATAGTATATACCAACAGAGTTTAATTCACAAAACGATATGTGAAAGCACGAGTAAACCAAAAGTCCGCAGCACTGTGTGAATTTTTGGGTGATTTGGTGGCAAGTCACACTAGAATTTCGAAGATTAGATATTTTTGCTCTTTTGTCTAACTGGTGAACCTATTGTCCGATACTGGAGATTATTTTGCAACTTCTTGACCTTGTCTACTGACAAAGTTTTCCTTCTCAACAGAAAACAAATTAAAGAAATCCAAAAGTCATGTTGGATCTCATTATCTTTAAAACTGGAGGAAGCATAACACAACCATGAATTTTTCAATGTCAAGATGAGCTTAAGCATAAGCAACCACACCAAACATGTGTGGGTTGGACAACTTCATAAGGCAAGTTTCCTCTAAATAAATAATTCATTAAAGCCCAAGCTGAGAAAAAAGTATAAGCAGTAATAAGTTAGCAAAAGAGTGCATCATAACTTTGAAATATAAAAACCTTGAACACAACCAAATTACCTCTTTTAATTTGTCCACCTTTGTAAAATGACGACCAAAGGACGTGTAGCGCATTCCATGCATGAAAGGTGCAAGATATACTCTCAGCTTGTTCTGCATGAAAATGAATCAATAAATTAATGGGAAACTAGAAAACACAATAGTTATCTGATGAACCTTTAATACACATATTACGTACAAATAAAATCCCATAACAAACTCAACCACAAAAAGAAAGAAAACAGGAAACAAAGAAAAATTAAGATCAGAGAGAGAGAGATGCTACAAATATAGCTCTTAATATAGAGTTCAGGCACAGGGATGCACAAAACGCTCGCCATTACACATTTGAAAATGTAACATGTCACAAACTTAGCTACAATAATGTATAGAATTCATATGTGAATGAACCTCTAAGCATGTACCAAATGACTTCCTTATCAAAGTGTGGACTAACTTTGCCTACCCTAGAACAATGTGGATGAAGAATAACAGCATATGCCAACCTAGTAAGGTTGTCAGTCAGCTTAATACAGGTCATGTTTTTAAATGTTATTGGCTCATTTGAGCTTGGCTTGTAAAGAAACAAGCCACTCAAAAAAATTACTACAGCTTGATATGAAATTAAAAATACAAGTCAAACTAGTCAAGATAGTATCTAACTCGGATTTCATCACAAGACACCTCTCTTTGAATTGAGGTTGCCTCATTTATTTGTGCTTCAGGTGTGAGGTCCATATCCTTCGCTCTTCTATTTAAATTTATATTTGTTACATGATTATTTATTTCTTTATTCACTTATGTATCAATATTTTCCTAAAGTCATTATGTCAAGTCACGCTTTAAGCTCATTTTGCTCTAAATTCAGCTTAAACTAATGCAAGCCAACCTCATGCCTGAAACCAACATTCAAAGCCCAACTTAGAGCCTAGTTAGTCAAGCATGCTAAAACTCAGCAAATTAAGTTTTAGCACTATGATACTAAGTTTAACTTGGCCCCACACCCGAACCACAAACCAAGCATAACCTGAACTAAAAGAATAGACAATTAGCTGAGATGTGTAAGTCTAGTACACATGGCACACAGACAGCAAACATCAATGCTGGAAACCTAAAGCTTAAAACAATATCAAGATGAATAATCTTAGCTTAATCATAAGTTGTAGGATAGCGAGACTGGATTAGAAAACCACCTTCCACTTGTAAATCTGGTGAACAACCTCAGGAGCACAAACAGCCTCTGAATCTTCAGCACTGCATCCTTCCTCTAGTTTCCGTAACGCCGTTCGAACAGCCTAAAATACAAGTGGATATCATTATCAAACACATGATAAGAGAAATCATCAAAAGTCCACACTTTTTTGCCGTGCAAAATAGCAGTTGAAATTTCCCAGTGATGTACCTCAATTGAGCCTTCTACCTTTCCCATTGTAATGCTCCTTTCCACAGCATTTTTGGATGAGGATTGATGAGTCGATGGAACTGTGTGCTTTCTTATAACATCTTTCAGAGTTATTGAAGACGCAGCATCTTTCATTAAAGACAATAGCCTGAATTGCAAGAAACAAATCAAAGAACTACTCAAACCTTAAATCAATTGTCTTGTCTGCAACCGTGGTAAGTCCTTGTAAAGTATCCAATCATATACGTGTGTGTGCACACACATGTATTGAGAGAGAGAGAGAGAGAGAGAGAGAGAGAGTAATACACACACACACACTCTCGAATATACTAGTCCCTAGTCCAATTTTAGTTTTTTCTTATTTTTTAAAAACTCGACGCAAAACTAATGAAAAGGAGATGATGGGTACGTGGGTTGGGGGGTAACCACTAGCCCAACCTACCTGGGGTTTGATCATAGTATTTTAATTTACTTTGAGTTTTCAAATTCTTGTTAGTTATTTACACTTTACCCCAGTATATTTAATTGTCTTAGAAAATTAAGTTAAATGGTGTAGTTTTAGTATTTTGAATTTTCACCTTCAAGGCATTCTCCCTTATATATTAAATGAAAGAGGTAATGCTATTAACAAATGCTTTAACGAGTTATAAAGCAAAAACAGAACAGAATTGGTAAATAATTTCAACTTAAGTTACCTCCTCTCTGTAGCTGCATCTAAAGATGGTGGTGCGCTGGTCAACTTTTTTGAGGCAGGATTAAATATTGCCAAATCACGCTCCCCATCAGGTTTGCCCTGCTTCCCCGACTTCATTTGCAAAGACTCCTTCCTATAGGCATATAGCTGATCACCCAATGAGGTATTTTGTTCCCCAGCCACAGAAATCTTAGCTTTCTTTTTCAAAGCACAATTCACTTTCAGCTTTCTTGATGTATCTAACCCAGCAGGTAGTTTTTTACTAATTCTGCTACCACCCACTTTTGCGGTAGAAGATGACTTCAGCTTCTCTTTAGATATCATATGAGCAGTTTGACCCCTAGAGAATTCTTTGGTGGAAAGCTTTCTCTTATTCGTCACAGATATCTCTCTATCTTGAAGGGATTCTGATGTCCCTTTTTTCTTTTTCTCTACAAAATCGGTCTTCTTTCGAATAAAGGTAGTCCTCTTTTCTTTAACTCTAGGGAATTTTATGTGGTCCCTTATTGGCGTTTCAATGTCTTTAATCATCTCATGTTTTCTAATCCAAAGAAAAAGAAAAAAAAGCATTCAGAAAAATTAAATCAAACAAAATAATGAACAAAATCAGCTCACAAAAATAATACTTACGTGCAATATATTAGTACACGGTTAGGTAATAGATGTTCCCAAGCTCTTGTTGTTGTACCTTCATCCTCTGTGTCTTCCTCCTCTTCGTCTTCCTCCTCTTCGTCTTCATCCTCTTCATCTTCCTTTGTTTTTTCAAATACAATCTCCCTGATACAAGCAATTTAAGCATAAGCCATCTATACACGGAAAAGAAATAAGACCAAAGCATGGTCTCCTAAGAGCATATAAAAATAAAAACAAAAAAGAACAATTAAGAAGATTACTCTGGCAAGCATTTCCTGTGGTAGGATTTAGGACAACGCCGACACACAGCAAACTGCAACTGAGGATCCTTCTTGTTCTCTCCTTGTTCACAAATGCAGCATTTATGAATCGGACACGTAAAAGATTCCCCCAGAGCAATTTTTTTCTCAAGTTCTTCAGCAGAGACTCCATTGTCTTTATAAATGAGTTTTGCAATGCAATGTGGATGGTAAAATTGACCACAGGTTGCAGAAACACAGGGGAAGACCTAACAGAATTGATAAAAATGTTTGAAGTGTAAACCAAACATAAGAATAATACTTTGATGACGGCAATACAAAAAGGCAGAAAACAGCATAAGACTGATGAAAACAATAGGAAAAGGTAGAAAAGGCAGTATAATACTTTGATTATGATATATATATATATATATATATATATATATATATATATATGTATGTATATGTATATGTATATGTATATGTATATGTATGTATGTATGTATATGAGTCCCTTCTATTGAGGGATCACTAGAATAATTTTATCAGAGGGACACCTTGTATAGTCTGCTCTGGATTATAGTATAATGATTTGAATAGTCTATTTTCATTCATAGATCATACTTGAAAAAAAAAAAAAAAAAGACGGTCACCGTTCCAAGAAAACACTAAAATGACAACATTTAATTGAATGGTTAAACTATTTCCAATTTGGGTGTTTCATTGCAACGATGTTCTTTGAGGGAAGGACCTAAAAGTTAGACCGTTCGGATCATTGAAATATAATGTGGAGTGGGCACTATCTTGTGTCCCTCAATTAAGCTTATTTAAGAGATCCCTCAATTAAGCTTATCTAACATATGACTAATCCTCCCAGTAAAATTAACAACGAAACGTTAAAAATTCCAGACCCTTTACTAAAGAAATTAAACTGCTTTACAAACCCCAGTTTAACCAGTTGCTTCTTGGATGCGCAGGTGGTATTTGAAATGATTGGTTTGTGTTGGTTTTGCACCCGGTTGCCTTTGCATTGTTGGAAATTGACTCACTGGGTTTGGTCAAAGTAATAGAGCTCAAATAATAAAAAGGTGCGTTGTGAATCTGTGATGAGTGATGACCATTCTTAGGGTACCATGGATGCAGAGAAATGCCAAGTTTTTCCAAGAAACTGTATTTGGGATAAAACTACATGTTTTATCTTCTCTTTAGGTTTCCACTTCAAAGAGTTTTAAGGGGTACCACTCTGTTTATGATAATAGTCTCTACATGTTCACAAAAGGCTAGTCTTGTGCACTGGGTACGACCTTTTTTATGTGTTACACCTTTCCTATTACCAAAATACATTTCTCATTGAAAGAACAAAAAAATTAACCAGGAAAATAAATGGGTAAAGAATTCTGACTAAAATGACCATGCTCAAATTCGTACCAGCACCAGGGATATTCCATTAATTAACGATGGGCCAGATGGAAAATATTGAGTAGAATGAAAATCAAGAAGGAAGAAAGCATATTATAAAAATAAAAAATAAAAACAAAAAAGGAATTCCAACAAGAAATGACGCTCAAAAGATGAAGAACTAAAAACACACTGAAGAAAAGATGTAGGTACTAACCTAAGATAGCATCATAAAAAGCACAACAAAGGAGACGAAAAGAAGTATAGTCAAAGAAAGAGATCAACAGAGCGTAGCAGAAGAATTTGAGCGAGTATACCTAACACTATAAACTGATCCCAAGAAGCTAAATTCAGAACAATACATCATGTTGCCACACAAACAAAATTAGAACACTACGTCAGTATTGCTTCATTACAAACAATGTAGAAAAACTAAAAAATTCATGGTTCTGAAATTACATCCTTAAACTAATCAAGCTAGCATGTAAACACCAGCTATGTAGAAAATAATTCATACCTCAGCCCCTGAAGATTTATCAGAGGAGCCTAACTTCCCACAAGCATAGCATTGATGTTGTTTATGTTGACAGTTCTTGCAGAAGAAGTTTTGAATTGCCTGCCAAGTTCAGAGAATAAAATACAATAATCATAATATCAATAACAAAAAGAAACCACCAAACGGAAAGAGAAAAAGATTCACATCAAAAGTAAATAAGAAGAGCATACTTCTACTTCATCCTGGGTAAAGCCAAGGGTCTCACACATAGAATGCTCACCATCCTTGACAGTTGCGTGAAATGACCTTAGGCATCTCCCTTCACAACTGCAGAGCGAAAAATATATATGTGGATGCAGTAACTTCTAGGAAATCAAGTTATTTAAAAAATGTTGATATCATGAATCTGTAATAAGTATTAGCAACAGAGCATACCGCAAAAGATCGCCACCATCATCACAAAAAGCACAAACAGAATCAAACAGGTTATCATCGTCGTTGGACTCGTCTTCAGCGTCAATCATATCTTCTTCCGTATCATCAACTATAAATCCAGGTTTTGTTGTAGCTTGAATGTCCTGAAAATCCAATGAGTTCACTGGCTCAAACACAATAACATGAAACTAAAAGAAAAATTAAAGAACTAAAGGATAAAATTGTGCTAATGAAAGTGAAAACAAGTAAGCAGTAGAAGATGACCTGATCATACAGTTTCCTCTTGTTGGTCTTCTCTTCAAGTAAATTGACTAAAAACTGTTTCAAAACACAGTTTGCAATTTTATTCAACCATGCATAAACATAAGGACAGTTTGTAGTTCGTGCAGAACGATAAGAACAGAAAATAATACGGATTGAAAACAAAATGAAGCTAAAATCAAGTGAAAGAAGAGCAAGCAAGGAGAAAGGTTGAATCATAATATAATTCACACAACAGAAAGTTTGATTCACCATCTAAGGTTCATATTGTCAATTAATGAATAAGCAGGTAGTACTTAGAGCTCAACATGTTCACATAAAGGTTCCCAAATCTATAAGTTTTAATTTTACATTTAAAACAAGAAAGGGGAAGGATGAAACAGTACTGATTTGCCTGCTCCAAAATCAAGATTGAAAACCTATATTGAAGAATACCAACCATAACCACCAAAATACCCCAACTCAATAAATGATTATGCAGTGTGCCACTTCTACCTATTACTGCAATACAATTTATATGTTCAAACAACTTGATGTGATTTGACATTGATGAGAAGTATCTCACAGATTATCTCAGGCAAAAATCCTTGTTCGTTCATTCAGAACTGAAAAACTTGTCGCAGAGCATTTAAAGTACAAAAATCAGGTAAAGGACGATTTTGGTGAATTTTCTCAAGATGGCTCCAAGAACTTTGAAGAGCATGACCAGCATACTATGCATCTAACAGATAGTGTCTACTTAACCTACGTATGTTGAATTTTCCCAGACATGCTTCCAACATTAGGAATTTGACTAAACGTTCATTTGCACTACACAGAAGGCAAAAGAGTAGAAAATAGTACTCTGAAATATCTGGAAACTATATACTGATATGAATTATTAGAAAATGACTAATTACATGGTACAGTTACAATGATAAGAAAAGAAGATAGACAAAACCTTGCACTTTGCTAACGCATCATCCCGTTTAAGAGCTTCACTAATTAGAGGAATGTGATTCACCAGGCCATTCTCAGAAGGCTTGACCTCGTACAAGCTGCAAAATGAGAAAAACCGTCAAACTTCGGTGTAGGAAAACGATTGAAAGTGAAGAGGTGTTCAAAAGATCCAAAGATACCTGAAAACTTTAGATAAGTGATCCCACAAAGATTTGCCGGATGTCTCAGGATTTCTCCTCACATAGTGAAGGAACTGCACTGTTATCAAGATTGACCTTATTACTTCCTCGAAGCTTTTCCTCGGCTTCTGAAGCTTGAGCCAGTTATTTTCCTTAGAGAGCACCGATATCTCAGGATGGACATTGGAAAGATCAAACCGCCATGCGATAACATGCTTATACAGTTTCTGAAGCCCATTATCAGCAGTGCCACGCACAAATATCTGCATTTTCTTGCCGTCTTGCCTCTCACCCTCACTCCACTCAATTGGCAGAACGTGAAATGAGATGGGTTCATCCTTGTCATCTACAAAATGGTAATTTGAAACGGATTGCAGCACCGCCTCCGCCTCATCATCCGACGATTCCATGCCCTAATTCAACTCTCACTATAAATTCACACAGTGCAAAAAACAACAGAAAATAGAGGGAGATAAAAGCTACGGAATCGAATTGAGAAATGGGTTCAAGGCAGGGTTAATAGAATTATCGGGAATTCTTGGAACCAAAGTCGAAATTGGACTAACGAAATTGATAATTTTTGCTTTTAATTTGAACCCTAAAAGGAAAATTAAAAAAATAAATTGGGAATTGAACAATTGTGTACCTGATTGGATTGAAGAAAAAACCTAGCTTCGTCCTCAAACGCTCTCAATCACTTTCCCCACTTTGCTACGAAATTTGAATTTCCCCTTGTATATGTGGCGGTAGGGAAAATTACTCCGTACTGGCCAGGCGCCTCGCCGTGTCGTTTATTGTAAATAATGGTTTGAGACCGTGAGAGTCTGAACGCACGTAGTGTTTTTTTTCGCGCCCGATTATGACACGTAGTCGAAAGATCCTGCATTTCCCCTTTAATTTAGTAGAGATTTTTCAGTATCGTGAACACGGCTCAGTACATTTTGGCTCACAACCGATTTTGATACAACAATTGGACGGGAACAACACTTAGCTCACAACCGATTTCATGCAAGTCTTCCCAAAATGAAGGTTAGAACCAAAAAATTCATATTCAAAATCCCCTAAACAAGTTTTACATGACACAATTGCTTCTTCGTACATGATACAACAACATTGGCTCATGTCCAGTGTCGATCAATGTTGAACTTGAGATGATCATTTACAGCAACAAATCAAAATTAACATGTAGTTATACTCCCCATTTCACTCAAATTTGAATCCTCTTCCCCGCACTTTATATCAATTTAGTGTACAATGTTGATTGTATAAAAAGAAAATGAGGAAAAACTCATTACTCTATTATCGGTTGTAACCAGCACTGGCTAGTTTCTCTCCCACACGTTGTTAGTAATGTTTGTATGCGATTTTGTATTTCATTTAGTTAAGAGCTTGAAGAAAAAATGGAATGATTTTCACTTTGGATTTTCTAGGAAGGAAGAAGACGGTGATTCAGTGATATCTCACACACTGCATGAGCAAAATATTGCCCTTGCAAGGAGGGGAGCCTTCTCTCTCTTACGTCATAATCAATCTAGCCATTCAAATAAAACACCATATAAGATGCTTACAATGGTCATGAGTTATGACTCACTACAGCTAAATCTAAGTGATGCACATAGACTATGATCCAATGGTTCACATTAGACCAGCAATTACACTTAACTAAACAAAAACAAACTTGTTCAATTCTAATTGATCTGCAAAGAGGAGCCCCTCAATAGTCAATACCACGGTCTGGTGGTATTTCCCTTCACTAGGAATTGAGAGGTCTTAGGTTAGAATCTCGTGGATGGCGAATTCAATACCAAATTAGGCTGCTTATTTCATGGCTTAGCCGAACTCCCTCTCTCCTTAGTGTAAAAATATCAATGTACTCAAAAAATTGATCTACAAAGAGGTTTAAACATCAACACACATGTACTTCCATCCTCAAATAAATGCAGACAAGGATGTGTGCATTATAAATTTATGTGTGTGTAGCACTACTTGAGAGTGGTGGGCAAAAATACACCCCAACATAAAAGGGTAGTGTTATTCACAGACCTTTGTTAACTTTTATTTATTGATCTTCTTTAATTAATTTGATACATAACCATTTAGTTTCCCAAAAACAGAAACTTTAATAAATTAATATTTAACAATTTTGAAGACCGAGATGAAAACCAAGCTCACATGGACAACAATCTGAAGTACAATCGAGGTTTGCGGCTGAATCCGGTAAATACAGTACAAATACCAACTCAACGACCTAATAAAAAGAAAAAGAAATTTTGCTGCAAACTTTGAAAGTCAAATTGTATAACACGTAACTGATATACAAGTAACAAAATTTCTGGCATTTAACTAAAATAGGTTAAGATTAATCTCGTTAATATATAGATTGGACGCCTAAACTAACTTAAGGGTATCAAAGGCACTCAAAAATATTACAAATTACAAGCTTAAAAATATTTAATCATTGGACCTCAATCGATAAGCAAAATTTTCAAAACTAAACCTAATAAATGAGTGTAAATGGACTTATATCTTATTAGGGTCGTTACTGAGGATGGGTGAGAGGGTCAACTGTTAAAATGATTCGAAACTAAATCTTTGTTGCCATACCTCATCGTTTTAGAATTAAATTTTGAATCATTTTAGCCAATTGCTCAAATTAATATTTATTTAGCCCAATATTTCTATAAGGACCCAACTCTTATTTAGCATGTTTTAAGCCAAGAAAGTTTGCATACGGAGAAACAAGATTTGCAATTTTATTTTTCATTTGAAAACAATGTGTCAAGAAGGATCCATTGTTGCTTTTCGCTGGATCAACAAAGACTCATTGGTAAACCTTAAAATAATTGGCGCTAATGTTAATAAGATAACATTCCAGATGTTGTATTATTGGTGTGGCGCCCCATCAGCCATTAGTGAATGGATAATGCCAAGAGACCAAATTTCAAATCAAATTATGTGTCACTAATAAGAGACAAGTAAGTTAATCGACACTTAATTGATAATCCAATCATCTACAACCACATCATTTGGTTTAAAAAATTTGGTCTCTCTAGCGTTACTCAAATTCTAGAATACATAATAGAATAGATTGAAAGAACAAAAGCGCTAAGAGATAATAAAAAAAAAAACACAAATATGTTGCCGTGAGTAGTAATTAAAGGGTATGTAAATATGTTGTAAATATTAGGAATCCTTTATTAGGAAGGATATATGTGTGTATGGGGTAATTATTTTTACTTACAAGAACCTATTTTCGATATGTAAATTATAGTTTCAATGTAAAATCCTTTTTCCTACAAATTATTTCAAAAACTAGCTATTTCATGTTCATATGTAATTAGAGATATTTTTAGTTTGAATTGGAGAAGGGAGATTAAATGAGTTTGGTTTGATTTTCCTCACAAAGGGCCGAGAGTTTGAGGTTGGACTAAATGAGTAGTTTTATTTTGTTATTTTCTCTCAAATATGAGGTGGAGAGTTTGAAATATTAGGAGTTAATGATTTGGTGATTACTCACCACTCTAAATGTGGAGTGGAAGTCTATATAGCATACGTGCATGTGTCTAAGTGCATGAGTTTGGCTTTATTTTCTCACAAAGGCTAAGTAGAGTTTTGTTAACCATTAGAGAATAAAGAGGAGGGGTTAGTCACCACTCTAGATAGGTTAAGGTGGAAGTTGGTAATTAATAGAAGCTAATAATTAGGGTGTGGAGGTGGGAAGCCTTCGGCTTATACGTGTGGCTAAGTGTTGAGTTTGGTTTGATATTTTTACTAAGTAGGAGTGAGTTGGCAAGTTGAGTTAATGTAGAGAGATTACTCACCCCTAAATATTGGAGATGTGTGAGTCTATATAGAGCCATAGACTAGGTATGTGTATGTATTGGCATGCATGTGGCAATATGTTGTTGTTTTAGAATGCTTACTCACTACCTAAGGGAATTTCAATTAATTGTCTATATTCTCTCTTCAATGCTTCAATCTATCATTCCAAATTTTCCAATGAGGTGAGAACGGGTGGGATGCATATCCCTTAGGCTTTGAACGTGGCTTTTGAGTGTTTGTTCACCTGGCATGGTATTGATTAACTTCACATTTGTTGTTTTTCGATTGAACCACATATCATGGCTGATAATTGTTGAGGATTCATTCTCCAAATTGTTTGGATGTGGCATTTGGGTGCAAGGAACACCTTGCATGATATTCATTAATTCATGATTAATCTAACACTTGTTGTTTTTCCATTGGAACACATTTCATTGCTAAGGATTAGGACAACATTTGTTGCCTTGTGATTGGAACACATTTCATGGTGATGATTAGGTTAACATTTGGTGAGTTTCTATTGGAACACATTTTATGTTTAATGATTGGCACTACACTTGCTTTCTTTCTATTGGCACACTTGTGGAGATTCTTTGGAAAGGAGAGAAGAAGAAGAAGAACCCCAGTGGATGTAGTCGATTTGGCGAACCACTTAAATCTTATGTGTTTACCCCAGTGGATGTAGTCGATTTGGCGAACCACTTAAATCTTATTTGTTTATGCGTTTACATTTTGAGATCATTGACATGAGAAGCACTTCCACCAAACCATAAAAAATCTCCATTTATTTTTCCTTGAGAATGATGTACAAAAGTGTGAGACAAATCCCGGAAAATACATGAGACCTTACCCAACAAATCTCCACCAAACTCCATCTATCTAAAGAAAGATATCCAAAACTAGAAATTCGTCCAGCCTATTTAACAGATCAAAACACCATCATCCATATATTATATTATAATACTTCCTTCATGAGAGTTGTTCGTCTGTCTCTCTACCATGATATATCAAAATTTCAGAAACATCCAACGGTGTGATCGTCCAATATTTTTGAAATACCAACTCATGTCTCTAATCCCGCAGAAAACTGGACAGCCATGTTATGAGCACCAAAACCCTATTTTTCGTAGCTCTAATCGAAACACTTCCTTTACAAAAGTCGTTCCTTATCAACTTCTTTATAACATATCCAAAAACCACGACAATCTAATCTATGTGCTGACTTGTATCCCAGTTCAAACGGTTGATGTTTGGTTGAGCTAGCCTTCTCTGCCAACCTCTTTGCATGGCCAACATCTCTAGTTTCTTTGGCTCACTTTCATGGAAGTTTTTCAACAATCTAACTCCTATTACATATGTAGAGTTTCAGCTATATTAAAGAAGAGGAAGGGGAAGTGGTGAAGGAAGAAAGAGAACAAGAGAGAGGAAATGAAATTGAAACAATAAAAAAATGAGGAAATGGTAACATATTGCTTATCATTTACATTATAGATTATTATTTTGTTAATATTATGATTATATTACTCTTGTTACTAATCAATTTGATTTATGTTGAAGTTGCAGGCTTGTTGGATAAAATGTGAGTATTGATATCTATGTGAACATGACATATACATATGCATTGCAAAGCAAGAAAAAAAGTTGTGTTGAGTTTGTACAGTGTTTGCGCTGTGAGGATATTCAAGGGTTGAAGTTTGCCTTGAATATAAAATAATGAACCGTGTATATGTAAGGCGTAGGGTGCAGGACTTGAGTATACAATTGGTTGATTGTAAAAATAATGAAATCTTGTATATGTCAGGCGTAGGGTGCAGGCCTTGAATATACAATTGGGTGTCGGGGGAAGTGCATGTTTAATAAAGTGGAAATTGAGAGTTTAATTACAAAAATTGAGTTTAAGGGATGAACAGGAGTTAACTCATATTCTAACGTACTCGAAGCCAAGTAGTATAAGCATGGTATGGGATGTGCAGGCTTGGGTGCCTTAGATATGTGTTGACGAGATTAGAAGGGAGTGAGTACCTTCATGCATCTCATTGCATACATTTTATGTATTTGCAAGAGCTACTCATATTAATTATTATTTAAGTTGGTACTTTTGTTATGAATTAATTTTGGTATACTAATATTTTATTTCCACTGCGTATTTGATAAATTTTATGTAAGATTCTGTTATCTAATGTAAGTATAATCGTTATAATTTTATTTTATTTTCCACCATATCTTAGTTGTAGATTTTATTTCTATAGCTAAGATATGGCTCACACCCTAACTCGTGAATAGTCTTTATTCGCGGGTCGGGGCGTGACATTGTATCTTGTATATATATTTCAGTTATGCAATATAATGAAAATTAAGCCATAAACTTGTATTTGGCATCAAAGCCAAGTTTGCAATAACCCTAGAAACCGTAAAACAATATTTTTCTTCCGCTGCTGTATCCGGTCGACTTGTTCCTGCTGCTGCTGTGTGTGGTGTTGTGCTTTTGCAAGTGTATCGTGTATTGACTTGTAGTGTGTAGTTGTCTGCTGCTTGTCTACTACCATACAAATACTTGATGCTGCTACGATATTGGCTGTGTTCTTCAATTAGAGTTGTTGCGTGGAAAGTTGTGATGTCCCATCACTTATTGTCTGTACCTCAAGTCACTGAACAATTGGATTGTGTTGTATTAATGTATCCTTCATTTTGCTTGCTTCAGGATATTCAGACAAAGGAGATCATTGGGTGTGGCACTAAGAGAGAGGGGCTATATTATGTGGATGACGTGGTTCTTGGAAAAGCTAATTTGGTTCTTGCGTCACGTAATAGTAATCTACAGAAGGTATTGTTATTGCATTGTCGTTTGGGGCATGCATCGTTTGGTTATTTGAAACATATATTACCTGATTTGTTCAGTGGTATTGAAGACTCAGAATTGAAATGTGAAGTATGTATTTTAACCAAAAGTCATCGTGCTTCAATCCCTCCAAGTATGAATAGAACATCTTTTCCATTTGCACTAGTACACTCTGATTTGTGGGGGCCTTCCCCTATTAGTACTAATTCGGGAATTAAATGGTTTATTACGTTTGTTGATGATTGCACTCGTATGACATGGGTTTATCAGTTGAAACATAAAAGTGATGTTAGTATGATCATTCGGTCTTTCTCTCAGATGGTGGCTACACAATATTCTTCTATTATTAAGGTTCTTCGTACTGATAATGGGGGAGAATATGTTAACTTTGAGCTATCTACTTTTTTCCGTGATTAAGGAATTCTTCATGAGAAACGTGTTCGTATACCCCACAACAAAATGGGGTAGCTGAGAGAAAAAACCGTTATATTTTGGAAACTGCTCATGCATTGCTTATTGGTGGGTCTGTGCCCAATAGTTTTTGGCCATACGCCATCACCTATGTCGTGTATGTTATAAATCGCATGCCATCCCGGGTTGTCGAATTTCGTACTCCACTCTAAGTGTTGACGGAATATGTTCTGCTTGTTTTTACCAATACTCTCACTCCTCGAGTGTTTGGATGCGTTGCTTATGTTCATATTCACAAGATTCATCATAGTAAATTTGGATCCTTGTGCTCTTCGGTGTGTCTTTGTGGGTTTTTCATCCCATTAGAAAGGTCACAAATGTTACCACCCTGCAACTCGCCACATGTATATAACCATGGATGTGACTTTCTCTAAGTCAGAATATTTTTATGCTCCCGTATCACCACCCTTCGATCACAAGGGGGAGAGTTCTAGTTGTGATCTTGATGGTGATTTTGAATGGTTGGATGTACAAGAGTTAACGGTTTCAGGGGGAGTGCACAGTGCTGTGCCGAGTGATGCAGTTGATGCTCAGTCTCCTCCTGCCGAGCCTGTTGTGAGTGGTAAGCAGTTTTTCACTGAACCTGTTACAAGTGCTTCTCACCGAAGAAAAGGCTGCCAGTCCGTGTATTGGTGCTGCCGAAGAGGAGTGCATTGATGGTCAGCCAGCTGTTGCCGAAGCTTCATCTCCTCTCTTTAACTCATCAGTGTCGATGTCCAATACATTTTCTCTGGATATCCCTGAGTTAAGCACTAGTGATACTCATGTAACTAATGATGTTATAAGTACATATAAATTGCCACCAAGACAAAATCGTAGTGTACCTCCTGACAGGTTCTCTCCGGAGGGAAAATTGAAGTATCCCATAGCCAATTATTTGTCCTGTAAAAACCTTTCATCCGAACGTCAAGCTTGGGTGAATAATGTGGATTCAATTCAAGTACCAACTCGAGTAGAAAACGCTTTGAAAAGTCAAGAATGGACCGAAGCAATGGATGAAGAGATGAGGGCATTGCAGAAAAATAATACATGGGAAGTAGTTGAGTTGCCGAAAGGAGAAAGCCAATTGGGTGCCGATGGGTTTTTATAGTTAAATACAAGGCTGACGGATTAATCAACATGTATAAAGCAAGGTTGGTGGCGAAAGGGTATACTCAAACATACAGAGTTGATTATCAGGAAACTTTCTCTCCCGTGGCTAAGATGAATACGCTACGAGTCCTTATCTCATTAGCTGCAAATTTGAATTAGCCACTAAAATAGTTTGATGTAAAAAATGCATTTCTTCATGGACATCTAGAGGAAGAAGTGTATATGGATTTCCCTCTAGGGTATATTAATGGAGAAGAATCGGGAGTGTGCCGATTGCGAAAGTCACTTTATGGGCTTAAGCAGTCACCTCGTGCATGGTTTGGGAGGTTCACTCAGGCCATGAGAAAGAATGGGTATTATCAGAGTCATTCTAATCATACTTTATTTGTGAAGCGGAGAAATGGTAAAGTAACAACCTTGATTATTTATGTAGATGATATGATAATAATAGGTGATGATTCAGATGAGATTGTCAAACTGGAGAAGAATCTTTTTGCCGAGTTTGAGATGAAGAGTTTAGGTGACTTAAAGTTTTTTCTTGGAGTTGAAGTTGCTCATTCATCCAAAGGTATTTCTTGTCTCAACGAAAATATGTTCTGGATTTATTGAAGGAAACATGTATGCTTGGGTGTAAACCTATGGATACTCCCATTGTGGAGAAACATTACTTGGGAATTTATCCGGATCAAGAACCAGTAGATAAAGGCAGATATCAAAGGCTGGTAGGAAGACTAATTTATTTAGCTCATACCTGTCCGAATATAGCCTATGCAGTAAGTGTAGTGAGTCAGTTTATGCATTCACCGAGTGTGGATCATATGGCACCTGTTATGCGGATTTTAGCTTATCTAAAGTCGGCTCCGGGAAAAGGAATTTTGTATAAAAATTCTGGTCATCTGAGGATTGAGGGATTTACCTATACTAATTGGGCAAGTGATGTGACTGATAGGCGCTCTACTTCTGGATACTTTACGTTTGTTGGTGGAAATCTAGTTACTTGGAGGAGCAAGAAGCAAAATATGGTGTCAAGGTCTTCAGCTGAGGCCGAATTCAGAGGTATGGCACATGGAGTATGTGAAGTTCTTTGGTTATGTAAGTTACTTTGGGGTCTAGGTTTCAAAGCAAAAGAGGCCATAAGCTTGTATTGTGATAATAAATCTGCACGGGAGATTGCAGAGAACTCGGTACAACATGACAGAATAAGGCATGTAGAGGTTGATCGTCATTTTATTAAGGAAAAGTTTGAGAAGAAGATTGTGTCAATACCGTTTGTGAACTCGGAAGAGCAGTTTGCAGATATCCTCACTCATGCCGTGTGTAGTAGATCTTTTGGTGACTCACTTATCAAGTTGGGCATGTGTGATATTTATGCTCCAACTTAAGGGGGAGTGTTGCCGTGAGTAGTAATTAAAGGGTATGTAAATATGTTATGAATATTAGGAATCCTTTATTAGGAAGGATATATGTGTGTGTCCTTTATTGTTTATTGTTTCCTTATAAAATAAGGATTGTATCTTGTATATATATTTCAATTATGCAATACAATGAAAATTAAGCCATAAAGTTCTATTACATATGAACTAAGCCTTTAATTTGCACTAGGCACTCTAAAATGTTAACAAGACTTTCTGTTCGATTTCACAGGAATCTTCAGTTTGCATGCCACATTATACTCATTAACTAACAATCTTTCTTTCATCGAACACGGTACCGCCACCAATTTAGTACGGCGACTGCACTTCCTTGAACATTCTTGCACTTGGTAGGGTTGAATTTGAAACCACCTACATATGTTTCATTATAACTACTCAATGGAACCTGCACTTGCTTGCAATAGATCTTCGTCAAGTCCGTCATTTTCTTCAATATCCTGACACGTTTGTATCTGATCCGAAGATAAAACTCTACATGAATGTTGTAAACATCAGCCGCAGTCTCCGAGTTAAACCTAGAAACGTCACGTTTTTGAAATTTAACCCACTGCTGCCCTTGAAGAACTATAGGCACAATGGTGATGTTCTTGTGGTCTTGGTAAAACGGTGTCGAACTCAAACTCGCAACAAAAAACTTCTTGTTTCTGTATTTTCCAATGACTTGGATGCCACAGTAGTGATGTATATTTAAACTAACCTAAATAATAGATTAATCTAAACCAAATTAAAAACGCAAGCGCACAAATCAATTGTAGTAATATATGCAAATATGAGGTCGATCCCATAGGGATTGCTTTAACACCCATTAACTGAATCAATTGTAATAATATATGCAAATACGAGGTCGATCCCACAGGGATTGCTTTAACACCAATTTAACCGATTAATCACGCAAGACTTATATTAAACAAACAAATGATAGATTGAATTGAATAATTGAGTAATTGATTAAGACTAAAATTAACAAGAAAAGGAGAAGATAATTAATTAAAATAAACACACAACACAAGAAAGGTTATGAACCCACCAACAACAATCCTATTTACTTTTCCTAGAGCCAACTACTATCCAATTACCATGCCAATGTTAAAGGTTGTCCTTTCTAAGGTATGAATTAATCTATGGTCAAACATCAACTCTGGTATCTCTATATGATAATTATATCATATTAGTTAGGCATACAATTAAACACATAAAAATCCAATGAATGTAGAATAATCATGTCAACCAAGTAGAACTAGCTTGATATTGGTCATCCTCACTAGTTTGTCTACTCTTCTTAATCTTAGTTCCAATAAACCTAATTGATTGGTCATCCTCATAAATTTATCTAACTATCTAGATGCAAAATTCCTAAAAGTGATCAGTCATTAGAAACTTGAACCTAGAATAAAATATCCACAAAATATAATTAACATGACATATAATCGGAAAATAATTAACAAAGTACTTCACAAATATTCATGTCATGACTTCATCATAAACCTTAGAAAATAACTTGGTTACATATGGAAATAAAAATAAAAGAAAGATAGAACCTGGAATCCATGGCAAAACACATCCCTAAGCTCTTCTTCGCAAATTGCAGAGATGGTGAATGGTAGTATGGTGTGGGTGATATGCGAAGATAGTGAATGGTAGTATGGTGTGGGTGATATGGGTTATGCAAGGGTAGTATATACGGGGGTTTGCGAGCTATCTAGAGAGAGCTTAAGACACCTTATTTATACTAGAAAAACCCTAACCCGTTTGTTTGACCGGATTAGGGAGGACTGGACTGGACTGGACTGTAGTCCCTTGTTTGGTCTGCACCAGGATTAGGTTTAATGGGATTAGGTCTGACTCGCTGGGATTAAACCCCTCACTACGAGTTCTAAGCGAAGCACCCCGATCACCTCCGGACTCGTAAGACCTCTTGCACTCCTGCGCTCCTGCGAGAGAGAACCTCGCTCAACCTCGATCCTCGCCGTGCTCCCTCCTTGCCCTGCTCCCTCATCTTCGTCCTCCTCATCCTCATCTCTGCGTCCTGCTCGCCCTCAACTCCATCCTGCTCGCCCTCATCTGGTAAACTTCGAATCCGACATTATTTCTTCGATTTTTTTTTGCAGATCGTGATATTACTGGGCTTTATTTGATTTAGGTGTTTTGGGTTTGATAAATTTTCAATTATAGACCTCTGCACTTGAACAAATTAGGGTTTTGATTTTTAGGGTCAAATTGAGATTAGAATTTTCAATCATAGCTTGCCGTTGCTCTGGGCTTCGATTGATGGTTGATACATGCTTTTTAAGTTTGTATATCTTTTGATTCTGGTTTTCTAGGGTCTGTAGCTTTTAGATTTTAATTTCTTAACTAGTCAATTGTTGATTTGGATTATAAGTTACAAAACATTGTTGAGTTATTACAAAACATTGTTGAGTTATTTGATTTAGGTGTGTGTACAGTGTGTGTGTGTGCAGTGTGTGTGTGAATGAGTGTGTATGCAGTGTGTGTGTGTGTGCAGTGTGTGTGTGAATGAGTGTGTATGCAGTGTGTGTGTGAATGAGTGTGTATGCAGTGTGTGTGTGCAGTGTGTGTGTGTGTGTGTGTGTGTGTGTGTGTGTGTGTGTGAGGGTAAGAGTGTGTTGCACTCTGTCCCCGTGTGTGTGTGTGTGTGACTGTGTTTGTGTGTGAGTGTGAGTGTAAGTGTGAGTGTGAGTGAGTGTGAGTGTGAGTGTGAGTGTGTGTGCAGTGTGTGTGTGTGTGTATGCAGTGTGTGTGTGTTAGTGTGTTGCATTCTGTCCCCGTGTGTGTGTGTGTGTGACTGTGTTTGTGGGTGAGTGTGAGTGTAAGTGTGAGTGTGAGTGTGTGTGAGTGTGAGTGTGTGTGCAGTGTGTGTGTATGCAGTGTGTGTGTGAATGAGTGTGTATGCAGTGTGTGTGTGAATGAGTGTGTATGCAGTGTGTGTGTGTGTATGCAGTATGTGTGTGCAGTGTGTGTGTGTGCAGTGTGTGTGTGTGTGAGTGTGTATGCAGTGTGTGTGTGTGTGCAGTGTGTGTGTGAATGAGTGTGTATGCAGTGTGTGTGTGTGTATGCAGTATGTGTGTGCAGTGTGTGTGTGTGAGTGTGTATGCAGTGTGTGTGTGTGTATGTATGCAGTATGTATGCAGTGTGTGTGTATGTATGCAGTGTGTGTGTGTATGTATGCAGTGTGTGTGTGTGTGTATGCAGTGTGTGTGTGTATGCAGTATGTGTGTGCAGTGTGTGTGTGTGAGTGTGTATGCAATGTGTGTGTGTGTATGTATGCAGTATGTATGCAGTGTGTGTGTATGTATGCAGTGTGTGTGTGTGTGTGTATGCAGTGTGTGTGTGTGTGTGCAGTGTGTGTGTGTGTGCAGTGTGTGTGTATGAGTGTGTATGCAGTGTGTGTGTGTGTGTGCAGTGTGTGTATGCAGTGTGTGTGTGTGAATGAGTGTGTATGCAGTGTGTGTGTGAATGAGTGTGTATGCAGTGTGTGTGTGTATGCAGTATGTGTGTGCAGTGTGTGTGTGTGAGTGTGTATGCGCTGTGTGTGTGTGTATGTATGCAGTATGTATGCAGTGTGTGTGTATGTATGCAGTGTGTGTGTGAATGAGTGTGTATGCAGTGTGTGTGTGAATGAGTGTGTATGCAGTGTGTGTGTGTATGCAGTATGTGTGTGCAGTGTGTGTGTGTGAATGTGTATGCAGTGTGTGTGTGTGTATGTATGCAGTATGTATGCAGTGTGTGTGTATGTATGCAGTGTGTGTGTGTGTGCAGTGTATGTGTGTGTGTGCAGTGTGTGTGAGTGTGTATGCAGTGTGTGTGTGTGTGTATGCAGTGTGTGTGTGTGTATGCAGTGTGTGTGTGTATGCAGTGTGTGTGTGTGTGCAGTGTGTGTGTGTATGCAGTGTATGTGTGTGTATGTGTGTGTGTGTGTGTGTGAGTATAAAAACAGAGTGTGTGTGTGTGAGGGTAAGAGTGTGTTGCACTCTGTCCCCATGTGTGTGTGTGTGTGTGACTGTGTTTGTGTGTGAGTGTGAGTGTAAGTGTGAGTGTGAGTGTGTGTGAGTGTGTGTGCAGTGTGTGTGTGTATGCAGTGTGTGTGTGTGTGTGTGTGTGTGTGTGTGTATGCAGTATGTGTGCAGTGTGTGTGTATGTGTGAGTGTGAGTGAGTGTGAGTGTGAGTGTGTGTGCAGTGTGTGTGTGTGTATGCAGTGTGTGTGTGTTAGTGTGTTGCATTCTGTCCCCGTGTGTGTGTGTGTGTGACTATGTTTGTGGGTGAGTGTGAGTGTAAGTGTGAGTGTGAGTGTGTGTGAGTGGAAGTGTGTGTGCAGTGTGTGTGTGTGTGTGTATGTATGCAGTATGTGTGCAGTGTGTGTGTGTGTATGTGTGAGTGTGAGTGAGTGTGAGTGTGTGTGTATGCAGTGTGTGTGTGTGTGTGTGTGCAGTGTGTGTGTGAGTGTGTATGCAGTGTGTGTGTGTGTATGCAGTGTGTGTGTGTGTGTGCAGTGTGTGTGTGTATGCAGTGTGTGTGTGTGTGTGTGTGTATGTATGTATGCAGGGTGTGTGTGAGTCTTTGTCAGTGTGTGAGAGTGTGTATGTCCGTGTGTGTGTTAGTGTGAGTGTGAGTGTGAGTATGTATGTGTATTTTGCACATTTGTCCATGAGTGTGTGTGTATGTACTTGGTTTATAACCATGATATTACAATGTGAATGTTTTGTATTGTGTGGGGTTGATGCTGAATTGCAATTTTTTATGGTTGTTGGTTGTAGAGAAGAGGAGGATAAACAGAAGGCTAAGGCTAAGGCTAAGGCTACTGCATTACAGGTGTCCTTTAATTTCCCTCTTCACATGCAATGCCTAGCAATGATAGCAATCCTCATACTAGTGTTCTTAGACACATGTTTATAGATGTTTATAGATGTCCTTAATTTGTTTTTTGTTTTTTTTTTGTTTGGATAGATATGGATCGAAGGAAGCTTTTATTGATCTTATTGTTAGAGATGTCTTATTTGGAGACAATTTGTATTTGTACGATTCTTGTGGTGATGATGCTACGTGGCAAACAGAGACATGTTGAACGACCCACATTGACTAACCGTTCACTTATTAGACGAGAGATTAGTTTGTGTTATCTGAATGGTATAATAGGGAATACTGATACTGAATGTGTCAACGAATTGAGAATGGATAGAATGACTTTTGGCATATTATGCGACTTACTTCGTCAAGATGGGAGGGTAAAAACTGATGGTTTGGTGTCTGTAGAGGAACAGGTGTGTATGACTTTACAAATATTAGCACATCATACTAAGAATCGTAGTGTTGGCGGTAGATTTTATAGGTCGGGAGAGACTATAAGTAGGTATTTCAATAGCGTATTGCAAGGAATTTTGCGATTACAAGGTATCCTACTAAAAGTCCCCCAGCCTGTGCCTATTGATTCTACAGATCCTAGGTGGCGATGTTTTAAGGTATGATGAGAATTTTTTTTCATTTTCCCTAAGCTTTAACTCTTCATTCCCTTTGTATAAATTAACAACAACTTTTTTATTTTTTATTTTTAAGAATTGCTTGGGAGCATTGGATGGAACACACATTGATGTGCATGTACCTGAAATTGACAAACCAAGATACCGAACAAGAAAGGGTCGAGTCGCAACTAATGTGTTAGGTGTGTGTTCAGGAGATATGCAGTTCATATATGTGTTTCCGGGGTGGGAGGGTTCCGCATCAAACTCTAGAGTGCTACATGATGCAATTAGAAGGCCTAATGGTTTTAAGGTACCAGCGGGTAAGACTATTACTTAGTCTCAACTTTGTAAGTTAGGTTTAGTTCTGTTTGTCAACTACAAAACACTAATAAGGTCTGTTTTTTTTTTTCATTAGGTTATTATTACCTTGTAGATGGTGGTTATACAAATGGTGAAGGATTCCTTGCACCCTATAGAGGAATACCTTATCATTTATCTGAATGGGAGGGACGAACACCTTCTAATAAGGAAGAATATTTTAACATGAAGCATTCTAAGGCAAGGAATGTAATTGAACGCTGTTTTGGCTTGCTAAAAGGAAGGTGGTCGATACTAAGGAGTCCATCTTTCTATCCGATAAGGACACAAGGTCGAATAATTACCGCTTGTTGCCTACTACACAATCTTATTAGGCAAGAGATGTCTGTAGATCCAATGGAGAATTTGCCAATAATAGAAGATGGACAAAATACAGAAGAAGGTGAATATGTTGGTAGTGTTCAAACATCGGACCAGTGGACTGCAATGAGGAATGATATGGCTCAGGAAATGTATAATGAGTGGAGAGCAATTAGGAACCAGCAACCGAACTAGCTATATGTGTTAATGATAACATTTTATTTTAGTATTCCCTTTTATCATGCATTTGTTAGATATTAGCACAATGATTGGATGGTATGCAAATTAATTGGATATTATGCAAGTTGATTGGATATTATGCAAGTTGATTGGATATTATGCAAGTTGATTGGATATTATGCAAATTGATTATTTGTATGGTATTTTCCTTCATTAAAATATTTTTTGTTTAGGTATGGATAACGAAATTTTTTTGAATGCTACTCAAGAGCCAAAAGGAAGAAGGCGTAAATGGGAAGCATTTGAGGAAGAAGTATTACTAGGAGTTCTTGAGGATTTTGTTGCTCGGAAGCAACGGTGTGACACCGGTGCTTTCAAACAAGGTACTTTGGTTGAAATAGCAAAAGCTGTCAATGTTTTATGTCCTCATTCAAATATAAAGGCAAATCCACATATTGAGTCCAAGTTGAAGAAATGGAAAAAAACATATAGTATGGTCGTTGACATGATAAACACAAGTGGATTTGCATGGAATGATGTCAAAAAGTGCGTTGAAGTTGACAGTGATGACGCATGGCAAACTTATGTGCAGGTTCATATCCTATTTTATTTATGCATTAGTTATATTATTGCTGCTATATTTGTTACGCATGCTAAATTTTAGTTTTGCTGTGTTGATATAATCTTAGAGAAATAAAGAAGCCGATGGATGGAGAAGCAAACCTTTTCCACTGTTTGATAGATTTGCATATATATTTGGAAAAGATCGGGCTACGGGTAATGTAGCCGAAACCCCTGCTCAAATGGTGGAGGAACAAAGTCATGATCATGTTGGTGAAAGTGATTGGAGGTGAAAATTTTGTTTCTTCAATGAACCAACAAAGCCAACAAAGCACCCCATCTGAAAATAGCCAAAGAAAGAGGAAAAGAGCTGTGGGAAGTTCAAGTGATGGAACCGAGGCAATTATCAGTGGACTGAAAGATTTTTATGTTGAAAGTGGGAAGAGCATGCAAATGGTAACTGAAGCTTTAGTTCAAGGTACTGCAGATCATACTGACATAGCTAATGAACTTGAAGCAATGGGTCTCTCTCCTATGGATCAAATTGATGCATTGTCTCTTATTTTGGATAAACCAAAAAATGTGGGAGTGTTCAGGGCAATCAAACCGGAACTCAAGAAAGTGTTCGTCCAAAGGCTTTTAAGTGACAACGCAAGCGGATGAGGATTTTGGCTAATGTTAACATGGATGTATTTTATTAACGTTAACATGGATGTATTTTATTAATCATACAATCTTATGTTATGACTTATAACTTAGCTTTGCACTAGTATTTTGGCTTATGTTAACTAGCCATTTTGTAAATTATGGAGATCTATTTTGGCTAATGTTAACTAATGTTAACTAGGATTTTCTAAATTATGGAGATCTTATGTACTTGTATTTGTTGAAGTTGCATGTATTGGCCACTATTATTTTTCTTCTGTTGGGTGATAGAGTTTAAATCAAGCTACATTTGCAAATTAAACCCAATTCTATTAGCAGGTAATAGAAACAAAACAATTGTCAATTTTTTTTAAGATTCATAATATACATGGCAAAAATATGCTCCAATTAACCCATATCATGAGATTTGTAGCATTACTCTATTACACAATGGCAAAAATTTGTAGTCCTAGTCTAAGCAAACACAAATCTGGTGAACAATACTGTTTTTCTTATCCTGCTTCTTAGTCCGAGACTGCACCAAACGCTTCACTAAGTTAGTCCAGCTTAGTCCAGTCTAAGCCAGTCCAGCTTAGTCCCGGCAGCTAGTCCAGTCCGAGACAGTCCAGCGCAACAAACGCACCAAAAGGTCTGGGAGAAACTCTCCTAAATAAAACAAACTCCTAAACAATTAATGACACAAACTAGGAAAGAATCCTTCTTGGCTTGGGAAACACGTCATCTGTCTTGCATGCCAGTTTTGGGATCGATTTTATCTTCTGGAAAGTTCTGTAAAAATATAGGAAACGTAACTTTATCTCTTATCTTTCCAAGCATATATCGCATGCCACTAGGAAAAATCGGGAAAGCCTTCAAATATTCATTCTCCCACAGCTGCACAGTTCTGACGGGAAAACAACTTCCGCATGATTGATTTGTAAAACTGGAAATCGGGAAAGCCTTCAAATATTCATTCTCCCACAACTGCGCAGTTCTGACGGGAAAACAACTTCCGCGGGATTGATTTGTAAAACTGGAATGAATGGCTCTATGGAAAATATGAAATTCGGACACAACAATCTTCAGCCTCTTAGCTTCCTTTTTCAATTGGCCTTGCATCAAAATTCCTCCGGAAAGTCGAATTATCACCAAAAACGTTCTAAGTGTGCAGTATGGCTGAAACTGAGAAAAAGAAAGTAATAAGGCTCTTTTATAATCAATTCCTTAACAAAACTTAAGGATAATTAATATGAAAGTATGATAAATAATGCACCTAAGTCTAAGCCGGCCCTTTTGTTGGAATTTCTTATGGTAAAGTTGAGTGCAAGGTTGTGGTTGAGAATGTTGTTTCTGGCGGCAACGAAATCAAATTGGGTGAGAGATGCGTCAGTGATGGTGATCTTGGGCTCATTGGGATGGACGAATACCCAGATTAAGGAGTAGGAGGAAAAGGCTGTTACGCCGAGGATGGCGAGGATGGCGAGGATGGCAAGGATGACAGGAACGCAGCTGCAGTAGTCACGCCATGGACGAGGCATAGTGTACTATGTTGAACTAATGCAAACATACGTATAAAGTTTAAAACACACAAGGGTTTAAGGGAAAGTTTTGGCTTTGTCTTATGAACAAGTGATGATACTGCAGTTCTCCGTACGCGTGAGAAGAGTACTCTTTCATACAATTCTGATTTATAAGCTAAGGCATTTATATAGCCTTCAAATTAACCCTAATTCAAGTAGGAAAGCATATAGGATAAAGGGACAGTAATACTATTACGACCGGGAAAAGGAAGCTATATACTCAATCCTTGTGGAAGAAGAGTTAGAACTACGGTTTAATGGTATTCATCTTAATCTGAATGTCGGCAATGACGAATTCACAACTGATTTATCTTCCCATCCCATTCTGCATTGGTATAAATATACTGTTGCATAAAAAATCCTTAGTGATGAAAGAATGCACATAATAAATTACCTAAAAAACTGAAAAATGGGGAGTACTGATTCAAACATGTGAGAGCTCGTTTGGATGTGCTTTTAAAATGACTGAAAGCGCTTTTGGTGAAAATGTTTTTGGAATCAATCCTTAGTAAAAATGCAAGTAAATTCTGAAAAAGTACTTAAAGTGCTTCCTGGAAGAAGCACATGGTGCTTCTTGCAAAAAGCACTGTAAGTGTTTTTGGAACCAAAAAACATTTTCTCTAAAAGCGCTTTCAGTCATTTTAAAAGCACATCCAAACGAGCTCTTACATGTTTGAATCAGTACTCCCCCTTTTTCAGGTTTTTAGGTAATTCTTTTTCCACAAGTTTGAATCGGTTGTGAATTCGTCATTCCTGACAATTAGGCTAAGAGAAATACCATTAGACCGTAGTACTAACTCTTTTTCCACGAGAATTTAGTATATAGCTTCCTTTCTTGGTCGTAATAGTATTACTTTCCCTTTATCCTATGTGCTTTCCTATTTGAATTAGGGTTAATTTGAAGGCTATATAAATGCCTTGGCTTACAAATCACAATTGTATGAAAGAGTACTCTTCTCAGGCGTACGGAGAACTCCAGCTTCATTACTTGTTCGTAAGACAAAGCCAAAACTTTCCCTTAAACCCTTGTGTGTTTTAAACTTTATACGTACGTTTGCATTAATTCCACATTGTAGTACACGATGCCTCGTTCACGGCGTGACTACTGCAGCTGCCTTAGTGTCATCCTCAACATCCTCACCATCCTCGCCATCCTCGCCATCCTCGCCTTCCTCGGGGTAATAGCCTTTTCCTTCTACTCCTTAATCTGGTTATGTGTCCTTCCCAATGAGCCCAAAATCACCATCACTGACGTATCTCTCACCCAATTTGATTTCGCTGCCGGCAGAAACAACATTCTCAACTACAACCTTGCACTCAACTTTACCATCAGAAATTCCAACAAAAGGGCTGGCATAGACTACCGTGGCATCCAAGTCATTGGCAAATACAGAAACAAGAAGTTTTTTGTTGCAAGTTTGAGTTCGACACCTTTTTACCAAGACCACAAGAACACCACCGTTGTGCCTGTAGTTCTTCAAGGGCAGCAGTGGGTTAAGTTTCGAAAACATGACGTTTCTAAGTTTAACTTGGAGACTGCGGCCGGTGTTTACAACATTCGTGTAGAGTTTCGTCTTCGGATCAGATACAAACGCGTCAGGATATTGAAGAAAATTACGGACTCACCGAAGATCTATTGCAAGCAAGTGAAGGTTCCATTGAGTGGTTATAATGAAACATCTGCAGGGGGTTTCAAATTCAACCCTACCAAGTGCAAGAATGTTCCAATGAAAAAAAGGTGAAAGAAAGATTGTTGAGTAATGAGTATATTGTGGCATGCAAATTGGAGGTTCCTGTGAATTCGAACGGAAAGTCTTGTTAACATTTTAGAGTGCCTAGTTCAAATTAAAGGCTTAGTTTTATATGTTTATTTTGTGTTTTTTTTTTAATCTCTTTGAGCTTTTGTTCTTTTGTTCTTCTGCTCTTTTGTTCTATTCTGTAATCTACGGTTTGGGTAGTGATAGGGAGATCAAATTTTTTAAATCAAATAATGTGGTTGTAAATTATTGGATTATTAATTAAGTGTCAGTTAATGTGTTTATCTCTTATTGGTGACACATCATTTGATTTGCAAATTTGATTTAAAGATTTGGTCTCCCTAACATTATCCACTCACTCATTGCTGATGGTACCACACTAATAAAACAACAACATCAAGAAACCTTTGGAATGTTCTCTTATTAACAATAGCGTCAATTACTTTAAGGTTTACCGATGAGTTTTTGTTGATCCAGCCAAAAGCTACAATGGATCCTTCTTGACACATTGTTTTCAAATGAAAATAATATTGTAAATCTTATTTCTCCGTATGCATATTTTCTTGGCTTTGCGTCCTTAGTTTTGGATTTTTTTTAAAAAAAATTACGATATTTTATTTATTGATAAAAATGCATTACAATTACATATTATGAAGAACTCGGCCCCCAAAAGGATCCTTGCAAACTAGATCTAAAAATATTACAATAAAGCATCACTACTCGCAAAGCAATGAGTAGACTCCAAGCATTGTCCGAGCTCATCGAGAACCGCATGATTACTTAGATCTATAAAACTATTAAATTTCGTGTTACAACGAGATCATGTGAGAACAAAATCTCAAACCAAAAATTGCGATAGAGAGTACGATGCCCATGGGTCTATTGCACCACCTAATCACCTCCATCGAAAACTGTGCTTGCTATTTCCATGGCTGCCTCTTCTTACTTGGAGGCATGCTCGGAGCAAAGGGTCATGCGGGTGTGACGGACCCAAGCGCCGGGGCTTCTCCCTCTTGGTCTCCTCCGGTGCAGGGAGTGGTGAAGGTGAACGTGGATGCCAGCAGTTGGAAGCGGGTGAATGAGTGTTGCCATATTGGGGTCGTGCTCCGTGACTCTTCCTCTCGTTGCTTGGCAGTGCGAAGGGAGGTCGTGGCCCCTAGTGCGTTAGTGGCTGAAGCAAGGGGTGTTTTGGAGGGATGTGTGATGGCTAAGCAGATGGGGCTTCTCGAGTATTGTGATGGAGTCGGACTCGAAGGAGATTATCTCTCGGCTAAATGGAAGTATTGACCAAGGAAATTGGGAGGTCTTCCCGACCTAGTGGGAGATTCACAGGGAAGGTGAGGGCTTCAATTCGTGTGCCTGGTCTTGGGTACCAAGATCAGCCAATGGAGCGGCGGATTATGTGGCTTTGCATGCTGGTGCAGAGATGTGCGACTTAGTCTGGGTTCGACTCCCATTTTCGTTTGTACGTTTTATGAACAAGGATGGTCTACCTTGCCCTCCAACTTAGCTTTTGTTTGATGCAAGTTAAGGGTGACACGAATGGTTCTTCGTGTCATAGCTTTTCCTTTAGTCTTGTTTTCATGTATGTAGTTGTTTGCCCTTTGTGGCTTTCTGTACTTCTCTTTGGCTTCGGCGCTGGTTAATGATATTTTCTAGTTCTTCAAAAAAAAAAAAAATCATTGCCATGACCCTAGAACACCAAATGAAGTAAATTCAGCAAATCAAACAACTCCACCTTTCACACATAAATCCAAAAGATCCGAAAGAGGTAGCACATCAAAACGAAAGTTAAAAACAAGCACTCTCCTATGGAGAGCAAACAAACTAGCAAACTCTCCTACAAAGAGAAATCAAACCAAACTCCAAGACAATTCTTCAAAATTATTAAATAGAAACAAAATAAAAGAATAAAATCATGTTATCGATCCACATTCCGGACATCGGAAAGCTATATCGCTGCACCTGCTAATGTCGTACTAACTAAACTCAATCTCAACGCAAATTGACATTTTCCATGGCTTTCTGCTTCAACCTTATATCGAAGGTGATAACTGGATTCAAAACCTTGTGTTAACTGTGTGCGTGAGTCAAAAGACAAAGGTTATCAAGCTGACTACAATGTTTCACGGCAATAATTCAACACCAAAAAATGTAAACGGAAAGTGAGAGGAAAGAGACGAAGAATGATTGTCAAGAAGATTGTCGCCGACTCCAAAGCTAAAGGTTGTAGTTGGTGGCAAAGAATTTTTCGTTTGGTTTTTCTCTGACGGCTAGTTTTGGATCCTTTTAATAGTCAACTCTCCCACACCCATCCTCAATAACGGCTCTAATAAGATATAAGTCCATTTACACTCATTTATTAGATTTAGATATACTATGCTTGGATGAGAGAAATAAAATTCGAACCTTGACAAAAATCTGAATTTATAAATTGACATGCACTAATTCTCTTGTTTAGATTCATAAATACAAAAATTTAGAATTTTTCGCGTGGAAGAAAAACTTACAATTTGAGACCTCCAATTCCAAAGTTTAAATTGCTTGTAAATAGGTATCATTCCCAAACTTCTGTGAGTGAGTTTAAAATAACAAATTCCGTATTCAAATTCTATTATTATTTTAGGTTAACCAAACAAGAAAATTCACAAATTCTATAAAATAAAATTCCGCATATCAATTTTTGTGATTTTAAAATTCTTTAATAATCTTAAATTTACTAATCAAACGAGAGTGTTCGAGAACTAATAAAAATCATCTAAGTATTAATCGTACTTGGTTCTATTGTGCTTTCTCATGATTTCTCAACCTCTGATCCTAATTCGGGTCATAAACATATCTTCCTGGAACTACAAATCTACATGCGCTTTTGCTCAGATAACCTCTTCCATCCTCATCCTATCTTCCAAAGGAGTGGCCGTGCTTTTGAGCTATGGCCTTGTGCTCAGCAGCTCGATCACGACGACTCCAAAGATAAAGCGGCGGCGATATCAAATTCCACTGATCGATTTGTTTGTTATCCACGTCAACCGATCCAGGAAGATAAAATGACTGCACAGAGACAAGAGCCACCATGACACTGAGATTCTAACATACAAACTCAGGAAACTGAGATTCTAATATATTAGCTTTACCTTCCCAGATAATAACCGATCATCCTCCCAAATCAGCTCATAGGGTGATTTCTTTCTATCCAACCTGGTGGACGGCTTACATGAGGAACATAATAACAAATTTGGGTCGAATATAATGAAAGGCAAGAAGTATGCGTGTCCATGCACATTCCCGTGTGCATGGACATTCCCCAGACACCCAATGAGGGTGCATTTGTGTGTTTGTGAGTAAGCGAGATCAGAGAGACAGACAATGAGGGTGCATGCATACTACCTTTGTGTTTCTGGTGGAACAATAAGAATGAGGAGCTTTGGCTCAAATTCAAGAGCCTTGTCAATGAACTTGTTCGCCAAAGCTGCTTTGACTCCAAAAGGAGGGTTCAGTCCAATGATCTGCTCAAGAAGCAAATATAAGGAAATAGTGAGGTTTCGTACCCAGACATCTTGTTATTTAAAAAACGAAGCCTCGATTTTTACCAATGGCCCCCCTTTCTGTAACTCCTCTCTTTTGACAGTCATCCAATCCTTCTTCTCAAAATTAAAATCGTTCTGCCAAATCAGAATGTACATCAAAACAAGAATTTCCAACATTTTTTGTTTTTGTTTTTTAGCATTTAAATCAGCACATGCATATAATCCCTAAATAAGTACATTCGCCCATGAGCGGTAGGTCTCGGGTTCGAGACTTGGGAGCAGCCTCTCCATAAATAGGGGTAAGGCTAGCCGACATTCACATCTCCCAGACCCTGTGTAAAACGGGAACCTTGTGAACTGGGTACGACCTTTATGCATATAATGCTCTACAAACCAACCTATATAAGAGAACATAAGAAGAGGCAAATAACCACAATAAAAATAAACATTTTAAAATAACTTTATTAAGCACAAATGACGCTGATCGGAATCAAGAACCAGGTATAGAAATCAAGTGTGGGTTGTCCAAATTTCATTTCTGCTATGCCCAAGACCCATTAAAACCCAAAACTTCAATACAGTAGGGATTCAAACGGGCAGCAAACGACTGTAAGTACTCGCAAATCTGTAAGAAACAATTTCAATACAGTAGGTCCCCCTTGTAAAGATTACTCAAGAGCTTCAGAAATTAAGAAAAAACAACAAAAATAGCCGAAAACACTTCTCTGTGTGATAAACTGTCGGTAAAATGTATGAGCAACCACATTTGAATATGTTGTTGATCTGTACTGTAAGAAATCTGCAGCTTCTCAAAGTAATGCGCACCGCACACCACTATTTCTGCTCAGAAGGAAAATAAGAGGGGTGAATGGAGGGGTAGAGAAAAAGGGAAGGAAGAATGGGACATCTCTTGTTTGGTAGGAGAGGAAAAGTGGAAGGGAAGCAGACCTCTCAAGGCCTCCCATAACCAATGGGGTCCAATACCATAAAGGTTGGTGAGATAAAAGATGAGAAGATTTTGTGCGCGTCAACCTATTTTAGCAGTGATATGCCTTAAACTTATTTTCCTCCCCGTCTACCAAACAAAATTAGGGGATATGATGGTTTAAGCCAAACATAGTGTAAGAGACCAATGGAAGAAGCAAGCGTTTCAGACAACATGCCCAAATTCTTAATAAAAATGTCAAAGTATTACGGCAGGTGACCCATACCACCGTGTTTACAGAGATCATAATCATATGCGATGGGCCTTACAAGAACTTAAATAATGGATATTACGGGGTGGTTTGGGAGTGAGGTGCTTAAAAAAAAGCATCCATGAAAAAAAGCTGTGAGAGTTTTAGGTGTTTGGTAAACTAAAAAAAAAGGGCTTATTTTGGAAGCTGCTGTGAGAATAAGCTGAAATCAAAAGAAAAGCTGAAGCAACTATTTGCAGCTTTGGAAAACTGGCTTTTTTTTCAAAGCACATGAAGCTACAGTGCTCCTTTAATGAAAAAACCCACTATCAGACTGTTTTTTTTTTTTCAAAAGACTTTTACAAAAAAGTTTACCAAACACTCTGCTGATTTATTTCACAGCCGCTTATTCTCACAGCACAATCGCTTATTCTTACAGCAGCTTTTTTTCAAAGCACAGCAATAACAAACCAGCCTTGTCTGTTCAAGCTTTTTGCAAGTCATAGTTTTTATACAAGCAGTTCTTCCCTGTCTGTTCAAGCTTTTTGCTCATTAGGATACTGAAGTCATTTGGAACTGGTTTGGTATTGCTGTGCTTTGAAAAAAAGCTGCTGTGAGAATAAGCGGCTGTGAAATAAATTAGCATAGTGTTTGATAAACTTTTTTGTAAAAGTGCTTTTGGAAAAAAAAGCAGTCTGATAGTGGGTCTTTTCATTAAAGGAGCACTGTAGTTCTGTGTGCTTTGAAAAAAAGCCAGTTTTCCAAAGCTACAAATTGCAGCTTCAGCTTTTTCCTTTGATTTCAGCCTATTCTCACAGCAGCTTCCAAAATAAGCCATTTTTTTTAAGTTTACCAAACACCAAAAACACTCCCAGCTTTTTTTCATAGGAGCTTTTTTTAAAATCACCTCAACCCCAAACTGGGGCGTAAATCAGGTGCTCTTAACTCAAAATTGTACAAGAATATATACCTAATACTTGTGCACATAGAAAACTAAGAACACTAACAATTATTAATAAAGCGCAAGGTCGGTATCCAAAATGAACATCCCAGAACGCGGAAACCATTTTCCAAAGATAGCTCGCTTGCAATTTTCTGTTTTAAAATTTTTTAGAGAACATAAATTTGTAAGTTGCACTCGAGTTCATACATTATCAAGATAACTTAATTAACAACTATTATATTCTTCCCATGGGAAATCTGCTTTATATAAAATCTATAGTATCATAGGAATGAGGCAATCTCTAACCGAGGGCTGGCCAGAGGGCTCGTTTTAGCCCTCTGCCCTCCAAGATTTCCCAAGATATTAATATTTTAATGAACAGTACATGACCATATTTGCCTCCGTCTCCAACCGAGGGCCAAAGGGCCATAGGGCCAAACATAATTTATTATTTAAAAACTACAACTTAAATGTTTTTAAAAATGTTGTTTAAGTTTCATGTTGTATAATTTTTATGTTGGTTAATGTTATTTAATGTTGTTTCATATTGTTTAATGTTGTTTCATGTTACTTAATTTAATTTAATGTTGTATAATGGCTTAAGAAGTTATAGGAAAAAAAATAGAATTTAAAAAAAATATGAAACAAATTTTGTGAAATAGAAGTTATAGAAAAAAATGGAATTAAAAAAAATATGAAACAAATTTTGTGAAATAGAAGTTATAGGAAAAAAATGAAATTTAAAAAAAATATGAAACAAATTTTGTGAAATAGAAGTTATAGGAAAAAATAGAAGTTATATGAAAATTTTTGTAAATAAAAAATAATAATAATAATGTAAAAAAAAAAAAAATCAAATCAAATGCAATGGCTAGTAGCCGTTTCATTTGAATTTTAAAAAAAAAAATCCTGTCGGTTATAACCGACAGGAATAACGAAACATTAAAAAAACAAATAGCCAGCCCGGGGCTGGCTGACTAGCCGCAAGCAGCCAGCCCTTTGGCCCTTTGAAATTCCGTGGGGCTCTCCTAGATTCCCGAGCCCTCTGGCCTAGCCCTCGGTTGTAGACGGTTTTAGGGCTATTTTCGGCCCTCTGGCCCTCTGGACCCTTCGGTTGGAAATCTGCTTTGTATAAAATCTATAGTATCATAGGAATGAGTTGGTTTCTCTTGCTATATATTGCACACTTTTTAGGGTGACATATTCCACCCCTGTAATTTCCCCAAAATTGCACTTTGGTCCCTCACCTCAAAGGTTACCCTGTCCAAGGTTTTTCAAACATTGTCATGTCTGCCTTTCCTTATTCAAATATTTTAACCTAAGCGGCACGCTTAGAAATTATGCGTGGACGCCATCAGTGTCACAGATTAATTAGGTGTGGAAATTTCTCTTGAATTCCAATAATGTCATTAAAAGTCTGTATTAGGGGGACTAATTTAGTTTTTAAACATTAATTTTACGTTCAAGTTTCGCATGATTATTTTAGGATGTTTTTCTTATAATGGGAACGCCTATATATAATAAGTATGTGAAGTGACTCATGTTTATTAGCATGGGAGGTCAAGACAAGATATAAATTGCACTTGCAACACCAAAGTACTAAAGATTTCACAGAAACAAGTATATACATGCTTACCATATCTCCAGGCTAAACATACCAATGGAGCCTATCGACAATCTGCACATTCAATGCGTCATTTTATCATTCTCTTTGGTATTAGTTATGCACATTCAAGTTTAATAGAGAGATAACCACACAAAAGATAAACAAATGGAGAAAACTGTTTGAACGAGGGAGGCAACAATCAAACTTTTACACATCAATGCAGTGTTTCAAGTGGCTGAACAATATGGGAAAGAGGTAATAATATAAAATTAAACGAACTATACTTGCAACTATATTTGAAAGAGTCCTGCATCTAATTAACTTTTGTTTGATGGCAGGACCAATTTACATGGAAGTCATACATACCACATCATAATGTGAAAACAGGACAGGAATTTTTTTTTTGAGAAGAAACGATAACAATTTATTAAAACAATAACAAGAATTACAAAATAGTGGATAAGAAATCCACCATCCAGCAAAACTAGCTAAGACCTCTCAAGTAGATCTATCTACAAGTAACTAAAACTGAACCAAAATCATTTTACGGCTGCTAACATATCCCACACTATATGAGAGAGAATAATCCCTGAACTCATTCGAAACTGATGCCCAGAGGGTTGCCCAGTATCTTACTCTACCCCATAGTTCCCCACTCCATTATAATCCTCAAAACTCTTCTATTACGCTCCAACCAAATGTTCCAAAAAACTGCCAACACCAAACAGCCCCACAAAGCTTTAGCTTTCCTCCCCTTTCCTAAAGCCTTGAACTTGGTGCTTAGAAGCTCGAAACAACCCTTTGGAATGACCCAACTAGCTCTAAATTCCTGGAACAATTTCCACCACAACTGTATTGAGTAAGAACAATGGAGAAAAACATGATTAACACTCTCCTCAGATTTACACAAGCTGCACCAATGGGGAGAAATATAAATAAAAGGCCTTTGCCTTTGAACTTGATCACTGGTGTTCACACCTTCCCAATAGCCACTAACCACACAAGAACTTTGACTTTTGGAGGAATTCTTGATTCCCAAATCTGAGAAAAGGGTGGAAAATGTTGCACATATCCATTGTTGCACAAGAAAGAGCTATAGGATTTGCAAGTGCACAATCCTGATATAGTTTCCACCTTCTATTATCCGCTCGTGATTGAATCAAACGAACATTTTCCACCTTTGTGTAATAACCTAGCCACCTCTGCTGATATAGTTTCTGAAACACCCCAACCCCCTTTTATATTTTAAAAATAGTTTTAGTTCTTAAATGGTGAACCACGTGGGGTCCACCTTATGATTTTTTTTGTTTTCCCCCGGTCTCTCTCTCTCTCTCTCTTCTCTTTCTCTTTCTCTTCTTCAACTCTCACTCTCCCTTATCACTCCCTCTAGTGCTCTCTCCTCCCCGGCGACCAACACCCCCACACATTAACAACCTCACCAACTCGATGTGAAGACCTCGAACTCAGGCCCAGGGCCGTGTTGTCCCGACACCCTGTGGTGGCAACACCACTGTTCATCTCCCTTCCCCATCATTTTGTCGACAAGCTTCCACCACCTCTGACTTGGTAAGTCTTAGAAACACCTCAAAGGTTTATCTTTTCATCCCTATAGTTCTTTTCTGACCACGTTGTTGTGTTTTGGATGTCAAACCACGAAGAAACACATTGGGGAGACTTCCCCGGATTCCGGCGAGGAATCCGTCACCTTCGAGGCACTTTCCGGCCAAACTACGGTGATTTGTCTAGCATGTAAGGTATCGATCTCTTCGTCTCCTTGAGTACTACAACTTTCCTTTTTGTTTCACCCAATTTCATTGAGTATTGAAGAAGTTATACCCATTTGAATCTTAACCAGTTGTCGGCGAGTCTGACAGATTTCTAGGCGTTTTCTGGCCAAACCACAGCGAGTTGGATATTGTGCGAGATACCATTCTCTTCATATCTTCGAGAAGAACAACTTTCATTCTTGTTTCACTTAATTTCGTTGAGTTTTGACAAAGTTATGGCCATTTAAATGTTGTACAGTTTCCGGCTGATTTCCGGCTTTCTCTCCTATTGGGTCTAGCGACCCACCAAACCCAAGGCCTTTGGGCCTTCCCTGCCGAGCCCAACCTTTTTGGTTGTGAGGCCTTTGGGCCGTGAGTGTGTTGTGTGTGTTGTGTGCCGTGGGTGTGTATGTGTGGGTTTGGGCCTAAGCCCAAACCACCCATTTTCACCCTAACCCTTTTTAACCAAAAACCTTAGGACCCTAAACCCAAAACCCAATAGATCCTAATCCTATTTAACCTAAACCCTAATCTGGATTCAAGCCTGAAACCCGTTTGACCTAGTTTGACCGTTGACCCTCGGTCAACGTTGACTTTAGGGTTGACTTTTCGGGTTTTTGTCCGGGACCCTTATTAGGGTAATTCGACGTCTTGAACCCATTTCCAATGTCTGTTTTCCCAAATTCAATCGTTTAAGTAGAGTTTGACTAAATGTGCTATTTATGTGCTTAGGGCAATTATTGTGACGCTTCTGTCTTCGCTAGTGGCGCAATTTTTGGCGAATAAGTACTGTGAGCGGATCCCTTCTAAAATTACATGATTTTATAATTCAATTGCATAAATGAATAGCATGCCTTACGAGTTTATGATTTAATTTATGATAAGCATGTTTATTGAATATGTTGATTTTCGTCTCGTGTTTTTGGTGAGGAATTAATTGTTAGCCTATATTGAGCTATATTTTAATATATCGTATTTTCTATAAAAACCATGAACTGGTAGACCATCTGATGGATGACGATAGGATGCTAGAACATGTTTTTGAAAACCCTCTTATAGTATAGACGATAGATGACTTTATACTATGAAGTGGTTATTTTTTAGAGGCGTAACTATTTGTGCGTACCTAGTGGACACTATGCCGCCTGGGGCGAGGATCTGGTGTTGGCAGTTAGGCTGGGAGAAATAATCCCTAGCGAAAGGCTGAGGGACACGGAGACAGGCATTAGGCCGGGAGGGAGTTATCTCTGGCTACGGGCATAAAGACTTAGGTGCAGGCATTGGGCCGGGAGTTATTATTATTCAGTGATCTTACTAGCAGCACACAGCGCTTACGAGACGATTTACGAGATGATTTACGCGATGTATATTTTGTGATGTTTTCCGCGTTATACCTCTTGAGATGTTTTATGGCATGCTAGTGTTTCTAAAAAGCTATCACTTATTATGTTAGTAGTTTCTTTATTTATATAAACTGTGGGGGTTAGTATGTTGATAACTGTTTTATTATTATTATATATATATAAACTTGGTCCACTCACCTTTATTTTGCGCCCACATTCAGGACTTAGGATCAAGACACCTAATCCCGGCGTCAAGACACTTTTGCAGCAGCATCTTCAAATCCTCTCGGGGTAGGACCCACTTCTTTATTCATTCAATTTTATCTTAATTCTTGTTAGTGACTAGATTTAGTTGTATGTTCTGAACACGTTCCTAAATTGTTAATTCATTGTATTTAAATTCATAACCTTTTTTTTTTAATTTCTTATTCTTAGCTTTTGTATCAATTAATGGCTTCTTCACCCACGGGTGTCAGCCAGCATGTGCCTATCTTGGTATTTAGGGAATATCAGGATCGGGGCATGTCAGATTGGTATCAGAGCGTGGTTTGTTCGGAGCATACTTAGGATTCTCTTCTATTCTCGTAAAGTGTCGGTTTTGACATCATTTGGATGTCAGGACTTCTAGATTTGGTGTCATTCGGTGTAGTTGCGCGAACCTTTCTCTGTTTGAATTGTCACATTCTTATTGAAATTCAAGAATTCGTGTCGGGATTGTGCCTCAATAGTAATGAAAAGGATTGTTGGACGACTTTCAACATAGGATGATACTCTGCGACATGCGTTCCCTGGGAATGACGGGCAGAGTCATATCTCTTGGAAATTGCTCGAAATATTTGGAGTGCGTGTTAGAGAAAACGGCAAACGCTAATTATTGTGAAATCTAATAAGTGGTGATTAGTGGGATCAAAGCAATTTTCTCAGATTCATTACCACTGAAGAAGTTTATGTAAATCTTTGGAACAAGTCCTCGGCGATTATTCTATCGATAACCTTCTTGATTTCTCTAGCGACGAAGTTAAGTTCCTTAACCTTTGACTGTCAGCTTTACACCAAATTCTTCGAGTGTTGACTTTGTTTACATTAATTGCTTTTCTTAGGAAACTCCTTGGTAACAGACATTCTCATCAATTTCTAAAAGGAGTTGCAATTCTTATTGTTTTCGTAGTTGGAATTAGATGATGAAGATCCAAACTTGTTTGGATAAACAGATTCCTTGAACTTCACCTAGGTTTGGTACTCGGTGGAAAACCCTAGCTCCTTGTCCATGTACTTTTCGATAGAGACGGACTTAGCTTCTTGCTTGTAGCCCAACTGATCAGTACTCTTGTCCACTAAATGTTCAGCCTTGTAATTTTCAGTGTAATGGCTTGAGACTCTACCATATTCATCATTGTATGAAGATCGAGCTTGGCTCTAAACTTCTCTGGACTCATTAAGCCTTGGTTTGCTCAATAGCATCACTTTAAGATAGCCAATCATATCACTACATACATATGTAGGCTACTTCGTATCTTTCTTCTTCATCATTCTGTTGATTCAGAGGTTCTATGTTTAATTTTTGAACTTTGAAACAGCTCTCACAAAGTATTGTGAATTTCAAATTGTCTTTGGCCTTGGCAAATCTTATTATCGGTTCTTAACTATTCTTGATGTTTAGACCTATTTCCTTTTTGGCTAAGAAACCAGTTGACCATACTGTGATGATTTACAAGATAATCATAAACAATGACTTCTATTTCTGCATCTTCACCTTCCTTCGCTTATTCGTCTCTCAATTGTAAAACTGGATCATGTTAGAACAATATATCGAGGGTGAAAAAAAAAAAATTTTTTGTTCTCGGCTTGGTTTCTAGTTCAAATCCTGATATCTTGTATTTTATATTTAATGGACTTGTTTTTATCATCAAATTCTTTAGTATTCTTTCAGCTTTCTCAACATGATTTCTCGCTCAATCAGTGAGGAAATCATGGTCAATCGATTCGGCGAATGCGTACGCCTAGTTTCATAACGATGCTAGCAAGAATATTTGGAACATAACCTGTACACAAGCTTACCAGTCTTATTGAGAAGATTTTCTTTTGGCTTAAGGTTTGAGCCGTCTTTTGGTAAGTGTTGAGTTTTGGTTTCAATATTTGTTGTATATTTCATTATGAATGTTATAAGAGAGTGAAGGAAACTCTTATAGAGAGCCAAAAGAAAGCTACAATAGATTGTAGGATAACTACACAAACACAATCCCTAAAATCTGCCCTAACAAGTGGAAAAGCAAAAACCAAATTACAAGTAAAGAAGCTTTTACAAGCAACTAAGAAAGGTTGATGTAAGGTGAATGACAAGCTATGGAAAGGTTGATGTAAGGTGAATGACAAGCTATGGAAAGTGAGGTTGATGTAAGGTGAATGACAAGCTATGGAAAGGTTGATGTAAGGTGAATGACAAGCTATGGAAAGTGACTTTAGCTTATGACTTAGCTAAAGTGAGGATGACAACTCATACATACAACTCATCCATACAAACTGGTTTCAATACACCCTCTCAAGCTGGATCAAGGGGATTGATTGATCCAAGCTTGCACAACAAACGCTGAAACTGAGTAGAGTCTAGTGCTTTTGTGAATAAATCAGCAAGTTGATCGTGGCTGCGTGTGAACACGGTGTCTATCACCTTGGATTGAACTTGAGCACGAATATAATGGCAGTCAACTTCAATATGTTTGGTCCTTTCATGGAATATTGGATTGGAGGCAATGTGCATGGCAGCTTGGTTATCACAATACAAGGACATAGGTGCCATGCTTGTGAATCCGAGCTCGGAAAGAAGACCTTTCAACCATATGAGTTCACAGGCTGTTGCTGTCATAGCCCTATACTCAGCTTCGGCACTAGATCGAGCAATAATAGTTTGTTTCTTGCTCCTCCAAGTGATAAGGTTCCCTCCAACAAATGTACAAAAACCTGTTGTGGATTTTCGATCAAGGGCATTTCCAGCCTAGTCAGCATTTGTGTAGGCCAAGATGTGATTTGATCCATTGTTCTTCATAATTAGCCCCCTTCCTACTGAGCCCTTGAGATATCGAAGTATTCTCTTGACGATTTCCCAATGAACTAGAGTAGGAGAGTGCATAAACTGACTGGCTAGGCTAACTGAATATGAGATATCAGGCCTAGTAATGGTGAGATAAATAAGTTTCCCAACCATTCACTGATAACCACTAGGGTCCGAGAGAGGTTTACCTTTTTCATGCCACTGAAGTTTGCTAGCTAGGGGTGTCTGATCTGGTTTACATTCCATCATGTTAGCTTCATCTAGAAGATTGAGAACATACTTTCTTTGATTCAAGAACAGTCCATTTGAAGAGGTAGCCACCTAAATTCCAAGAAAGTATTTCAAGGGCCCCAAGTCTTTAATGGAATTTTTTTGGTGAAGTGACTGCTTAAGCGTCTTGATTTCACTTATATTGTCACCTGTAATAATTAGGTTGTCAACATATATAAGCACAACCAATTTGCCAGCAATACTACTTCGAACAAAGAAAAAAGAGTCAGTATGACTCCTTTTGAACCCTGCAGCTTTAAGGACTGAACTAAGCTTCGAATACCAAGCTCGAAGGGACTGTATGAGACCATATATGGCTTTGTGAAGTCTGCAGACCTTGTTGGGTTCATTTTCTCTTGGATGACCAGGAGGCAACTTCATGTACACTTTTTCTTCAAGATCCCCATGAAGAAATGGATTCTTCACATCTATTTGGAATAAGGGCCATGCATTATTGACTGCCACATAAAACAATACCCTCACTGTGTTCATTTTGGCAACAGGAGCAAAGGTCTCCTTATAGTCAATGCCATAGGTTTGAGTAAAGCCTTGAGCTACTAACTTCCATTGGAGTTGAATTTGGTCTTATATATCCACTTACTTCCCACGACCGTCTTGCCATTTGGAAGATCCACCACACTCCATGTCTGGTTGTCATTCAGAGCTTGAAGCTCTTTAGTCATAGCATCTTGCCACTCATGCATGCATGTGGCTTCATGAAAATTCCTTGGTTCGAAAGTGTGGGACACTTTGTTAAGGAAAAAAGTATGAGAAGATGAGAATCTGTGATAAGAAATGGCTGCAGAGATAGGACGCCTTGCAGTGTAAGTAACATACTCTTGTAACCTCACCGGTGGATGTCTATCTCGTGTAGGATTTCTTCGGTGCACTTATAGCTTGCTGATTTTCTTGAGCTTCTAATGGTTCAGATGAGCTTGGTACTGCATTAGTTACACTCTCAGTGAGTTGAGAATTATCAGTGCTGATATGAGCAGGAGTGACTTCATGAATTTCTGCTAGAATAGGTAGTGGAAATAGGTTCATAAGATCTTCCATATTAGCATTAGTCTCCAACCCTTTGTGGAAATAAGGTGAATATTCATCAAACCGCACATCTCTAGAGACTGCCAGCTTCCTCATGTTAGGGTTGTACATTTTGTAACCCTTTTGAGAACTTATGTATCCCATAAACACACATTTGACAGCTCGAGGGTCGAGTTTGTCACAATGGAGAGATTAAATGTGCACATAACAAGTACAACCAAATGTCCTGAGGTGAGACAAGCTTATAGGCCTGCCCTTCATGACTTCAAAAGGAGATTTAGTATTCAACACCCGAGTTGGCAGTCTATTAATGATGTACGTAGCAGTGAGTAGAGCTTGAGACCAAAATTTATTAGGAACATTCATTTGGATCATAAGTGATCGAGTCTTCTCCAATAAGTCTCGATTCTTTCTCTCTGCCACACCATTTTGTTGTGGTGTACCAACACAGCTAGTTTGATGCATTGCTCAAGTAATTACTCATGTTATTGGAAGTGTACTCGGTACCATTATCTGATCTTAACATATATAACTTAGATGAAAATTGATTGGTGATTAGGTTGTGAAAGTCCTTAAAAGCATCAAACAAATCACTTTTAAGTTTTAAAAGATACAACAGGATACTCTAGAATAGTCATCAATAAATGTAACATAATATCTATACCCATCAAAGGATTATACACGAGAAGGACCCCAAATATCAGAGTGAACAAGCTCAAAAAGTTTACTAGTTCTAGAATTAGAGGAAACAAAAGGAAGTCTAGTGGCTTTTGACATTTGACAAGTTTCACACTCCAGTGTGTTTTTACAAAAAAAGGGAAACAACTTGGTTACACATGTTCTGAGGGATGGGCAAGGCGTTGATGCCAGAGTTGGTGTTCCTGAACTTGACTTAAGTTGACACTGAGCTTTTTGAAAAAATTGGACTCATTTGAGAGATAGTAGAGTCCATTCAAGAAGAACCCTTCATCAATCTTCTTCTGAGTAACTCGGTCTTGAAACACAACATTGTGAGGGGAAAACATGGCAAGACAGTCTAAGGTTTTTGTGATTTTTCCTATTGACAAGAGCTGAAAAGGAAAAGAAGGTACATAGAGATCAGTGGAATCAGTATGCTCACTTAGCAATCTAATCTTTCCTTTCCTTAGAATAGGTTCCCCTTTCCCATTTGCAACAGATACATGAATTGGATCAATAGTTCTTTGAAAATCGTGGAGACTAGAGGGTTTATTAGTTATATGATCAGTGGCACCAGAGTCAATAATCCAAAAATCATGTGTAACATTTGCATTAAGAGAGGTGGAAATGGCACTGATAATACCTGGAATATTGCCTTTCGATGTGTTCTCCGAGTCAGCCAAGAATCCAGCAAATTTCCCTAGCTTCTTTTGAAGAAAAGTAGCAAACTCGTTGATTAAGGACACATGATTTGTTGAGAAATTGGCCATCCTATTAGTTGAGGAACAAGCTGAATGAAATGCTTTTGGAGTGACTCTACCCTTCCCATCTTTGATCATCCTGCCTTCCCTATCAAACTTAGGCTTTAACTCCGGATAAAGAATCCAACATTTTTCTCTCAAATGTCCCTTCATGTTGCAATAAGAACATTTCCAGTTTGCTTTCTTGCCAAGCACCCTATCACCAGTTGCTTTGTGATTTGTCATGAAAGCCCTAGCTTCAGAGTTGGATTTGGGCTCAACGTTCATCACTCTTCGTCGAGTTTCTTCTCTCTGGACTGCATGACACACAGTGGTAAAGGAGGGCAGCTCTTGAGTCATTAACAAGTGACTACGCAGGTCGTCATACTCCGCTCCCAAGCTTGCTAAGAGTTGAAAAACCTTGTCTTCATCAGCCCTCATTAGTAACACAGCGGAATCAGTCGTGTGTGGATGATACATATCGAGTTCATTCCACATGGATTTCATACTTCCAAGGTGTTGAACAAATGAGTGATCACTTTGCTTTAAACTAGCCACACTCTTCTTCAGTTGAAAGATGCGAACTGAGTTGTTTTGGCTGCCATACATGTCTTTGACAGACTCCTATAGGAGAAGGGAAGACTCTGAGTAGATGAAAAGCTCAGACAGTTTTAGCTCCATGGAGTTAAGTAACCAGGACATGACCAACTGATCAGTAGTATGCCATGCATTGTAAGTTGGTGAAGTGGATTCTGGGGGCTCAAAGCTTCCATTGATAAAGCTCTTGACCAGCTCTTAACCAAGGAAGGTAGTTGAACTCGTTCAGTAACACCGAGCAAAGTCGTTGATTTGGATTGTTCTCAACCCCTTGGGTTAAGTTTAGGGAGGAATATAATGCACTGTCGGCACTAGACACATTTTCTTCTGCCATCTCTATCGATGATGAGCAAATGAAGAAGTAAAAAAAAAAAAAAAAAACTGAGTCAGGACCCTATGGTTCCTGCTCTGATACCATGTTGAGTTTTGGTTTCAATATTTGTTGTATATTTCATTATGAATGTTACAAGAGAGTGAAGACAACTCTTATAGAGAACCAAAAGAAAGCTACAATAGATTGTAGGATAACTACACAAACACAATCCCTAAAATCTACCCTAACAAGTGGAAAAGCAAAAACCAAATTACAAGTAAAGAAGCTTTTACAAGCAACTAAGAAAGGTTGATGTAAGGTGAATGACAAGCTATGGAAAGGTTGATGTAAGGTGAATGACAAGATATGGAAAGTGAGGTTGATGTAAGGTGAATGACAAGCTATGGAAATGTTGATGTAAGGTGAATGACAAGCTATGGAAAGTGACTTTAGCCTATGACTTAGCTAAAGTGAGGATGACAACTCATACATACAACCCATCCATACAAACCGGTTTCAATAGTAAGGGATTAGTGAAGATTGTAGTGCAGGTGATCAGCAGATTACATTACCAATCACTACCTTCACGCAAAGATATTCAATCACCAATCACTTCCTTTCTACAATTCATAGCCATTGATGCGTTATAAACTAACACACAAATTAAACCCTCTTTTGACAATTGTAGTATATGTATAAGTAGGGATCGTTTTGGACCGGGGATTAGGAGGGATTGCTAATCTAAACTAAACTGACTTAGAAACACAAAAATAAACTTAAAAACACTTAACAAGACTCACAAGACTCAAAACAAACTTAAAAGACTCAAAACAGCACAAAATAACCAAATAGACTCAAAACTGACTCTAGGGATGACTTTGGACGAAAATTGACTTTTAACTTGACTCAAGACACTTAAAAACACAAACCAAACCAAACAATCTAACACTTCAAAGTAAAGGGGGATTGGGTTTTGGACGAAAATAAAGTAAAACAAACAAATTAAAGACTAAAACAGATTTTTGGACGAAATTGTGAAATTGGATGGGTGATGGTCTAGCTAGAAGGTTCTTCTCCACACATGTCACACTTGCATACGAAACGATTTCCAATTGTTTTTCCATAAATTATGAATTCTCAACACCCCAGATTAACCGTGAATTACACTAATTAACCCTCAGATTTTCCTAAAGTTAGTGAATTGGATGATTGCATACGACAACCCAAAGCATTCCCCACAAGTTCCCTACATGAATTGCATCTCAAACTAAGGGAACACTACCTCAAACTACATGCTTCACTCACAAAGCTTCAACAATACAGGTTTCAACAAAAGCAAAAATTCAAAGAACTTTATGAAGAAGGCTTTGGTATATTTAACACAATATGTTGAAATGAACCTATGTATTTGTGTAAACCCTTCACAATTAATGAGAACTCCTCTACTCCGTGGACATAGCCAATCTGGGTGAACCACGTACATCCTGTGTTTGCTTCTCTGTCTCTATTCATTTACGTACTTATCCTCACTAGTGACCGAAGCAACCAAGCGAAGGTCACAAAACCTGACACTTTCTGTTGTACCAAAGTCTTCGCTGATTTTGTGCATCAACATTATCTACCTATGAGAAAGATAAGGCAAGTGAAGACGATACCACACCTCGGTACTTAGAAGTTTCGTGATTACTCAGCGGCTTGGATCTTGCAAGTCCCCAACCGAGGAGCTTCCCTCACTCGGGAACTTAGGGGAGCACTGTTTGTACCATACTTGACTAATCCCGAAACTACCGAGCACCGGTCAACATTATACCGTCAAGGACCCAGAAGAGTTTCCCTTCAACCAGAAGGCCAATCACAATGCGACACGTGTCGACATCAGAAGCCAATCACAGCACGACACGTGTCAACATCAGAAGCCAATCACAACACGACATGTGTCAATATTAGAACAAAACTAGAAACTCTCTTCTATAAATACGGATCATTCTCCCACAACAATCTCTAATGTCATTTTGTACTAAACTATTCACTAGAACTCACTAAACCAGAGCTTGAACCTATGTATTTGTGTAAACCCTTCACAATTAATGAGAACTCCTCTACTCCGTGGACGTAGCCAATCTGGGTGAACCACGTACATCCTGTGTTTGCTTCTCTGTCTCTATTCATTTACGTACTTATCCTCACTAGTGACCGAAGCAACCAAGCGAAGGTCACAAAACCTGACACTTTCTGTTGTACCAAAGTCTTCGCTGATTTTGTGCATCAACACACACAGCCAACTGCAATTCATGGACCTTCTTATTCTCCCCTTCTTGAAAAACGCTGCACTTGTGAACTGGACACGTAAAATAATCCCCCAGAGAAATCTTTTCTTCAAGTTCTTCAGCAGATTCTCTATTATTTTGACAAAGTAACTTTGCAACACATCGAGGATGATAAAAACGACCACAAATCGCGGAAGCACAGGGAAAAACCTAAGAGAACGTGAATATAATTCTTTAAAATCAAGCCACATAATATATACACACACACATACATACTACTACTGACAATACTATTGATAATAACATAAAAAGGCAGAAAAGGATACACTGATGATTTCTGACAGAGTCACAGAAATACAAGGAAAAGTTGGCTATTTAATAAAACAACAAAAAAAACGAAAAAGTCGGATCTTTCACGGAAGCAGAAATTCAAGTATCTTAGTAAAGAAAAATTCAATCAGAAATATAAATGGGTAGACAACTCTAAAGTGACCAAAACGTGTAAAAAGGTGCAAAGAATATTTTGCAGAAGATTAATTACTTCAATTGCTACTAAGAGACTTTATACAAAGAAAGATCTTGCCGAAGAAGTAACCTAGCCTACATTCTAGGTTTTACAAATATTCACAAATCAATTACAAACAATTTACAAAATAGTTTCCTAAAACTATGCCAAGATATCAGAATGATATCATTGACTTCTCAACACTCCCCCTCAAGTTGGAGAGTGGACATTGAGAACTCCCAACTTGTGAATGATATTTGAGAAAGTTTCCTTCCCTAATGGCTTCGTGAGTACATCTGCAAGTTGATTGGAAGAAGGAACAAATCTCGTAACAACTGAACCATCTTGTACCTTGTCCCGGATGAAGTGACAGTCCATTTCTATATGCCTAGTTCGCTCATGAAAAACTGGGTTAGCAGCAATGTGAAGAGCTGCTTTATTGTCGCAATGGAGCAGAGCCGGTCTTTGATGTAGTATACCTAGGTCTTTCAATAAATATCGTAGCCATGATAATTCACAATAAGTTCCAGCCATGGCTCAATACTCGGCCTTCGCTGATGATAAAGACACAGTCTTTTGTCTCTTTGACTTCCAAGAAATCAACGAAGAGCCCAAAAAAATACAATACCTCGTAGTTGATCTTCGTGTTGTTGGACAACCTGCCCAGTCCAAGTCACAATATGCATTTAAGACCAAATCATTCTCAGAAGAGAAGAACAAACCTTGTCCAAGTGTATTCTTGATATATTTCAAAATCCGAAGGGTTGCTTCCATGTGTGGTGTGCGGGGCTTACGCATAAACCTACTCAACACATGCACGAAATAGGTTATATCTGGCCTAGTGATTGTTAGGTATATTAGACACCCCACCAATCTTCTATATTTTGTCGGGTCTTTGAGGATTGCACCATTGTCTGATAACTTAAGATTCTGTTCCATGGGAAATTCGACGGGGTGAGCTCCCAAAAGACCTCCATCTTTCAATATTTCTAAAGCATACTTCCGTTGGGAAATAAAGATCCCTTTCTTAGAACGTGATACTTCAATCCCAAGAAAGTACTTCAAATTGCCAAGATCCTTGATTTTAAAACGACCATTAAGGAACTGTTTTAGGGCATCGATAGCACTCGAATCATTGCCCGTAATCAAAATATCATCAACATAAATTAGGAGGGCTGTAAAAGACTTGCCTTGTGTCCGGGTAAACAAAGAGTAGTCAGCCTTGGATTGTACATAACCAGCGGATTGAATCGAGTCATAAAACTTTGCAAACCACTGACGAGAAGCTTGTTTCAACCCATATAAAGACTTGTTAAGGTGACAAACCAAGTTCTCCCCTGTCGCCGAAGACCTGGAGGAGGAGTCATATAAATTTCTTCATGAAGGTCACCATGAAGAAAAGCCTTATTAACATCTAGTTGATGAAGAGATCATTGCCGGGAAGCAGCAAGAGCCAATAAACACCGAACCGTGACCATTTTGGCAGTGGGAGAAAACGTGGCGTGGAAATCAACACCCTCAAGCTGGGAATAGCCCTTGGCAACCAAACGTGCCTTATAACGCTCAATGGAGCCATCACAACGATGCTTAATCTTGTAAACCCAACGGCAGCCAATGGGAGTTTTGCCACGAGGAAGAGGAGTAAGAGACCAAGTGCGGTTAGCTTCCAATGCCTCCAATTCAGAAGCCATGGCAGCTTGCCAATGAGGAAAACAAGCAGTTTCCTCATAACTCCGGGGTTCAACCTGTTGAGTAATATGGGCAAGGAAAGATTGCTATGCAGTTGAGAAACGATGGTAAGTAAGGTAATGAGCAAGTGGATATCACGTACCTGGAGTGGGACCAGACGACGAAGACGATGGAGGAAGAGGTTAGGTAAGCTTGAGAGTAGGACAATCATAATCACGTAACTTGGGTGGCGAAGAAGAATGACGGCTAGAGCGACGGAACATCGGGGCAGGAGCAGGCGCTGACAGGGTAAGGTCAGGAACGGCAGATGCAGGAAGTGTTGCAGGCGCGGGAGATGCGGCATCAACGGAAGGGGACGACTCAAGTGGAATCATAGGGTCAGATGGGTGGATAACAGAGGGTGACACGAGATCAGGTAAGTGAGGTGAAATAAGTGGTGTAGGTGAAGATACAAGTTGAGGGGAAGATGAAGAAGGTGAGGTTTGATAAGGAAATATATTTTCATGGAAGACAACATCACGACTGGTAAAAATTTGGTGAGTGGTGAGGTTATATAATTTGTAGGCTTTCTGACCAATGGGATATCCTATAAAAATGTACTTGTGGGCACGAGGAGAAAATTTGTGAGTAACATTGACGTTAGTGGAAAAAGCAAGGCAACCAAAGACTCTAAGGTGTGAAAAAGTAGGAGGTTTAGAATATAAACGTTCAAAAGGTGTTTTCTTGGAAAGAATGGGTATGGGAAGACGGTTAATGAGATGAACGGCTATGAGTACACATTCACCCAAAAAATGGAGGGGAAGATTAGCTTGAAAACGCAAGGCACGAGCGGTTTCAAGTATATGTCGATGCTTGCGTTCTACGACCCCATTTTGTTAAGGCGTATAAACGCAAGAATGTTGGTAAATCACTTCATGATCTTTAAAGAAATCACGAAGGGAAAAAAATTCCCCACCATTGTCAACACGGATTTGACGAATAGAAGTATTGAATTGAGTTTTGACAAAAGAAAAAAAATTCTTGAGAATAGATTGTGTTTCATTTTTGTGTTGCATAAGGAAAATCCATGTGAAGCGAGAATAATCGTCAACAATGGTTAAAAAATACTTGGCTCGAGAAGTAGATGCAACTTTAAAGGGTCCCCAGATATCACAATGAATCAAAACAAAGGGTTTAATAGAAGAAATAGAACTAACACTAAAAGGTAATCGATGTTGCTTGGCTAAAGGACAAATATCACAAGCATTATTAGATGCAAAAGGGAAATGTAACAATTGTTTGGACATGAAATCTAAACGAGGGGTTGACAAGTGACCCAAACACCGATGCCATAGCTCCGTAGGTGAAAGCACAAGGTTGCAGAATCGCCGAGGATGCTGAGGCCGCGCAGGAGCCAAGGCCACCAAGTAGTACAGCTCGCCTCTTCGCTTACCCAAACCAATCACCGTCCTCGTCGTTAGGTCCTGCATAACACACCAAGAAGGAAAAAGTGTTACTGAACAATGTAATCCACTCGTAATATGACTTACTGACATCAAATCTACTTTAAAAGTAGGCACACATAGCACATCTTGCAATCTAAAAGTAGAACTCAAAGGAATGTGACCAATGGAAAGTATGCGGGCTTTCTCTCCACTGGGTAACAAAACAGGAGACATTTGCTCGTTTTTAACACTATCAGTAAGCAATTCTGGTGAAGAAGTGATATGATCCGTTGCACCACTATCGATTATCCATCGATAGAGATGCAAAGAGGGATTCGACAAACCTGTCTTAGCGACATTGGCCTATGGCTGTTCATCACTGCCCTGACCATTCATGATGTGAAGAATCTGTTGGAACTGGGCATTAGAAAGCCCAGACATAACTGACTGCATCTCCTCTTTGGTGGCTGCATTTTCCGAGACATGATTCGTCGAGGAAAAACCCCGCTCAGTCTTAGGACGATGGTTCCCTTTCTGTGGTTTAACCTTATGCAAACGGTGGCCTGGTGGATACCCATGGAGTTGATAGCAGGTATCAATAATCTGGTAATCTTGATCGCAATGAGTACAATGCAAGGGTTCGCGATTAAAAGACTTTGAACCACTTTGACGCACAACCATGGCTGCTGTACCAGTAGTAACTCGAGAAGAGGCAAGGCTTCTTTGCTTCTCCTCCTGGGAAATCGATGCATAGGCTTGATGAACAGTTGGAAGAGGGTTCATCAACAGAAGCTGCCCTCGAACAACACTATAGGAGTCATTAAGTCCCATGAGAAAATGCATCAACTTGTTCATCTCATTCTGTGCTCCACAAGTGCAAGAAATGGAATCACTGTAGGACGACAACTCATCCCATAAGCTTTTCATCTTCGTGTAATATGCAGCAATAGAGAGTTGATGTTGTGTAAGCGAAGCAATGTCCTGTTGTAGTTGAAAAATTCGAGGAGCATTACTTTGACAATAACGTTCGCGTAATTCCTCCTAAATTGCATGAGCGTCAGTCATATAAAGGATATTGTCAGCAATATCCGAGTCAATGGAATTAATAATCCATGCTACTATCATGTCGTTGCATCTCTGCCATGAAGCGTGATCGTCCGGCTTGGTCTTGACAGAAGGTTGCATGACAGTGCCATTAACAAAGCCAAGTTTGTTTTTGGCACTTAAGGAGATCTTCATAGCACGAGACCAAGTTGAATAATTATCCCCATTCAAGGGCTTTGAAACCAGCATCATGGCTGGATGATCAGAATGATGAATAAAAAAAGGGTTGGAAACATTAGCCTTTTTATCGGAATTGTTTCCAGAAACAACGTCGATGGCCATGGCAAACGACGGAAAAGAATATGCGAAAATAACAGAGAAAAAGGCAGCGGAAGGAACTAGGTTTTCAGCCTAGCTCTCGATACCATGTAAAAAGGTGCAAAGAATATTTTGCAGAAGATTAATTAATTCAATTGCTACTAAGAGACTTTATACAAAGAGAGATATTGCCGAAGAAGTAACCTAGCCTACATTCTAGGTTTTACAAATATTCACAAATCAACTACAAACAATTTACAAAATAGTTTCCTAAAACTAAGCCAAGATATCAGGAATGATATCATTGACTTCTTAAAAAAACGTACATACTAAAATTTGCATCAGAAATGGTGAATGCATTAAATGTTAAAGATCAACACCAGCCCATTAAGATCAGTCGGTACAAAGGAACTAGATTGTTCTAGTTCAAACATGCATGGTTTCCTCTAGAAGATTCTATAATGGGAATATGCTAGAAAACTCTAGCAAAGAAGGTTGTTCTTTAAGTTGGTGGAAGATTCTAGAAGAATGGTGAGGTTTCCACCAACATGCAAGATTAGTGTAGATAATTCTAGCTTGGGAAGTTAGTAGAATTATCTAGATAACTCTAGCATGATGTTTCCATGCTTCTCCAAGGTTCCATCCATGCCTATAAAAGGAGAAGGCATCCACACCATTTGTATCAATCAAGCAACCAATCAACTAACCAACCAAGTGAGAGTGAAAAGTAAGAGTAGTCTTGTGAGGAGTGTGAGTGATCTAGAGTTTCTCTAGAAAGTGAGTGAGTGTCATAGCTTCTCAAGTGTGTTCTTTGAGTGTTTTGAGTGTTGTAATATTTTGTGTGTGTAATACAAGTAATTGTTTACTTGTGTTGTCTCTCCAACACTTGTGTTAGAGTTGTGTACTCTAAGTTTTTCCCCAACAATTGGTATCAGAGCGGTACGATCAGGGACCGTCTCTAGTGAAGTTTTTAAGAATCGTGAGAAGTTTAGTACTTCGCAAGATCATTAGTTAATCTTGTTTGGCTTATCGAAGTTCTGCCGACACGATGGGAGATCTTCAAGTTGTTGGAGGAATCAAGAAGTTGAACAACAAAAATTACAACACATGGGCGACATGTATGGAGTCTTACCTGCAAGGCCAAGATCTTTGGGATGTCGTCGGCGGTGAAGTTACGCAGCCGGAAGAAGACACCAGCGGAACTTTGAGGAAGTGGAAGATCAAGGCAGGTAAGGCCATGTTTGCCTTAAAAACCGCAGTTGAAGATGACATGTTGGAGCACATACGGAAGGCCAACGAGACATGACGATTGCCGAATATTTCCACAAGGTAAAGTCTATTTGCCGTGAAATTTCTGAGTTAGATCCTAATGCTGCCATTGTAGAATCCAGGATAAAAAGAATAATTATCCATGGATTGAGACCCGAATATCAAGGCTTCGTTGCAGCTGTACAAGGATGGCCGACCCAACCATCACTTGTTGATTTTGAGAATTTGCTTGTTGATCAAGAAGCTTTGGCAAAGCAAATGGGAGGGGTCTAGTCAAAAGGTGAGGAGGAAGCGCTCTACACCGAAAGTAAAAGTAGCTTTAAGCGGCGTGCTGGTAGTGGATCTAAAAGAAATGGTGACAAGGCGAAAGATCATCAAGGAGGAGGGAGTTCTCGACTAGGGGGAGCTTCAAAGTATCACGACAACCATGGTCAGTCCCAGAATAATAAAAGGTTTGAGGGCAAGTGTTACAATTGTGGAAAGAAGGGCCACATGGCAAATGATTGCTGGTTCAAAAAGCTCGCAGAGAGTAATGTTGCCAACTCAGAGAATCAAAGTGAAGATGACTGGGATGCCGTAACATATCTAGATATGAAGGAAGAATGGGACGCTAAAGCATCTTCTTGGTGGTGCTCAGAAAATGAGGTGTTCCCTGACTCAAGAGAGATTGAGGATATGTTGCAGGAGGAAATGGGAGACCAAGCTGCCCAAACCCAAACGAGTTTAGATGAGCTCGAGGAATTGCTTGATGGTGACGATGTCAAGCAAGAAGTACCTAAGAGTCATTGGCAAACTGAAGAAGTTAGACTTAGTGAAGTGGAAGTATTGTTTCCATGATCACAACTAAGTAGGTCAACGGGAATAACGAAGTCAAATCCCAAATGCGCCAACACAACCATAGTAGAAGAAGCAGTTGAAGCTGAGATGCGTATAGAAGCATAACAGAATTCTGAATGGCGTAAAGCTAGAAGAAGAGGTTGCCGCATTAAAGAAATATCAAACTCGGGATCTAGTGGCAAGGCCAAGAGATGTGAAACCCATATCATGCAAATGGGTGTTCAAGATAAAGCGTCGAATGAGCGAGAAGAAAAGAATGAGCTGGTGTTGAGGGGGAGTGTTAAAGATCAACACCAGCCCATTAAGATCAGTCGGTACAAAGGAACTAGAATGGTCTAGTTCAAACATGCATGGTTTTCTCAAGAAGATTCTATAATGGGAATATGCTAGAAAACTCTAGCAAAGAAGGTTGTTCCTTAAGTTGGTGGAAGATTCTAGAAGAATGGTGAGGTTTCCACCAACATGTAAGATTAGTGTAGATAATTCTAGCTTGGGAAGTTAGTAGAATTATCTAGATAACTCTAGCATGATGTTTCCATGCTTCTCCAAGTTTCCATCCATGCCTATAAAAGGAGAAGGCATCCACACCATTTGTATCAATCAAGCAACCAATCAACCAACCAACCAAGTGAGAGTGAGAAGTAAGAGTAGTCTTGTGAGGAGTGTGAGTGATCTAGAGTTTGTCTCTAGAAAGTGAGGGAGTGTCATAGCTTCTCAAGTGTGTTCTTTGAGTGTTTTGAGTGTTGTAATATTTTGTGTGTGTAATACAAGTAATTTGTTTACTTGTGTTGTCTCTCCAACACTTGTGTTAGAGTTGTGTACTCTAAGTTTTTTCCTCAACATTAAATGAATGATATGGTAAGCGGAATTTAAGGGAAATAGGATACTTCTGACCAATCAAACTAGTTCTGAAATTACAGAACTCTTTGAGTAGGGTTAAAAATAATCAAGTGGCACTTCATACAGTACAACTATATAAAAGTAATCCAACATCAGGATACCAACACTTAACCAGCAGTTCAGTTTGTTTCGAGTTACAACAAGCTCATACCTTGGCCTCTGAAGATTTATCAGAGGACCCTAACTCCCCACAAGCATAGCACTGATGTTGTTTAAATTTACAGTTCCTGCATAGGAAAGTTGACATCACCTATCAATTCAAAAAACATATATATATTTAGTGAAGGTCATGATGATGATAACAACAGAATGACAAATGAAAACAAATAAATAGAACTTTCAAAGTAAATATATAACATGAGCATACATCGACAGCACCCCGCATAAAGCCGAGAGATTTGCAACTAGATCCCACTCCAGCCTCTACAGTCGCATGAAAGGACCTAAGACACCTCCCTTCACAGCTGTACAAGAACATAAAAACATTCACCCGTAAATTCTAGGAAATAAATTTCATAACAGAATTTCTGAGATTACCATCAGTATTATACGAACAAGATGACACGAGCATACCACAAGAGGTCGCCACCATCATCGCATATACAACAGACATAGCCAAATATGCTATAATGTCAACTGAGTCATCTTCTGCGTCACTAATCATATCCTCATCCATAAATCCGAGCATTTTGGCATATTGAATGTCCTGAAAATCCAACAAATTCACTGGCTCTGAACATTATATAGCTCGGAAACAACGAAAGAGAAACAAATACCAAAACTCAAATCTACAATGTACTTGAAAACAAATGAAAAAAAATAAAATGAGCAGGACATCAACATAAAAAGGACAAAGTTCATCATCAATCTTGCAACTTTCTCTTTTTCTATATGATTTGTTATATGCCTCTTCTTATATTAAAAGGGCAGAAACCGAAAAATATCCGAAAAAACATGGCAATTTTGTTGGCATTGCTGTGTTCAATTTCAGTGAAATGCTGAGTTGGGTTGCTAAGGGCCTTTTTGTTACTCTTCTTGAATTCAACTTTTTAAACTCAAAAACAATTTTCAAATTTTAAGCTTTAAAAACTTGTTTAGTATGACTATTTTAAAAAATTGAAGTCAGAACTAACTAAAAAATATAGTCTATAAAAAAAACAAAAAGTAAGTTTTTAGATTCTCCTTTCTTTTCTCTCCTTCCTCCCCTCTCACTCCAAATTTATCTCTCTTTTTTCTTCTTTCTATCTCCCACTTCTCTTTGTTTTTTTTTTACCTTTTTCGTCTTTTCTCTAATCCGCTCTCTTCATTCCTTCGATTCTTTCTCTCACTCTTCTTCCTCTGTATCTCCTCCGATTATTTCTTTTCTTTCTCTTCTCTTCAACCATGTCTTACTTTTTTTCCTCTTCTCTCCTCAGGGAAAATTTATGACAAATACCACAACTCGCACAAGCATACAACAAACAATTGCGTCATGTTTCGAGATGCCATTCAAAGCTGGATCGACAATGGTAAACTCAAGTTTCCATAAAAGAAAATGGGCATCGACATTGACCCATTTCCTACGGCGACAATAAACATGGAAGATACTCGTTTGCCTGGGGATAAAGGAAAGGGAAAGGCCGACTTCGTCCAAAAACAGAACTTTCGACCACAAGTGAAAATTGATTTATTCTCAAACGAGCCATTCTAAGATTTAACTAGACCAGCTGTTGTCGAATCAATGTCAAGCTCTAGCGCCGACGAAATTGAAAAGCTAATGATCCTATGTAGACGGTGCAAAGCGAATGTCGAGCTGAAAGAAAAGTCGCGTCAGATAGGAATACTACAACAAGTGCCCACAATTGCAATGACGTCTCAAAAAAGTGCTTGGGATAGGCCAACACCATAGGGTTTTTGATAGGCTTGGTCCTCAAGTCCAAGATTCTAGGCCATCTTCTGCAAGAAGACGAGTTGATTTCGATGCGCCATTTTATAACGAAGATTATTATGCGCGCAACTTTGGTAGTTCAAGTTCACCCGTAAACTAGCACACCTTCAAACCTCTTGAGCCACGTGATCAGCATTGGTATACCTATAATTCCCCTAACGGTGTTTACACTGCGTTGTCCAAATCACAAAAACGACGGCGTTAAAGAGTAGATTGTATGGCTCGTCGACGAGCAACCCAAGATACCTCGGCCCCCAAGTGGCAGCTGAAGGAAATGGCCAGCAAGAAAGATGAACGACAACCTCCGACGATTATAATCGAATTACTCCAGGGAAAATAGGTAATCGATCGTAACTTTGAAACCATGATTGAGGAACCCAAAAAGCGGATCAAACTCCTTCTTTGGCCTGGAGAAATGAAAGATCACCTCGAGTACTTTCGGAAGGAGGCCGAGAGTAAACTTCCCCAGCTACCCACATAGGAACCGTTGATCAAAGTCAGACGAAATCTACATCTACCGTTCCTCGAGGAGGCTTTAGAGTACATGCGGAAGTTTCGTAAAAAGCATTCGGCTAATAACTTATACGGTTTACCGAAAGCATGCCAAGATACTATTGATCTCGTTCTGGCATGCCCAGATGCTGAACGGATCATTCAAATAACTTCGGACCCAGGTTTGAAAGTTAGGTTCTAGCATATACGTGAGGCTCGAGTCCTTGGCTTTGATGTAGATCCATACATTGATATTAACATGGCCAAACTTCATTTCTCTCTCGAGAACCTCCAATATTTGTGGTACCATTTTGAAGTTTTTTTCAGCCGTCTCCCTCTTCGGCCTTACGAACGACAAGACAGAACACATCGCATGATTAGATGCTTACCTTGACACCAGAAATGACCGAATCACATATCAGGAGCAAGCTCATGCCACGACACAAGTCTCGGATCCAATTCCACCTTCCGGTGAACCCAAGGCCAATAAACAGACTGAGAAGGTTCCTATAGACATGGTAGGAAAATACTGCAGCGCCAGCTGAGGAAGACCTAACCAACATTATCCATACGAAGGACACGTCACCAGAAGGTCCAAAAGTAGATAGCGACCCGATGGGTCATTTGGTCATTGACAACATGGAAATCAACATGGTTCATGTCTTACCTGCCGAGTTCCAGCCAATCGTGTCCCAACCAAATTTCCTGGATGGCGACGTGGTTGCCGAAGAAGCCACACAAGTCGAGTTTATGGCCACTGAAGAGATTGAGCTGACCAAAAAGGAAGACAAACTCAAAACTTTTGTCGAGCTTTTTCCCCGTTCTTCTTCGGCTAACCTCTATCATCTATGTGACAGCTCACATCGAAGGATATCCAGTTTAAAAAATCTTCATCAACTGCGGAGCAACGGTCAATATTATGCCGGTCTCCATCATGAAAGCACTACGTCGTTCTAACGATAAACTTATTCCATCAGGGATCACCATGAGTAGCTTTATCAGTGATAAGTCCCAGACCAAGGGGGTACTTTCGTTAGAAGTAAATATCGCAGGTCGCAATCACATGATCGCGTTCTTCATAGTCGACTAAAAGATCGAATATAACACATTGCTCGGTCTGGCCTGGATCCATCAAATAGGCTGTATCCTTTCATTTTTATATCAAGTCCTTATCTTCTGGGATTGCAAAATCGGTCGTGGTTTATCTGATCGACAATCAGCCGTTCGAAACTAACATGATCCAGACATGTTACTATGATGACCACGTCGACTACATCACCTTGCACGATTTCAACGATGAAGGACGACCGACTTAGATTTTAGTTCAGAAAGCCATCGAGGTTGGCACCGAGACTGTTCACCAGGATTCGGCAAGACTCGGGTTGGCTGACCTTATCATTGATCCTGATGTCTGACACCAAATAGGCCGAACGCTGGGCCGCGGTTTCATCTACCATGGAACGATTGTTGGCCCACTGGTATACTATTTCCAAACAACCGAATTCAGGCGTAAACCTCATGGAGTTTCTCGCTGAAGGAGATAATGGTCCCGTCATTTCCCTTGACAAAGTCCAAGCTGCCCCGGTTGAGCTCGAAGACAGTCGACCCCAAGTCAAAGACCCACAAGAGGAAATAAATGTTGGAACGGCCGATAACCCTCAACCATTATTTATTAGTGTGTTGTTACCCCAATCCATGAAAATTGAACTTTGTAAATTACTCAACGAGTTTAAAGATTGTTTTGCTTGGAGTTACCATGAGATACCTGGTCTAGATCGAACCCTCGTCGAGCATGAGTTACGCATCAAAGCTGGTTGTAAGCTTTTTCGCCAACCCCTTCGTCAATTTTCAACCGAAGTACAACTTGGCATAAAAGATAAACTAGTTTGACTTTTAAAAGTCAGGTTTATTTGGACAGCTCGATGCGTCGAATGGTTGGCGAATATCGTACCAGTGTTAAAAAAAGCGGCGCTCTACACATTTGCATCGATTTTCGTAATTTGAATTTGGCAACCCCCAAAGATGAATATCTGATGCCAATCTCAGATTTGTTAATTGACGCCACAACTAATCATGAAATGTTGTTTTTCATGGACCGCCATGTTGGTTACAACTAGATCTTTATTGCCGAAGCCGATGTTCACAAAACTGCTTTTTGTTGCCTAGGGGCACTCGAGACCTACGAGTGGGTAGTCATGCCATTCGACCTTGAAAATGCTGGTGCCACATACCAACGTGCTATGAATACCATCTTTCATGACTTGATTGGTACAGTCATAGAAGTGTATATCGACGATGTGGTAGTTAAATCGAAGGGCCACCGAACGCATCTCGATGACCTTCGGCAAGCTTTCCTTCATATGCCCCAACATAATCTCAAAATAAACCCGGCCAAGTGCGCCTTCGGTGTATCGACTGGTAACTTCTTGGGTTTCCTTGTACACCATCGTGGTATTGAGGTGGACAAAAATAAGGCTTGCGCAGTCATCGACGCTCCACCTCCAATGACCAAAAAGCAACTTCAGTCTTTACTCAACAAGATAAATTTTCTCCGCCGTTTCATAGCTAATTCGATAGGAAAAATGAAAGCGTTCTCTACACTTTTGAAACTCAAGAACTCGGACATGTTTGAGTGGCTTAAAGAACATCAAGCAGCATTCACTCAAATCAAGGTTTCCCTTACAACCCCACCTGTCCTTATACTGCCTCGACGTGATAAACTTTTGAAGCTATACATTTCAGCGACCGAAGAGTCCATCGGTTGCTTCTTCACACAAGACAACGATATCAAGCATGAACATGCCATCTTTTATCTCAGTCGGAATCTTAACTCACCCGAAATCAATTATTTAGTCGTAGAAATGCTCTACATGGCTTTGTTTTTTGCTGCGTCTAAACTCCGGCATTACATGCATCATTCAGTCACTTAGATCATCGCCTAGACCGATGTTATTCGGTATATGCTTACTCGACCAATGGTCAAAGGCTGAATTGGAAAATGGAAAATGGCACTGTTCGAATTTAGTTTGCGATACGTGCCATAGAAAGCCGTCAAAGGGCAAGCGCTAGCCGATTATCATTCAGTCACTTAGATCATCGCCTAGACCGATGTTATTCGGTATATGCTTACTTGACCAATGGTCAAAGGTCGAATTGGAAAATGGACAATGGCACTGTTCGAATTTAGTTTGCGATACGTGCCACAAAAAGCCGTCAAAGGGCAAGCGCTAGCCGATTTCTTAGCCCAACATCATTCTCCATATGGTTTCGGGGGCAACGATGTTGAAATCGGCATGGTTGAAACGCGTGATAATTATTAGACGATGTATTTTGATGGCTCCAGTACTTCAGCCTCGGTTGGTGTTAGGATCGTCATTCAATCCCCAGATCAACATAGCTGGTATTTTTCTCTCAAGTTTGATTTTGATTGTACAAATAATCAGGCCGAATATAAAGCCCTTATCATCAGCCTCAACGTCCTTCACGACTTGAGGACAGCCCGTGTACTTGTCCTCGACGATTCGGAACTTGTGATTAACCAACTCAATGAAATTTTCTATTGCGTGAGTTGTACTCTGGTGCCCTATCACATGGTCGCCAGCTATCTGGCCGAATCGTTCGATGGTACCACGTTCAAACACATTTCTCGCGTTTGAAACACTGACGCAAATGAACTGGTTCAAATAGCCTCCGGAGCACAACTCTTGGGGGGGCGAGCTAGGCCAGGCGATACCTGTAGTATGACGATCGCACTCGGCCTTGGTTAATCCAGAAGTTCTTTAACACGACCATGTGATCCGTACACGAGTGATGTCCTTACCTTCGTTGTTAGAGCAAGGAGATCTTGTGGGCATGTGTTCAGTTGAAACATTATCGGACCACTGGAGAAGGTCAATCATGTGATATCTCGATGACCTTAGTGACAAACACGACCGCAGGACAAGGGTCCATGCCATAAATTACGTGTTGTACCAGAATGAGTTGTACTGGAAAGGTAATGATGGTTTATTGTTATTATGCCACGCCCCGCAGGAGGTTGCCCAAGCAATTGCAGAAGTACATGAAGGAATTTGCGGGGCTCATCAATCTAGATGTAAGATGTCTTGGCTGCTTCGTCGACACGGTTATTTTTGGCTGAGTATATTGAAGGATTGTATCGAGTACGCACAAGGATGTGTAGAATGTCAAATTCATTGGCCTATACAAAGAGTCCTGGCCAATTTACTTCACTCGGTCACCAAACATTGGCCGTTCAGAGGATGGGCCATGGACTGAAGGGAAATTATGAGATTTCATGTGGGATTTCTAATGACTAGCATGCATATACAATTCAAAATTTATATATATGATAGCAACGGAAGCATGTTAACAAATAATATCAAAGCAATAGTCATGTAAATCCCTTTCAAGATGCATAGGTTTATGTAAGATGCATCAAAAACAAATTTATATTAGAACAAAGTTTAGGAGTAGTTTTATACCTCTTGATCTAGATCTTAGACCAAGGATGGACCACCTCCAAGCCCTTTGCTCCTTGAACTCCTTGAGCCTAGCCTCCTTCCTTGCCTCCTCCACTTTGTTTAGTATGAGTGCTCCTAGGTTCTCTTCAAGTTTCCAAAATTGAAAACCTCTAAAGATCCTCACCCACTAGTGTAGTGAGAAGGATGAAGGAATAACCAAAGGGGTGAAAAGATGATTAGCTAAAATCCCCCTATGGTGGCCGGCCCTTTGAGTGTTAGAGAGATTTTTTCTTTTTCTCTTTTGTTCTTTTAACACTTCAAAAAACCCTAATGAAACATTTGCTATAAAGTTCCTTTTATAGCCAAAAAGAAACAAGTCAACATTTGACCTTTCTCTCCCTCCTTTGGCCGGCCCCTTTGTGTTGTTTGGGCTTTGGGCTTTTATTTATTTCAAGTCATCCAATGCTTGAATAAAAGCCCAATTGGTTTAGGCCCAATGGGCCCAATTAAACCCGAACGTTTCTTTAAGCCCAAAACGATCTTATATCGCTTTTATGATTTCTTTAGACTTTCTAATTAATCACAACACTTAATTAATCCAATTAATTATTTCCATCATCCATTAGTTACTCACTACAAGAGTGTATTGGTGAACAATCGTTTTAGGTTCTAATTAGCAAGGCAGTGAGGTGATTGGCACCAATCCAATTGATTATATTTAATCCAATCACTTAGTGAATTAAAACTTACTTTTAATTCACCTTCTTCTTTGATGACTACATTTAATCATCTAGAAGAACTCACAAGCCATGAGTGACATCTAACCATATATCATGGCTACCCAAGCTAATGTAGAAGTTGTTCAGAGAACCTATTTAGTTGGAATTACAATGTAATTCGATCATTCTCTAAAACAATACTCTTAATCACATCATTAGAGTATGGATATATTATGTCAAACCCCTAATGTGATTATTCCTTCTTATATGATTCAATTGAGTCGTATAGGAACGCTTTCCTTTATTACGCTCCATACTTCGGCCAAAGATTCCAGAATCATATCTTAGAGTATTCATCCTCTCTTAACGAGGATTAGAGATTCCTTGTTGCGCATTCACTTGCCTTCATGACTAAGTGGCTTAACCCCGACTATGCCGTGGACACCCGCGGATGGAGTGACTTTGACATAATCAAAGATCAAGTACTTAACCACAAGACAACGATGATGCCTCAGGTCAAAGGACTACTTACATTATTCCAACTATTAGAGTTACTTGCTTGACATGTGAGTAGACCTCCATGCAAGTACTCTCGTTCGATTGTGTTCAGTGAACTCATTCCCTTAATGAGCACCTACATACTTGTCTTAGTGTCATTACACGAATGGGATGAGACTTTCCATCCTTCTAATTGAAGCGGACATAGTATGTACCGGTCTATGCATTGTCAGTATCCCTCCGACAATCCTATGACCAGGAACCTTTTGGACATGATGGTTATGTGAAGAAGGTCTCTGTAGTCTAACTTCATTAGATTACTTCTTCAATCGATCCATTGTCCATGGATTCACCATTTAGGACATATATCGTTTATAGAGATAGTCCCAAATAGTGTCTTTGCCATTTGATGTATAAGAGTCATCTATACATCCATTTATTGTCCTGAAAGGTTTCTTCCAAAAATTGACTTTCAGGGCATATTTCCAACATGGACGTAATCAACAAAATTACGCTGTTTTTCGGATCAGCAAAGCATGAATGGATACTCATAGCAACCGATTATTTCACCAAATGGGTTGAGACAAAGTCATAAGCCAAGTTAACCTCGAGAAAGGTATGTAGTTTCATGGAAGAAAATATTGTAACAAGATTCGGCATACCAGAATTAATCATAACTGACAACGGCACTTGAAAATCCGATAGGTTCAAAGAATATACGACGAACTTGAAAATCCGACTCGAACAGTCCACACCGTATTACCCACAAGCAAATAGACAGGCCGAAGCAAGTAATAAAGTTTTGATCGGCATTCTTGAAAAAATGATAAAAGAAAAGCTCGGTATGTGGCATTTGAAGTTAAATGAGGCTTTATGGGCATATCAGACTACACTTTGATCAACAATAGGGACGACCCCATGTGCATTGACTTACGGGCATGACTCGATGCTACTGGTCGAGCTGAGTATAAACTCATTACGAGTAATCGAACAAAGCAGTTTGATTAATGCCGAGTACATCAGGCCATGAGGCAAGAGTTAGAGGACTTGGAGAAAGCTCGGCTTGATGCCTATAATTTGTTAATGGCACAGAAAATGATCGCCAAACAAGCTTATAATCGACGAGTCAAACAAAAGACATTCGACGAAGGTGAACTAGTTTGGCAAACCATATTGCCAGTAGGAATTAAAGACCCCAGATTCCGAAAATGGTCGCCGAATTGGGAATGACCATTCATCGTCCATAAAGTTCTTGGCAAGAGGGCATACCACCTTAAAGATCAAACCGGTTTAATTCATAAACTACCAATCAATGGGAAATTTCTAAAGAAATACTATCCAGTTACATGGGAGATGCAAGAATAAAAGTTCATTTCATTAATTTCGCAAAACAATTGTACAAACAGAGCTAGTCAACCAGTTTATTAGCTAAAATAGTCCTAAGGAGATGAAGGAAGGTAAGCTTCAAGGGCGACTTTCAATTCTAACCACCTTACTTCGCCCATTGTAACCTCAGCTTGCCGGGTCATTTTATCCATCTTCAACTGCTTGATCCGTTTCACGCAGCCGCGTAGTGGTGAAGCAAGGTTTGCTCTACTCAAAATCCTTTGCAAGCTCATAAGCAATTGCCGACCTTTGACTTTAGAGTTCGGCAATTTGACGATCGAGGTTTACCAGTTGGTCTTTCTTCGCCTTTATCACCTCGACCTTTGGACGAAGACTTTCTTGAGCGACCATTGCAGCCTTAAAGACGTCTTCTGCCCGAAGAGCTCTCTCAAAGATATCAAAATATTCTCGGGTTCGTTCCAGGATAGAAGACAGACGAATGACAGTTTCATTACTCAGTAGTCTGTTAGCTACAAAGTCATTCAAACATTCTCCTATTGAGTTGAGGCTTTTGCGCCCAAAGATTTGAGAAGGTGAGAGAGACAAGAGCTCATGCAACTTGACAAGGGCATTTGGCTCAGCCGTTGATGCTGAAGGTTCGGTTGAAGTGGCAGAAGGATCGGCTGTCCCTGAAGAACTGGAAAGAATGGCGTCGAGCTCGACTTCCCATGAAGGCTGCACATGAAAAGATTTTAGAAAAAAAGGAAAATCGTAAGGAAGATAGTAGAGAGAATTTGTTTTAGACTTGCTGAGAGGAGACTTTGGCCATGTCCATTGGTTCATTGCTAGAACCTAGAGAGCTTAATGGTCGAGCCTAGTATTTAAGATTGCTTCTTAATTCACACTGCCAATGAAGGTTATCTATGTTCGACAGCCACTGAGGTGGCCATGAAATATAGATAACACCCTTCGGCGCATAGAATTTTCGACGAAATGAGTAATTGGGCACTTCACATTTAATATTTTTTTTGGTTTAGAATTCTAAAGCAGAAAGTTAATAAAAGGATAATGAAGGTTCTTACGAAGGCCGAAGTAACTTCCTATGGAGGAATGCCAAGATTCTGATCTTGGGGATGAATCGGCGTCTTTGCCGTCGCTTCCGTTTCGATAGGAGGTACCGCTTCATGCCCCGCATTTGCTTCGGCAACATGAGGGTTGACTTGGCCAGCTGCTTCGACCACCAGCTGAGGAATGGTGGGTGGTAGCTTGACCGGTTGGGGGCAATTCACCAACAAAGGCTCTTCTTTCTCGTCCTCCTAGATAGAAAAAGGTCGTTCCTTAGTTGGGAGATCTAGTTAAGTAGAGAAAGAAAATTGCTAACAAAATGATCGTGCCTCTTTTTCCACAACGATTATTGATTTCTTTTTTGGATTTAGAGGAAGGCTTTTCTCGACCAGAGTGGTCGCCTCCCCCACGGCGGCAGCTACTGGACCAATCGTAGGAGAAATGACCGCCCCTGGAGCTACAGGACCCTCGACTAATGAAGCGACGACTGGTTCAATCATGGCTAGAAAAGTAAGGTGAACTTTAGTTGCATGATCCAAGGGAAGATTTTTGCAGCCCTCTTGTAGGAGCCTCGATGATAAGAGGAGAGAGGGAAACGCTATGAGCAGTTGCTCTTGTGGTTTGACTCATGATCACAAGAATCTCTCGCTCCCTTTTCTTTGCCTTCTTTTTTATGCATTTTTTTGGGGGGGGGTGGGGGAGCAACATTGCTAACCGTTCTGGGCAAGGCCGTTTGCACAGTGTGACTGGCACAGTAGTAGCCGCCATTGGAGTAGGAGAGGCCGTGAGAGTTTGGACAGTTGCAGTTTTCTTTGGAGAAGCATGCTTCTTTTTTGCTGCAGTCGTCGCGGCCATGTCGACCCGCTTTATTGGATGACCTGCTCAAAATAAATTCAAGTCAGGATGATAGTTTTGGGTGAGAAATAGAAATAAATAAAGACGTATACCTTGAGCCGTTTCTTTGGATTTTGTGGCAGGAGCTTTCCTTGGATGATCGTCGAAAATCAACATCCTTGACCGGTGTGCTAAAGAATTCTTAGATGTATGCGTCCCACCAATCAGCAAAGGTGCTGGTGCTGTGAGTTTCAGGGACGTTCGGCCGAAGGTGGAATTTCGTGCACCTGTTTGGACCCAAATTTACACCATCGGTCCAAGTGATCGAGGCCGTTGAGTGAGCATAGCTTCCAACCATTGGATGGAAAAGTGAAGATAATTTTATTATTATTATTAAAGGATAATATTATGGTTTTTATCATAATAATTATCTTTTAATATGAATTATCTTGAGATTCTCTCATACGGGATAAATAGGATGCAAATTGTATCTCCAACTTGGAAGCGAGTTATGCAGTTTGATTTGATTTGGGATTCTCGGCATTTAGACGTATGCTTGGAGTCGGTTAACCATGCATGAAGGTTACCTTTTGATTAGTGGTGGTATCTGAGATAATGGTGTGGCATATTTCGATTTAGGATAATTGTTAGCATAGAAATATATGCTAATAATTAGCATATCCTTCAGGAGGAAGCACGGCATGGGCTAATGCACCTAGACGTGAATATGGGTACTAACGTTGCGTGGTTTTTCATGATGCTATAGGAAGAGTTTCATGTCCATGCAAATTGACTTGGTTTCGTAAAATCCAATGGCCAATAGCCAATGATGATGGGTCATTGTTAAACGGCTAATTGACGTTGGGATGGCTATCAAGAGTTTTTATTTGTATGGAGTGCTTATCTTCAGGGGGTTCAAGTTGTGGCCAGCTACGGATGGTACGTGAGAAACACATATAGAACTGCTAACTCATCCCTATAAATACATGATGCCGTGCAACATTTTAAGGATCTCCAATTCAACACACAAAACTGCCCTGCGTAAACCCTCTCAACAACTTTAGAGATTTTTTATTTTCTCTTTTCGCTGACACATCTTCCGTTGGCATCAACAACACTGTGAAAGCAACCAGTGATATCTTAAGTCGGCATAGATAGCTCTGTCACCGTAGAATCAGCCGGTCTCGCAGCATCTTCCGTTGGCATCAACAGCACTGCGGCGAGGGCGGTTGATTACCTATCCAAGTCTCGGTCGAGAAGGATTTCTGAATCCTTATTGGTCGAGGTCATCTCATCAGCCTTCTCGGCGAAGTGAGGTGTTACTAGTTACTACATTCGGCACATTGGAAGCCGAATTGGATATTGAACTTCGTAAGAATAGCAGCCTTGTCTTCAGGTTCGAGAACCCAAGAGGCTGAGACGTGTTCCTTCCTCGGCCGCAATCGCAAGACGCAGAAGTCAGCCGTGCACCTAACGCAACATCAACAAATTTACTCCTCGGCCGAGCTCAGCCGACGAGTTGGCACGCCTCGCATTCACCGAAGGACGTAGTTAGCTTATAGATTACTCGGCCTGCGCGCCACGTAGGCTTGGTAGTTTCTAGGGTCAACATTTTGGCACGCCCAGTGGGACCCAGTGCTAATACTACGAAGTTCATATGATATATCAAGATTCCAATCTGGCTCAACGTAGCCGATTGTACGAGCTCCTGGAAGAATTGAAAAAACATAATGAGGAATGTAAAAAAGCTTTGGAAGCAAAAAAAGTTCTTCGTGGCCATAGAGAGATGCAAAAGTCATTCGCTTGCATGTTGAAAATAAAAGCTCCTGTTACCCTGCAAGGGCAATGGGTAAATGAAGACAGGGCTCGATTTAATGCCTGGCTAGATGAAGAAAATTTTCCTTACGTTTCTGATTACAGATCAATTCCATTTGAAAAATGGTTAGGCTCAAAGGCCGGGGGGCAATTTTTCGCTCCGACCGTAATCAGACATCGGCCTAAGAAAATTGTTAATTTGGCTGAAGAACAAAGGCCACCTATTTTTTCAGTCGAGGCTGAAAATATGGTCGGCCAAGAAGAAAAACCTAGGCCACCTATTTTTTCGATCGAGACTGAAAGTGTGGTAGGCCTAGAAGAAAAAGTTAAAGTTTCTAAGCCACAAGTTGACTCAAAAAATGATTCGCCAGAAAAGTGCTCCAATGACGAACAAGGCCTAGACATTGGTCTAGCCCAAGAAACCACGCCAATTGATATGATTATTGGCGATAAGGCCGATATAGAGAAATTCCATTAGGCCAAGTTATTTGGGTTAAAAGCCAAAATTAACAATGTAATTATGCCTGAGGGGCATAATAATTGTCTAACATATTCGGTGGCCGAAAATGAAAAATATTTCGCCAAGTCAAAAATATTTAGAGAAAATTCTTTATTCGGCCTAGGGCGAAATCAATTTCAAAATTTTGTTATTACAAGATCTCGTTTTGGAATAAAACATCGTTGGCCTCCTCCTGAATATGGTTCGGCCACTTTTATTTCCATTTAGAAAAGTAAAAATAAAAATATTTTCTTAACCCATTCGGCTTTTTTAGGCCGATGCATAAGAAAATAAGGGGGCAACACAGATATAATCGGCAGTTTAAATTTTTTTTAATCTTGCCGAGGATGAGCATATAGAAAGAGGTTGCTTTGTGAAATTTGATACTCGGTGTAGAGGAGAGAAAAGTAGGAATGATTTTTGATGCACTGACTGAAAAAAAAGAAGAGCATTTTGGCCGTCTAGGCCGAGGCCGAATAAGAAAAGGGTTGATGGCAATTAGGAAGGTTGGTCGAGGACGGCTTGTCACGGTATTGCTTAGTTGATTTGGTTTTTCTTTTTGAGTTTTGTGCGCCTCAACTGAGAAGGACACTAAGACCACGTGCCTTTTCATGCTTTTGACCTCAACTAACCTTATATGCATATATATATATATATATATAAAGTTAGCTTGCATGAAAAGGTGTTTTAGTGTATTGTGTGCTGTCATAGATTGGTGCCGAGGCTGTTGATTCTCCATGTTGCTCTGTCTGTTGGGTATTCGGCACAGAGCCTAATCATCTAGTATATGGTTGCTTTTCTTCCTCGGCAAGTGGTTTACTCGGCAAGGTTGTATTTGTAAATTGTAACAACTTTCTGCTGAGTGATTGTTTTTGTGGCGGTGGATGCTCATTTATCTTCGACCATATATTTCTTGACTAGTTAAGTTCCTTAACTATTCGGCTTACAAGCCGAAAATCAAGGAAATTGGGAGGACAAAAGTTTTATTAAGGCTGAGCTCGGCCAACTCGTTGTGATGTACTTTGTTTTAATATTTTGGTGGACCTTCAAATTTAGGACAAAGGAATGAAATTTTAGAAATTAGTTTGCCGAATAAATTTTTATTCGGTAGTGGTTTCTTAGTAGTTCTCGGCCATATGTTTTCCTGGTCATTCGGCAAAGTTACGAGTTTCGAGGCCATCTAGCCGAAGCCGAGGAAAATTTTGGTATGCGTTGACAATTAATTTCCTTGACCATTCGGCTTTCGGGCCGAAGCTCAAGGAAACTGGGGGGCAATGTTTGGACCCAAATTTACACCATCGGCCTATGCAATCAAGGCCGTTGAGTGAGCATAGCTCTCAATCGTTGGATGACAAAGTAAAGATAATTTTTATCATTATTAAAGGATAATATTATGATTTTAATCATGATGTTATCTCTTAGTAATATATTAAATTATTATTTGATTATATCTCAATTGCCTTTGGATGAGATGTTGGTTTTGGCCACGTGATTATGTTTTTTGGGGATTAGATTAATAGATTCTATCTTATTTTGCGTGCATAGCTGCACTTGGAAGCAAAGTGGTGAACATAAAGTTCTAATTGAACTAGGAGATAGTCCACGGTTTCTTTTGAGGCATGCAAAGGATAAGGAAGAAAAACAAATGTTTTTTTTAATAATGGTGAGGAAGTTGTCAGGTGATGGACGGTTTGAAAGGCCATCAACTATTTATATAGATATATATATAACTGGTAGGCAGTCAACATGCTATGGAAAGCGCAATACACGTGGAAGGCAAATAGCGTTATCAAGGTGGTTTTTTGGCAGTGCCTCCTTTATTGCCGAGTCTAGGAGATAATGATGCCTCTAAAAAATATGTTGTTGCTTATCTGGAGAAATCTTGACCGGGATTCTAGCTGACGAGTTTGAATTAAAATCAAATCTTGTAGTAGTGTGAAGCTGCGCCACACAACATTTGTTCCTATAAATACAGATGCAGTGGCAACGGGAAGAGCCCCTGCAAATCAATACAAAAAACTGCCCTGCGCAAACTCTCAACAATTTGAGATTTTTACTTTCTTTTTTCGTTGACACATCTTCCGTTGGCATCAACAGCACTGTGGAAGCAACCGGTGATATCTTAAGTCAGCATAGATAGCTCTGTCACTGTAGAATCAGTCGATCTCGCAGTATCTTCCGTTGGCATCAACAGCACTGCGGCGAGAACAGTTGATTACCTATCCAAGTCTCGGTCGAGGAGGATTTCCGGATCCTTATTGATTGAGGTCATCTCATTAGCCTTCTCGGCGAAGTGAGGTGTTACGGTATATCAAGCTCGGCGTTTTGCTCGCCGAGTTATTTTATGATTGGATATTCCCAAGTGGGATTTAGAGTTCGGCATTCGGACGGCCGAACCACGTTCACCATTAAAACTTATATTTGCTTTGAGTATTTATGCCCTTACACTCTGGTGTCGATTCGGCGTGAGTTTACTCTGACGAATAACATCACTGTGACTGAATCCGACGACGACGACTCGTGAACTTCGTAAGGATAGTAACCTTGTCTTCAGGTTCGAGAGCCCAAGAGGTCGAGACGTGTTCCTTTCTCGGCCACAATCGCAAGACGCAGAAGTCAGCCGCGCACCTAACGCAACATCAACAAATTTACTCCTCGGCCGAGCTCGGCCGACGAGTTGGCACGCCTCGCATTCACCGAATGACGTAGTTAGCTCATAGATTACTCGGCCTGCGCGCCACGTAGGCTTTGTAGTTTGTAGGGTCAACAACACCTTTCTTGAAATTCTCGCTCAGCTTCTTTACCCTCTCTCTCAGACGAACCAGAAATAAGTTCTCGACTTAGAAGATATTGGGAGGTAAGTAGAGGCACAAGGCAGCCTTGGAGGAAGCCAAGTTGCTGAGTGGTAAAGTGAGGGTGATAGACTTCCCAATTCGCGTGTCGGGCATCACAACCAGGAAGAAGGTCGCGAGTTAGCACGAACAACAAATCAGGAATTTATCGTCAGAAAGATCTTCTAGATCGAAGAAGTACTTGAAGACTTCTTCGGCGGAGTGAGGAGGAGCTGGTCTAGAGGCTAATTGGAGACTTAGTGATTTAGAGGACTTGAAGTTGGGGATTTATGGCCTCTCTCTCAGACGAACCAGAGATACGTTCTCGACTTAGAAGAGATTGGGAGGTAAGTAGAGGCACAAGGCAGCCTTGGAGGAAGCCAAGTTGTTGATCGGTAAAGTGGGGGTGGTAGATTTCCCAATTTGCGCGCCGGGCATCACAATCGGGAGAGAGGTCACGAGTTAGCAGGAACAACAAATCAGGAATTCGTCGTCAGAAAGATCTTCTAGGCCGAAGAAGTACTTGAAGACTTATTCGACTAAGTGAGGAGGAGCTGGTCTAGAGGCTAATTGGAGACATAGTGATTCAGAAGACTTGAAGTTGGGGATTTATGGCCTCAAGGTGGCGAAGTAGACCTGCAGCCAGAGCTGGAAAACCCATAATGGAGTATTCTGGTGCAGGTCAATTTTGGCGACGGTTGCTTTGGCCAAGCAACATATGAGGTTGGCAAGGATGGTCGAACTAAAAGCTAAGGTGTGATCACTGGCCAGGGCTTTGGCCACTGGCATATTTTCGATCAAACATTTATTTGACTTGGTACAAACAATAAATTTATTGTACCAGTAGAATAGGAAGGCTTCATGTTCCGCTTTCTGTAGGTTTTCCTCCTATCGGCCACCAAATGGTGGATGAGAGTTTTATAGTTGAAGAAGTTCTTATGCAGCATCTGGACTTCATCTTTTAGGGGTTATTGGTCTTTCTTCTTTAGAGCCTCGACGACACGCTCGTCAAATAAAGATTTAAGGTCTAAGTTGAATTGATACCCAGGAAGGATGGTATCAACTGGAAGACCAGATGGAGAAGTGCCAAGGATGGCCGATATGTAGAGCACGGTCGAGCCAATAGGGCCGAGGGGGAGTACCATTGTGTTGGTGGCCGAGCACCAAAAACTCAAGGCTACCGTGAAAAGCTCCTGGTCCATAACAATCTCAACAGTCAAAAGCTTGATAGCATCATAAATGCCAAGAGTTTTCCACTCCGTGCTGAAGAACTTTTCCATTTAGTAGACCCAAGTTCCCTAGGATGCAGGGGTCCAGGGCCAGGCTCTTTGTGGCTTGGTCAAATCCCACTTCGACTAATCATACCCTTGGAGCAAAGGTTTCAAGCAGTGGACCTTGAGCATTTCGGTGATAACCTTTGGGACGACATCTTTGAAAAGTGGTCCCAATATTTGGTGGGTAGCATTAGAATCACCTTCAAACCATAAGGTCTTGATAGCATTTCAGTCGATGAAGTCTTTGCACTTGGTGCACTCCTCGAAAACCTTGGTAATAAAGGTGTTGGAAGCCATTGTTGAAGACTCGAAGGATTTTTTGGGTTTGAGATTTTTTAGGTTCGAGGGATTTTCTGGGTTTGAGGTTTTTTTGGGTTGTGAGAGCAAATGGCAAGAGTTTCAAGAGTTCTAAAAGCGTAAAATATGAATGAAGAAGAGTCAGGTATTTATAGGCATTATAGGGGGAAGATCAACCGGTTGGTTTTGAATAGGGGTATAATCGACTGGAGAACTGAATAATCATGATGAAAATCCAAGTGAAGGGACTGAAGATTTCGTGGTGTGAGGATGCATGTTTGCGTGTGACGGTGGATTTAATGGTGAAAAGATGCCTCGATGGTCGCACGTTTCAAGGGTCATTATTAATGGCAGACGAGTAAGCTGAGGAATCGCCACATGGCAGAACCTCTGACAAATTAAGATCGTGCAATTATGCTTCATAAATGCACCTGAGTGGATAAAATATTTGAGATTTTTCATTGACTTTCAAAGATATACTAAGGGTTTGATTTCACTTCTTCAAGGTCGAGGCTCGGCCAGAAGTTTTAGGCCGGGGACCTCAGAAGCGAAAGGGTAATGTTTGGACCCAAAATGATATTTTGGGCCGAGCTCATAAATATTCTCGGCCCAATGGTGTTTATTTAGAATCTTGTCATGGGCTGGCCCTGTCGAGGTAGGCCGAATCCTGGTACGAAGAGGATTATTTCAGATAAATGTGAAGTAGTCGAATCCTGGTGTAATAAGGAGTCTCAAAGCTAAAGTACTTAGGATTAGGAGATGAACCTGGTTTGTTTGAAGGATTGGTCAAAGTCCTTCCAATTCAACACACAAAACTGCCTTGCGTAAACATCGCTCTTCGCGAAACCTCTCAACGACCTTGAGATTTTTATTTTCTTTTTCCCGCCAACACATCTTCAGTTTGGATAACCAGCATTGTGAAGGCAACTGGCGAAAATCTTCAGTTTGGATAAATAGCACTGTTGTCGTAGAATCAGCCAATCGCGGAACACCTTCAGTTTGGATAAACAGCACTGCATAGGGGCCGATTGGTTACCTATCCAAGTCTTGGTCAAGAAGGATTTCTGAGTCCTTATTGATAGAGGTCATCTCATTAGCCTTCTCAGCGAAGTGAGGTGTTACAGATTACTAGGTTCGGGAAATTGAACATCGAGTTGTTTTATGATTGGATATTCACGAGTTAGTTTTAAAGTTCGGCGTTCTGACGACCGAACCACATTCATCATCAAGACATACATTTCTTTCAAGTACTTGTGTCTGTATAGTTTGGTGCCAGTTCAGTGTGCTTATACTTTTACGAATATAATCACCGTGACCAAACCCAACGTCGATTATCCGTGAACTTCGCAAGATTAGCAGCCTTGTTTTCAGGCTCTAGAACCTGAAAGCCGAGACGTGTTCCATCATCGGCCGCAATCGCAAGATCAAGAAGTTAGCAGCGCGTCTAACGTGACATCAACACATTTTACTCCGGGGCCGAGCTCGGCTAACGAGTTGGCACGCCCCGCACACAACCAAATGACGTAGTTAGCTTATTGATTACTCGGCCTACGTGCCACGCAGGCTTGGTAGTTTTTAGGGTCAACAATAAGTAAGATTACTTTATTGGCCAATGGATTCAATTAAACTAACAAGTTTCCTACATGTTCCTGTCAAATTAAATGGACCTATAATTAAAATTAACTAAGCCATGTAGATCAGGTGTGGGCCTCCCATAGTTGAGGAATCGTACTTTATTTTGTGTTGTGTCATTTTTTTTTTTGTGGTTTCGTCATCAATTTTCCTGGAAGAGGACTATGAGGGCATCTTCGTGTTGTCTCATAGCAGGGCTCCTTTGTCGAATGAGCGTCGTCTTTTACAAGTTCATCAGAAGGTGATGCAAGATTTTTGTCCTCATGAGTGTTATCTTGCTGTTTGGTTAAATGTGGTTATGTGGGATAAGTTTTGTATGGTCTTTGTTGCATTTGTGATCGTGAAATTGTTTTCATTATCGATAATGTTACTCGTTTTATTTAATTAATAAAATTCTAAGCACGTTGCAACATGTGATTGGATAACCGAATGGATTTCAAGTAACATTAAATAAGAAGTGACAGTCAACTATCAAATTTATTTTTTATTTTAGTCGAGCGATAGCGTTAGTAAGTTAGATATTAAATTAGCCACCAATGGGTATGAATTCACGCCATTATGCAAGGGCACAACACCTTTCCACCACTATGATGAAAGGCCACTTGCTAAAGAAATGGGGGTAAGGGTTTTATCAAATTTAGTAATGTTATTCATACTATGTTTTTATACCACATTTCTATACCACCTTAGGTGGCATCTAATGTCGACAGCCACATCATTTGAAAAATTTGCAAAACGCAAGGAAATGAAGGAGAAAGACTCCTTGTATACCACAATCATCATTTAATTAATTAGTTTTTGTTAATTTTTAGTTTATTAAATAATGAACTAAATTTAAAAATATGATTAATTCAAATGATGTGTCTGTCCACATCAAATGTCACCTAAGGTGGTATGAAAATGTGGTACAAAAACATAGTATGAATAATATTACTCTATCAAATTTATTGAAATTGAAGAAGTTAGATAGATTAGTAACAATAGTTTCCTAGATTATGGGGGAAATAACTTTTTCATTGTTGGATACAAACTTTCTATTCTTTGTGATTTTCCTAGATAGATTAGTAACATCTAGTAATCTTCATAGCGTTTCAGGGTTCTTAAGATTAACCGTTTTTCTCTATTATTCCAAAAGGCAAATTTTCACTTAACGCCTGATACTAGTTCTTTAGGCATGGCCAAGGGAATTTAGGATCTTCTTTGGCTGCAGAAATCGTTGGGTAAACTTGATTAAGGCACTTGTCATGATCTTATCTCTTAAATCATATAAAAACTCTAATTTACCATTTACAGTAAACCTAGGCCCAATGTTATGATTTTGGAGGACAAAAGATCGGCAAATAAAAATCAATTAGCGCCCCTTCAACTAATTGAAACATAAATCAAATTTTACTTCCAAGGGGCCATTAGTTCGACACCATGTAGATATAATCTTTTTCTTGGACAATGTAGATATATTAATCCCTAACTAAATACAAGGTTTACAATGCAACAATTTTCTCGCATGCGCATGGGCTATGCATGAGCCGAACTCAATGCACGTTGCAATAGAACAACGGTACTGCAATCTAATATTAATCTCTCATTAACGATGTTCATATTTAGATGTTAATATGATGTTGAAGATATTTTTATCGATATTTGAGAGATGTGGTGTTGATATTTAGCACCAATACAATATAATTTATTAGTATGACATTGATATTCGGTTGCAATATCATCGTTAATCGCTCTATATATGAAATCCGAGTCATGTACAACTCGTGTCCACAACCCATATGCGCATGAGATAAAAGCTCACAACACAATGGACATAAAACAACAAACTTGTCAGCCAATATGAATTGATTGTTGTATATGCTATTATATTTCCGTTGTCATTTTGTTTAGTCACACTCGAATACTAATTTTTTTAGAGAAGCTTCTGATTTAAATCTCGACAAATAAAAAGAAAAAAATGTCATAATGGATAACGTTTGATAGGAAAACAAACAAATTGAAGCAATAAAACCTTTTCATCAAAGTGATACGTACAAATCATTCGTGTATCAACTAGCTTTTCCACCAACAATGTGCAAGGGCAGGTGGGACTTGACAAAATGGCTGTCACAGCCAAGAAAACCAACGTCAACGGCCCCATAACCAGACGGTGCAACCGCCACCTATCATTCACCGCCTTTTTCACCTCCACCTCAATTGCCATGCTCATCCCATGTAGCACAAAGAACCACGTCACTTCCCACGTCGGAGGCACACGTGTGAGATAATAATATATCACCTCGTGCATTAGACCTGAGACGGTAAAAGTGGACATCACAACCAGGTTTCGGGCGCACCGAGGGCCAAGTATAGGTGTAGAAATACGTCGTACAGGGTAGTAAATGACGGGCCGTAGAATCATTGTGACCATGATGTTCTATCTACGGCTCCAAAAGTCTTGAAGCGAAGTGGATAGGTAAGGCTTATTGAACTGTGGCTCGAGCTCAAACCCAAAAACGGCTCGAGCTGGGGTCGCACCCAGAGCTAGTACAATTTCTAGCGCCAGGAACATGTGGCAGCAGTGCAAAGCCAACATTACGTATGGGTGTAAATGTTGTTTATACGCAAATGACCTAATGACCAGATCCAATAGCAACGCTTTTATGGCCAGCATAAGTGACTTTTTAGGCACATATGTGACAGTTTGAACGACTGGGTTCTCAGATTTTGTGGGGTTTTGGGTTTGGTGAGATGGGTTTGTATTTGGGGGTGATTTTTGTGGTGGGTTTTGCTTGATTTTGATTGGAAGGCAAGCTACAGAGATGAATTGGAAGAGTGTTGGTGGGGTTGGAGATAACGGACCAAGGTCAACGGAGAAAAGGAGCAGCTTGAAGTTGCCAAGCCAAACTAGGAAGAAGGTGATGATCCCACAAAGGGTGAAAGAATGGAGACTTAAGGGGAGCATGATGAAGAGGTAGAAGATAGGTAGGAGAGAGATGAACCTGGTGATGACCTTTGGGATTCTTGTTGCTACGTAGAACAATAACATAGAGATATGTTGGTTAGGATCGACACCTTGGTGAAGTTGTGGATTTCACCCTCCATTTCTGGTCCCTCTCTCTCTCTCTCTCTCGCTCTCTGTGGAAGTATGACTGCTAAATCACTTATTATACATGTTTGTACCATATTTAGGGTATCTGTATTTAGACATCGTATAAATACTCGAGGACTCAAATGTAATTATGTAATAAAAGAAGGGGCAAATATGAAATAAGTGAGGAGCCCTTATTCTATAAAAGGACTCCTCACTCTACTCATTAGGAGAGGTCAAGTTTTAGGCCATGGGAAGAGAGAAAACATCTCAGAGAGGGCAAACACAGAAAATAGGCTAGAGAGCACATTGCCTCTAGCCTTCCGATATATTCACCATTCAGAGTGAAACAATATCAACATCAGTATGGACGTAGCCCAAACATTGGTATGAACCACGATACATGTTGTGTTCTTTACTTTCTTGCAGATTCACGGTCGGATTTATGTTGTTCCAAGACCCCTCCGATTTTGTGCATCAACATTTGGTGCCATCTGTGGGAAACTACACGAAAAGCTATGTCGGTTCTCTTTCATTTTTTTCATCTCACCACCGTGAATCTGCACATCCCAAGAACCCAGAACCTCCCTCCTTGGGCTTTTCCAGAAAACTCCCTGCTCTCTCTCTCTCTCCTCACTTTCTCTCTGTAGAGTTTGGCCGAGTTATCAATTTCATCGCAATTACAAATGAATTCAAGGTGATAATAAGAGAGAGAAATAGAAACTGTCTTTTCTTCTCCTTCCATGCGTTTCTTCATAACCCACCACTTTTTAGCCTTTTTCCCTTCTTCGCTCTCAGAAACCCAGAAGAAAAAAAATGCAATCAGGAGGCTTCAACGACGGAGGAGACGGCGGCGGCGTCCCTGATTTCTACACAAATGGGAGATCCATCTCCATCTCCGCCGCCATGAACGGCCACAACCCGTCTCAAAACATTCCCTACCACCGATCCCAGCTCCCCAGCCTGTTCATGGACCCTACTGTGTCCCAGATCGCTCGCCAACCACAGTTTCAACCACCGCAACCAGTCCCTGAACAATTCAAAGTTACTGATAACATTGAAAGCATTCCGGTCCACTATGGTTTTCAATCTCAAAGAGGAAACTTACTTGCTACTTCATGGCCTCGGGATGGATGCTGTGTTGCTACTGTGGCGAAAGATTTTCAAGATTCTGAGCAGAGGTTGCTTGGATCAAGAAATGTAATTTCGAGGTTTAATGGAAATTCTGTGTGGTCAAAGCAGAGCGTGGTATCTTTGTCTCGCTAGTTTGGACACAAGGCTGGTAGTGGTGGTGATTCTGAATTGACTAAGGACTTCTTTATACAGCTCTGGGTTGCAGATAGGATAATGGAACGGTCTAAAAGAAACGAAAGAGGAAAACATCCCAAAGGCACAGGCTGCTCTCCTCAGAAGGGCCAAGGCCAACTCAGAAGCCACTCTTAGAATCTACAAGGGTGATGCCAAGCTCGGTGAGGGACAAGGACGGGGAGGAGCTGGAAAAGAAGGACCTCTGGGAAGGTATGTTTCGGATCTCGGATTTGGATGAGGTCTCTGCTCACAGTTCCACTACTAGAGTAATGATGGACGAACAAAGAAGATAAGAATTTTATTTTCACAACCTGCAACCGTCAGAAAATGCCCATCAACGTTTTGAAAAAGATAAAACTTTCATCATGAAGGGGAGTGCATGTTCCCCCCCCCCCAATTTTCTGAAAAAGTCATTGGCAAGCATAGAACGAGATAAGATTCCTGTTCTCATAATAATTCATTATTCCCTTGTCTGCCATCTGGCAAAAGAAAGAAAAATAAAGAGAAAAGAAAAGGTAAAACATTCAGTAGGCGCAGTACGCACATGGAAAAAGATCTGCAACACTCCCAGGATTGTACTATCAATGTATGAGAGACCATGCCTGCTGACCAAACCTGCCTCCACGTGAAGTTTTCCTCCAACAGCTGGACCGCTAAGGTTGATGTGAAGGGAGAAATCTCGCTGTTGCCAAGTCCCAGCAATTTTTTTTTTTGAATGATGTGATTTACTTTTCTTATCTTTTGGAGACATCTGTATAACCACACCAGAGGGTAATCATAAATAAAGAAAGAAGGCAGCATGCCAAAAAAAAAAAGGGCAAAATGTCGACAAGCCCAAAATAGTGGGCTGGAATGTTATGTGGAGGGTGAAGGCTCATATGCCCAAAAGAGCCAGGCCCTATGACTTCAAACCCCAACCTCCATCCCTCCACTTAAGGTTCACCCTCTATTATCACCAACCAGGTGATCAAAAGTACGTCAAGTACTCCAAAATTATTCGGCAGCCTGCCGCTATTATCACCAACTAGGTGATCAAAAGTACGTCCAGTACTCCAAAATTATTCGGCAACCTGCCGCTATTATTACCAACTAGGTGATCAAAAGTACGTCCAGTAATCCAAAATTATTCAGCAGCCTGCCGTTATTATCACCAACTAGGTGATCAAAAGTACAACCCGTCCTAAAAAAATCATACATGAGCATCACTCATGACAATCACCATCATACATAAGCATCACTCATGTCAATCATACATAAACATTCATGAGCATCACTCATGTCAACATTCATGAGCATCACTCATGTCAATCAGCTTCGAAAGCTTCATTTACAGAGCTCCAGCTTCGAAAGCTTCATTTACATAGCTCTAGCTTCGAAAGCTTCATTTATAGAGCTTCAGCTTTGAAAGCTTAATTTACAGAGCTCCAGCTTCGAAAGCTTCATTTACAAAAGCTCTAGCTTCGAAAGCTTCATTTACAAAGCTCCGACTTCGAAAGCTTCATTTACAGAGCTCCAGCTTCGAAAGCTTCATTTACAAGAGCTCCAGCTTCAAAAGCTTCATTTACAAAGCTCTGACTTCAAAGCAGCTTCATTTACAAAAGCTCCAACTTCAAAGCTTCACTTTCAAAGCCTCACCTATAAAACTTCACTTTCAAAGCTTCACCTACAAAGGTTCAGTGCATGGTATACAAAGACTGCCTTCGAACAACCGCCACTTCGGCCCACACATGGATTGAATTTGAAGTTTCCAGCCAACATACTCTATTAACTGAAGACTTGGGGGACTACACTATGTACCATATATTAGGCTTCCGCAACTAGGCCTCATGAAAAATACTTGGGGGACTTAGCCCATTATTTATGTACTAAGGAGCGAACCCTTATTCTATAAAAAGGACTCCCTCACCATCATTAGAGAGCATTGCCGCCTACTGAGCAACCGCCTCGCCGCGAGCATCACTCCTAACCCATCACTTATGTATTGAGGAGCGAGTTTTTATTCTATAAAAGGAACTCCCTCACCATCATTAGAGAGCATCGCCGCCTGTTGAGCAACCGCATCGCCGCGAACATCACTCCTAACCCATCACTTATGTATTGAGGAGCGAGCCCTTATTTTATAAAAGGGACTCCATCACCATCATTAGAGAGCATCGCCGCTTGCTGAGCATCCGCCTCATCGCGAGCATCAACTCTAGCCCATCATTTATGTATTGAGGAGCGAACCCTTATTCTATAAAAGGGACTCCCTCACCTTCAACGCCACAAGCCGAGCCAACCAAGGCAACATAAGCCACAAGCCGAGCAGCCTGGCAACATGTGCTACTTCTAGTTGAGCATCATTTCACATTAAGCACCGTCTCATATCGAGTATCAGTTCTAGACAACATCTAGTTACTTCGGCCCACACATGGACTGAATTTCAAGTCTCCAGCCAAAAGACTCTCTTAACTGAAGACTTGGGGGACTACTGTTTGTACCATATTTAGGGCTTCCGTATTTAGACCTCGTATAAATACTCAGGGACTCAAATGTAATTATGTAATAAAAGAATGGGCAAATATGTAATAAGTGAGAAGCCCTGATTCTATAAAAGGAATCCTCACTCTCCTCATTAGGAGAGGTCAAGTTTTAGGCCATGGGAAGAGAGGAAACATCTCAGAAAGTGCAAACACAGAAAATAGGCTAGAGAGCACACTGCCTCTAGACTTCTGGTATATTCACCATTCAGAGTGAAACAATATTAACATCAGTGTGGATGTAGCCCACACATTGGGGTGAACCACGATACGTGTTGTGTTCTTTACTTTCTTGCAGATTCACAGTCGGATTTATGTTGTTCCAAGACCCTTCTGGTTTTGTGTATCAACATTTGGCGCCGTCTGTGGGAAACGACACGAAAAGGCAGCTCCTCCGTAAATTTTAATACCGAATGGTATTACAACAAAATTAAGAAAAGGATCAGACACCGAAAGAGTTTATGTATATACATGAGCGAGGGCTCAAGGCCGGAATCCCAAAGCACCAAAGACCCGAATCGACTTATTCCGCTACGTAAAAACGAAACTCGATTATTACATGTTTATATGATTAGTTCCAACAAGAGAGTTTTTAGAGAAGAAAGATTTTGCTGAATTTATTTCTTTTAATTTAACTTATAGAAAACTAGATCAATCCTTGGATAATTTGATGTTTATACTAATCTCTTGTGTAATATTAAAAACTAACTTTGACACAATATCTATATATTCCACATCAGATTTAATGTGACTTTAATGTTTTTCTTCTTCCTGTAATACCCTTATGTCAACCAAAATGTTGGTTCCTATTCTACACAACATTTATGGAATAATTTCGTATCCTTTTATCAGAATTTTGCTGGTTTTTATCATCATTTGAATTTCATTTAAGTTTCTCATTTTTCCTTTAATTTAAGGGTATAATAGAGTATTTTTATGACAATGGTATATGTCACATCCCGGCCCGAGCCTCCACCACATCCCGGGCTCGACTCCACCGTAGCACAATATTGTCCGCTTTGGGCTCTTACCACGTCCTCACGGTTTTGTTTCTGGGAACTCACACGAGAGCTTCTCAGTGGGTCACCCATCATAGGATTGCTCTCGCGCGATCTCGCTTAACTTCGGAGTTCCTACGGAACCCGAAGCCAGTGAGCTCCCAAAAAGCCTCGTGCTAGGTAGAGATGATAATATACATATAAGGCTTACATGATCCACTCCGTTGGACGACGTGGGATGTCACAGTATAGTTTAATCATAGTTTCATTTAAGTTTCTCATTTTTTGTTTTTTTTTTAATTATACGTGTTTTAGTTCCTATTGTATTTTATAAAAATATATTGATAAAAAATCTATTTTATAAAAATATATTTAAAAAATAATAATTTACTAACCACCAGGTGTTTTTTTTAATCTTTTTGTTTCTTTTGAAATCCCAGTGGAGAAGGCAATTTTGGATTATTAAAGTTTCACCATTTTTTATAGGAAAACTAATGAAAATGGCTTGAAAATTTTGAGTTTTAATAATAAGGACAAAATAAAGGGTAAAGTGAATAGTACCAGGATTGACTTTTTAGTGTAAAAATGTGGTTTTTCGTTAAAGTGAACAGTACCGGGTGCTTGTCGTTAAAATTCCCTTTTTTATTCTCTCTTTGTATATATAGATAATCAAAGATTGGAAGGGCTCATTGGAAGGGCTCTTGAAAGCTGTCAAAGATTGGACAGGACACCCGAAACATAAAATTATTTTTCTGTTTTTGAGTTTTTAGGCAGCAACAACAGTTGGAATTAAAATGAAAGGATAAGGCCTATGATTTTGAATTGAACATTTCAATTTCTAGCCAAAAAATATTCAACATTCAATTTGAATTGGTAACAAATTTAACTGTTCCAAAATTATCTGCTTTCTAAAAGAGTGTCAATAACTCTATATATACCATAAATATACAAATTATCTGCTTTCTAAAAGAGTGTCAATATATGATACAAAGTTTAGCCATAAAACATAAATATACCATATGTAATTTTTCTATTATTGATTAAATATACAAATGTCAAGTGACGGTAAACACATAGGTACAAATACAAATAAAACTTTAAAAAATATGGGTACAAAAAGAAACTAATATATGGGTACAAATTAAAAATGAAAAGAAAATTGGTACAAATTAAAAAATGTTTGCGAATTAAAAATAGGTACAAACTAAAAATAAAAATATATGATAAAAAATTTAGCCATAAATATAGATGTACTATTTGTAACATTTTTAACACTAAAGGAATATATTAAAATAAAAATATTTTATTATTCAAATAATTAATGATGTTATTAATACCCAAGGACCTTGATCAGAAATTGAAAATGAATAGGGTTTTAATCAATTTAGTAGCAAAATGAAGAATGTGAACCTAATTTCTCCTATATATTATATTCACTAGGCAAGGCTAGAAGCCTGGAATTAAAAATTAGATTTTCTTTTTCACGTACAAAAAATTTCCTTTACATAAAGATCCCACTTCTCGTAGATCAGCCTCATCCCCAATTACACTACTCTCCTCCACCTTCCCCTCACCATCCCAACAACTGATCCTAATAAAGAACCTTCCTAACTGCCGCATCCCTCACTTGATCCGTCCCCTCCGCCGCACCTCTATCTCTGTGTCTAGTGCCCCCCAAGTTTTATTTTAGGGTAAATTACATAGTAACCCCTCAAGTTTGAGGTCTATTACAACCCCATACAACATCTTTAAAACATTTCACTTTCATACCTCAAGTACTATTTTATTTCAATATAATACATCTGTTAGATTTTCCATCCATTAATCCGTTAAATGCTGACATGGCTGCCACATTTGTGCCACATGGCTGCCAAATGTGTGCCACGTGGCTAAACAAATAATTTTCTATTTAAAAAAATAAACCTAAATCTTCTAAATAAATTATAAAATAAAAAATAAAAAACCAAAAACCAAAAACCAAAGCCCACTTTGTCTTCCCTCCCTCCCTCCCCCCCCCCTCGGCCCCAAAAAACCCAACCTGCAACCTAGAAGAAGAAGAGGAGAAAAACAAAAAAAACAAAAAAAACAAAACCCACCCCCTGCACCCACCCTCTTCCCTCCTCTACACACCCCACTCCTTAAATTGAATAACTTCAAGGAAATATAATAAGGCACCTAAAACAAAAACCCAATTCAGGAAACACACAAAAATTGGGAATTGGGAAGAGTGAGAACCTCGGAAGCTCTGCTTTCAAGTTGGGTAATGTAATCCCTCACAAGCTTGGCCTCAAGTTCCTGTCTTTCAATCTCAACCAGCTCTCTCTTGGCATTCTCAACCCTCTGAGACTCATTTTCCAACCCATCAAGCAACTCCTTGTTCTCTTCTTTTTTCAGGAGCTCATCTACTTGCTCTCCCACAATGCCACTCAGTGCCTTCTTCAGGCCACTGCCCTCTCCAGCAGTGCCGCCAGTCGTGCATTTTGCTATGAGGGGTCGATGAGGTGGGGAAGGAGGAGAAGCTCGGGAGAAGAGTGCAGAGGAGGATTATGATGGGGTGAGGAGTTTTGGTGGGAGGAAATGAGATGTGAGGTTCATGGAGGGAGCCCAAGCTAGCTTGATGGTTGAGGGCAGGCTGGTCATTGAAGGATTTTGTTATCCTATCTCGTGTTTTGTTTGAGGAAGTACTCACCACTCACCTCAAACTGCAACCTGCAACCCAGAAGAAGAAAAGGAGAAAAAAAAAAAAACCAAACCCACCCCCTACACCCATCACGCACCCACCCCCTGCACCCACCCTCTTCCCTTCTCTACACACCCCACCGCACCCATCTTCTTCCCCATCTTCATCTTCTTCGCAACCCAGGAAAAAAAAGAAGCACCCTTCAGTTTGTCTTCCTCTTCCTCCTTCTCCCTTCTCTTCTCCCCCATCTTCATCTTCTTCCCCCAACCCCTACCTGCAACCTAGAAGAAACAAAAAAACAAAACCCAGATCCCGTTAGCCATCGTCGGGTTCGTGAGGTGAAAATGGGAGGAATGGGTGTGTAGAGGAGGGAAGAGGGTGGGTGCGGGTGCGCCCGACCCCCTGCCTGCAACCTAAAAGAAAAAAGAAAAAAAACCCAGATCCCGTCCGCCATCGTCAGGTTCATGAGGTGAAAATGGGAGGAATGGGTGTGGATTTAATGAGTGGAGTGTGTAAAGGAGAGAAGAGGGTGGGTGCAGGTGTGCTCGGGGAAGGTGGGGGTGGGCTGGGCTGGGTTGCAGGGGGAAGAAGATGAATATGAGGGAGAAGAGAGGAGGATGAGGGAGGGTGAGGAAGAGGAATGAGGTTTCTGTGAGGTGAGGTGGGTGGGGTTGGGGGAAAAAAGATCTGGGTTTGTTTTTGGTGAGGGGGAGGGGGTTGCTGGGAGATGGGATGGGTTTTAATTTTTATTTTTTTTGTTGAGAAAATTTAGGTTTAAAAAAAAATTAAAATTTTTTTTTGCCACGTGGCACACATTTGGCAGCCACGTGGCACAAATGTGGCAGCCACATCAACACTTAATGAATTAATGGATGGAAAATCTAACGGATGTATTATTTTGAAATAAAATGGTACTTGAGGTATGAAAGTGAAATGTTTTAAAGATGTTGTATGAGGTTGTAATAGACCTCAAACTTGAGGGGCTACTATGTAATTTACCCTTTATTTAACTATGAAAAATTGAATATAATGCGAGAACATCTGTTGGACTGAATCAAACTCAACTTGGAAGAAAAAAGCTCATAAATTCATTATTACTCCATAAGTTCAAGATATGATAAAGTTTGTATCGTCGTTTGTTTTTCTTCACTGTTTTGATTAGTTTTCTAAGGATTTGAAATGATAATGGAATAAGGAATGTTGCAGGTGTGGAGTCAAAAATAATCACAAGGCAACATGTGGATTTTTGGTATAAAGGACAAAGTTACCCCTGAGACACACCGATTGTCTTACGCGCGAGCAGTGGACAGTCATTCTTTAATCAAGCCAAGAGTGTCCAAAAAAGGTAACCAATTCCAAATTATCTCATCCATCCTCATCTTAGGTAATTACTTCAAAACCTACAAATTATTCCATATAAAAAACCTCTAAGGGCCAGCCACCTCCATTCCCTATATATATGACCCTATTTTTTTCTAAAAAATGAGGTCCACACTCTTGCAAAACTCCAACAACTCTCTAAACACTTTTCTCTCTAAATTCTAACTTTGGCATTAGAGGTTCTTCGGCCAAAGGCCCCCCCGGCCCATTCATCGTGATCGCGTGAGGCTCTTGGCCTTGACGTAAGGTATTAATTGTTTTGTAGGTGCAATTTTGTCCAAGAAGAAGAAGGCGGAAATTTGCATCCACAAATTGGTGCTTTCATTGAGAGTTAAAATTCACACTCATAGAAGACTCTAGCATAAAAAGTTTTTTTCTCTATTTTCTAGTCCACTTGTATTTTTCGTACGTTCTTATTATTAGAATTTTTTTTATTTGCAAAGATTCTTTGATAAAACGAAAAAGAGAAATAAAATGGCTAGAAATTTAGAAAACTCTATGAGTGAAAATTCCAATATTCAAGAAATGGGACCGTGGCGATCCACGAGACTAAATGTGATCCTAAGGGGAGCGTCACCACCACCGTGATGGTCACTATGGTGGCCATCTGCGGCGAGGTTCATGGCACCACTACCATAGCCCGAGTCGTGCCACCAAAGCAAGCCCAAGCCATGTTATCCAAGGCCCATGGCACCAAGGCCATGACCCAAGCCATGTCACTCTAAGCCCAATGTGTTGCCAAGTAGAGCTCAAGCCTCGCACCCGCATGCATCACAAGCCTAGCAGCCCACTCCCGTGGCCTAGCCTACTTCCGCCAAGCAGCCTGCTCTCGTGGCCCAGCCTACTCCCGCAGAGCAGCCCACTCTTACGGCCCAGCCTGCTCCAGTGGCATTCCAAGCAGCCGAAATCGGCCCAAAACTATCTTAACCATCTGGACCAACCATCGAGCCGGGTGCATTTTCACCATATTCCTTCCAAGCTCTTCTAATCCAAATGGCGAACAACACTTGTCTCGATAAGTCATAGAGTTGACGAATGCCCTTGCATAATAGACAACCTTGGTGAATCAACCCTTGCAATGCACCGAGATCCAACGTGCCCCGGATGAGGTGTCCCGAAGAAGGACAAGGGCAGACAAACCTCTCCACCAATGTCTCGGCAAGCAGCCACTTGACCAGTCACGAACTGAGCGTTCTAACGGAGTACACTCCCGATTGGACCCCCGAGATAGCGTATACTCCCGTCTTAGCACATGGAGGAGCGTGCACTCTCAGTTAGGCCCACGGACAAACATACACTCACGATTGGGGCCACACTCTGATAATCAACATGAGCAACCTTCCAGGCAAAGTATTCATTCATGGCAAAGCCCGCAAGGAGCATCCTCTACCTCACATCGGAGTAGGCAGCACAGCGGACGGAGATAAGTAGTCATTCAATCCGGTTCAAGTTCCACTAGCAGCCTACAAGTTACTCGCTCTCTTGCTAGGATCATGCCACACCGACTGCAGCCGCGACATAGACGAGCCTAACACATGGAATAACAGCCTAAACCAGTAGGTCAGGATCAGGGGCAGCCGAGGGTTCTGCCACCCCAACAAAGGCAAATTTAGGAAGAAGTAGAAATACTCTTGAACGAGCGATTACGTGATTTCCTGCTCAACGAAGCTATTGACAAAGCGCTTCGATGAGACATAACCAACATAAGTGAGTCATCTTTCAATGACAAGATCGAGCAGACGGAACTACCCTACATAGATTGCCGGAAATAAAGACTTCTTCTGTTCTAACAAAACACAGCAGCTCAGCTTAATGGCATGCCGGGGGCAGACGAGTACTAGAAGGACACACCAACCTAACTACCAAGAACCGGGGGTAAGCTTTGTTCTCAACACTCCAAACAATTCCTCCTACTGCGCATAACCTAGCCCAAGCCAGCCCCATCTCTGCTTTCATAATCACGCATGTCTACTGATAGGAGCATATTTATGTGACTTAGTTAACATGTTTTCTTGCACTTACTTAGTTAGTTATTGCTTATAAGAGTGTTTTAAGCTATTTTTGTGTGTTTGTAGGTCCTAATGGCAAAGTTGGCAAGAAAGTGCAATTTGGAGCAATTTAGAGCAGTTTTTGGCCAAGATTGGATAGCTTATGCATGGAGCAAGATGGATGGACGAATTTGAAGTCAAAAGAGGCTAGAAACACTCACCCACTACACCCATTACATCCACTCATTACCACAACATACACTATCCTCTCCCTAGCCTATAAATACATCCACCATTCCTCTTCCTAAAGGATTCCATCTCCATCCAAAGACACTACATTTTCACATCTCACAACTCCATACACTTACACTTTCATCCCTTGCCGTGACCTCCATTTAGCCACTCCCCTTTCTTGTGCCGTAACAAGGTGGTGAAAAAGAAGGTCCTTGGCATTTCAAGCTTGAAGATTTGAGCGTTTTAGGTGTACTTCGTTCTTGCTTTCAATGTCTACTTTGTTATTTTCTGATTTTGTTGCAACTATGAGTGGCTAAACCCCTATTTAGTTAGGGGGAAGTTTGAAGCCATGAACATGCTTGAGATATGAATTGATTTCTTCCAATTGTGATTTGATAAGTTGTGATTGCAATTCAATTATCTATTTTATTCATAACTGATTCTTGTATGTTTATTAAGGATGCATACTTAGTTTTCATGCATGAATTAGATGCTAGAACATAAATGAGTTTCACCTAATCGTTACAAGTTTATATTCATGAGTAGTGAAGGTTGTTTATCACAATCGTGTTAATTGAATTCTTGGCAAATGTATCATGCATTCATAGTTATAATTGCCTCGTCAACATTTATGATTTTCATTGCACGTAATGATCTCTGATTGTATCTCTATTATGCATTCATATACGGGACTTTTAGAGAATGATTTGGGTTGTTGCATGCATTCATCCAACTCAATGAGTAAAGGAAAATCTGAGGGTTAATTTGTGCATCACGATTAATCTGGGGTGTTGAGTATCATAGTTTATTAAAAAGCAATTGGAAATCGATTCATGTACAAGTGTGTCATGTGTGAAGAACGGACCTCTAACTAATCCATCCATCATTTTATTTCTCAAATTCATTTTATAATCTGCCTAGTTTTATAACTTGCTTGTTTATTTCAAATTCATCCAAATCAAAACCCCCATTTTACTTTCTTGTTCCAAAGTGTTTAAAATCTGTTTTGTTTGTGTTTAAGAGTGTTTTGGTTTAAGTCAAAACACTAAATTCGTCCAAAGTTGTGTTAAAGTCAAATCTGCCCAGTTTGTGTTTTTAGGCAGTTTTGAGTGTTTTTAAGTTGTTTTGAGTCTTTAGAATCTGTTTTGAGTCCCTTGAGTCTATTCAAACGTTTTTAACTTTGTTTTTATGTTTTTGAGTAAGTTTAGAGGTTTTAGCAAGCCCTCCTAATCCCCGGTTTAGAAAGATCCTTACTTGCATTTATACTACAATTTGACAACAAGAGGGTTTAATTTGAGTGCTTAACTTTCATCACATCATCTACTCCACGGCTTCCGGCAACCATTGATCTTGCACCATAGCTCCCAGCCATGTTAACTTTGCCATGTGGCTCGTGCCAACCAAGCCTAAAAAAGGCACATGACGAAACACCTAATGATGGCACAATAATTTTGGGAGCAGCTCACTGCGCTTGCACCCTTACTCAAGGTCTACAAGCAGTTCGAAGTCTCAAGCAGATTGCCAAACATGACCTCACAGGCTAAGGATTATTTCGGTTATCCCAGCAGTCTAGCTTTCTTCAGCTACACTCACGACAACGACTTCCATGCTTTCCAGTGTGAGAAGATAAACTAATTGCTCTCCAGTGCGAGAGGGTAAACCAATTTGCCGACACCCGTATGGGTCTGCTCTCCAGTGCAAGAGGATAAACTAGTTGCTCTGTAGTGCGAGAGGGTAAACCAATTCCCCGACACCCGTGACACGTCCTAACCCCAATATTCTCTGAATACCCGGATAGGCACGTGCTAGCCAACACCCAAGGGTGACGAAAGCCATTTATTGAATACATGAGTAATGATTAGGAGAAAATGAACATGAATAATCATTTGAATCCAAAGGTAATAAACAAAGTTTAAGGAAATGTCTAGAGTGCACAGAATATGTTCTAATTCAAGATCACAAAAGGAAAGATCATTACAAAATATCACACAAGTGAATGATAGATTGCTACTGGTAGGGGAATGCCTTGTACGTTGTGTCGTAGCCCTCGTTTCTAAGACCTGAATGGGGGTGCAAAACAAAGGGGAGTGGACCAAGTTCATATATACAATACTAATTAAATAATTATCAAGATACTAACCCCCACAATTTATATAAAGAAAACTACTAGCATAATAAGTGATAGTTTTACTGAAAACCCTAGCATGCCAAAAACATCTCAAAAGACATCGCAGAAAAACATCGTGGAAATAAAAAGATCAAACGTCTAACAGATCGTCTCGTAATCGCGGTGTGCTGCCAGTAAGATCACTAAATAAATATAACTCCCGGACCAATGTCAACGCCGTGGTCTCTGTGCCTGTAGCCTGAGATTACCAACTCTCGGCCTAATGCTTGCTTCGTGTCCCTCAGCCTGTAGCTAGGGATTATTTCTCCCGGCCTATCTGCCAACACCAGATCCTCACCACAGGAGGCATAATGTCCACTAGGTACACACAAATAGTTACACCTCTCATAAATAATCACTTCATAGTATAAAGTCATCCATCATAGAGGTTTCTCAAACATGTTCTAGCATCCTATCGTCATCCATCAGATAGTCTACCAGTTCATGGTTTTTATAGAAAATACATATATCAAACTATAGCTCAATATAGGCTAACAATTAATTTCTTACAAAAAAACGAGACGATAATCAACATTTCAGTAAACATGCTTAATATAAAATCAGTTCATAAACTCGTAAGGCATGCATTTCATTTATGCAAATAAACTATAAAATTATGCAAATTTTAGAACAGGTCCATTCACAGATACTCCCTAGCAACAGAATTGTGCGGAAAAGGATAAAGGAAATCCCCACTAGCAACTTCACCTAAGCACAAAAATGTACAATTTATCAAACTGCCCAACTATAGAATTTCAAGAAATAGAAATAGGTCTTGGTTTTGGATCCGGATTAGGGTTTAGGTTTAGGTTAAATAGAGTTAGTACTTATTGGGTTTTGGGTTTGAATAGGTAGGAACAAAATGGGTGGTTTGGGCTTGAGCCCAAACCCACACAACACACATACACACACGCCAGCACACACAACACACACAACACAACACACACACACACACACACGTGCACCATACACACTCACACGCACTCACCTTACACGCACACACCCACACGAACACACACACACACACACACACACACATACATTATACACGCACACTCACACATACTCACAACACACACACACACGACACAACACACACCCACACACACGGCACAACACACACCCACGAACACTGCACAACACACACCTACGAACACTGCACAACACACACCCACGAACTCGCCGGAGTTCATCCTCGGAACTGGACATGCATGCACATATTCAAAACAAGGTTTAAACCCTTAGATTTTCGACATAAACACGCATCACAGGCCATATTATAACCCACAGTAATCAAGAGAGGGATTAAACCATACCTAAGATGGAGTTCGAGAGAGCTCAAGCTCTCTGAGTTAATGGCAGAGCACATAGAGGTGCTTTGATGACACATGCAAGGTTGCAGGTGGATTCGCCATGTCTCAAAGGTTTGAGGTTCAGATTTTTTGGGTTTTGGTTTGGTTGAAAATGGCGTGGGTGATGGTGGTTTCCTTCTCGGTGTCGAAGAGATAAAAGAAAGCGTTTAGAAAGAGAGAACACAGGGAAGGGAAGAAAGAGATGACTGAGAGGAAAGAGATAAGAAAGACTCGGAGGACAAAAAAAATCAGGGGTGGGCCCTTTGGGCTCACCAATTAAAAAATAAAAACCATTTTTAAATAAAATGGGGGTGTGGTGTAACAATCTACCCCCTTACAAAAATTTCGTCCTTGAAATTGCGAATTTACACGAAAAGAAAGGGATATTGGTTCCGCATTGATTCCTCTATTTCCCAAGTAGCTTCTTCGACTGCATGGTTCCTCCACAGTACCTTCACCAAAGGAATAACTTTGTTCCGCAACACCTTATCCTGTCTGTCAAGGATAGCCACTGGTTCTTCTACATAGCTAGCATCCGGATTTACTTCCAATGGCTCTAACTGGATGATATGAGAGGGATCTGGTACATATTTCCGAAGCATGGAAACATGGAAAACGTTATGGATTAGTGACAACTCCGGTGGTAGTTCCAACCTATAAGCAACTACACCAATTCTCTCAATAATCTGATAGGGACCGACGTATCGAGGACTCAGCTTTCCTCGCTTACCAAAATGAACAACACCCTTCCAGGGAGATAACTTCAAGAATACAAAGTCGCCCACTGTAAACTCATCATCCTTAGAGTGTTTGTCTCCAATGCTTTTTTGTCGGTCTTATGCTGCTTTCAAATTTGCCTTAATTAGTTGGATATTAGCGTTAGTGGTATCCACAATCTCTGGTCCCACTAACGACCTTTCTCCTGCCTCTGTCCAACATAATGGCGTCCTACACGCCTTCCCGTAAAATGCTTCAAAAGGTGCCATACCAATACTTCACCAACGGCAAATAGTTATCCCAACTACCTTTCCACTGTAACACCGACACTCTCAACATGTCCTCTAAAGTCTGAATCGTCCGCTCGGACTGACCATCAGTTTGTGGATGATAAGCAGTGCTGAACAGTAATTGAGTACCCATAGCAGCATTAAAGGCTTTCTAAAACCTGGAATTAAATCTGGGATCTCTGTCTAACACAATAGAGACGGGTACACCATGAAGACGAACAATAGTATCGATGAATAATTTCACCATTTTCTCCAACGAATAAGTCTGTCGAACTAGTAAGAAATGAGCGGTCTTGGTAAGCCGATCAACAATTACCCAAATACCATCATACCTTGACGGTGTTATAGGCAGTCTGTACACAATGTCCATAGTGATATCCTCCCACTTCCAAACTGGTATCGGAAGATTCTGCATTAGTCCCCCAGGTCTTTGTCTGTCTGCTTTAACCTGTTGGCAGATTAAACATCTACTCACATACTTTGCTACGTCTCATTTCATCCCTTCCCAGTAATAGAAAGGATAAATGGTGCAATACAATTTAGTACTTCCTGGATGCATAGCATAAGCTAAAGTATGAGCCTCATCAAGAATTTCCTTTTTAATAGCTTCATTATCTTTAGGCACGAACAAACGATTCCCCTTCAATAAAGCTCAATCCCTACGGATAAAGAATTTCTCATTATCCCCCTTCAACACTTGTTCCTTTAATTCGGTGCATTCCGGATCAAGTTCTTGAGCTTCCCTGACCATGTTTACAAAGATAGATCTAACCTGAAAATGTGCTAGCCAAGCTCCGTGTTCACTTGGTTCTAAATTGACATCAGTTTCCCGAAGAGTAAACAGTAATGGAACGTGTACATCTTGGAGTGATGCAAGCTGCTCGTGATGTTTCCAACTAAGAGCATCAGCCACGACATTAGCATGCCCATGATGGTACTCGATCGAACAGTCATAATCACTGATAAGCTTTATCCACATTCTCTATCTCAAATTCAGCTCCTTCTTGGTGAACACATACTTAAGACTCTTATGATCCGTAAAAATACGACATTTCTCTCCATATAAGTAGTGCCTCCAAATCTTCAAAGCGAAAATCACTGCTCCTAACTCCAAATCATGAGTGGGATAATTTCTTTCATGGGTTTTGAGTTGTTTGGAAGCGTAGGCGATAACTTTTCCATACTGCATCAGTACACACCCAAAACCTGATAGAGAAGCATCAGTACACACCTCAAATTCACCATTATCATATGGAAGAGTAAGAACAGGGGCTTGAGTGAGACGTCGCTTAAGCTCCTGAAAACTTTGTTCATAAGTTTCATCCCACACAAACTGGACACCTTTACGAGTCAATTTAGTAAGAGGTAGAGCAATTGTAGAAAAATTCTGAATAAATCTTCTATAATACCCTGCTAAACCTAGGAAACTTCTCATTTCGGTGACATTCTTCGGTTATTCCCAGTTAGACACTGCTGAGAGCAACTCCACCCATGGAGCCTTTCCCCCTGGCAATCCACTATTGAACCAACCATTTTGAACAGTAACTGCCTTAAATGAATAGTAACTGCCATTAATGAACAGTAATTGCCATTTGCATCTCCACCTTTGGAGCCCTCCCCCCTGGCAATAGGCAATAAAATATTAGTTTTTTTTGTTTGTTTAAATAATACAAAATAAAATTATTTGTAATTTCGGATAAGATTTTTTAAATCGTTCTCGTTGCGCCACGTGTCATTTTATAAAAAAAACAATTATTTAGCGATGGATTTCGATAAGATTTTTATCCAATGTCATCGTGCCACATGTCGTTATCTTTTGAGAATCTTTGACGATAGATTTTGATCAGATTTTAACTCGTTCAAAATTGCGCCACGTGTCATTATCCGAAAATATAATTATTGGAGATCGATTTCGATAAGATTTTTATCCAATACGATCGTGCCACGTGTCATTATCTTTTCAGAATCTTTGAGGATAGATTTCGATCAGATTTTTAACGAATGACGACATGCCACGTGGCCTTATCTACAATCCAATCCGGTCTGAATCGTCCATATAATCCACCATCCATCCTCACAAATCTCACACCAATTTTCTCAACATCTCTATCTCATTATTCATAGTTTCTGCTTCTTTTTCACCATCCATCATTACAATGTCTTCTTCTTCATCAAGGATGATGTGGGAAATCGATCAGTAAGAGGAAGAATTGTTTAACCAATCTGAAGGAATGTTCAACCTTCAGATAGCCGAAAATGAGATGGAAGAGGATGAGGAGCGTAGAAGGAGAGATGACGAAAGAAGAATGGCCAGAGCCTCACATTCCCGTCGAGTCATCCAGACTGTTGCTCAGATATGTAGGCCCAACCGTTCAAGAAACCTTGATAGAAGCAGGCAACGACGGGGTGAAGAGCTGTTGGACGATTACTTTGTCCATAACAGTGCATTTCCTGATACGTACTTCAGACGCCGTTTTAGAATGGAACGACATTTGTTCAACAGAATCATGACTGATGTTTGCAACCATGATTCTTACTTTGTGCAAAAGCAGGATGCTTGTGGTGTTATGGGTCTCCTGCCTGAGCAAAAAATCACTGCTGCGTTGCGGATGCTTGCGTATGGAGCATCTGCAGACCAAGTGGATGAGATAAGGAGGATGGGGAAATCATCCAATCTTGAGGCCCTGATGAGGTTTTGCGGAGCAGTCAAATCTTTGTACACCGCAGAGTACCTCCGAAAACCTACTCGCTGGGACTTGCAAAGGCTTTTGAAGAAGGGCGAGATGCGAGGTTTTCCTGGGATGATAGGAAGCATTGATTGTATGCACTGGACGTGGAAAAACGGTCCAAGTGCATGGCAAGGCGCATATGGGGACAGAAAAGGATCAAAATCTATCATTTTGGAGGCAGTGGCATCTTTTGATACATGGATATGGCACGCCTTTTTCGGGGTTCCAGGGGCTTAAAATGATCTCAACGTCCTTGCCCAATCCACAGTGTTCAACGACGTCCTGCAAGGAAAGGCACCAAAAGTCACGTACGTCGTCAACGGACGTAGGTACGAAGGGGCATACTACCTAGCTGACGGTATTTACCCACGGTGGGAAACATTTGTCAAAACAGTGCCACGTCCGTGAAGTGCAAAGGAAAAACACTTTGCAAGCTGTCAAGAGGGGTGCAGGAAGGATGTGGAGCGTTGTTTTGGTATCCTTCAAGCTCGTTGGGCGATCGTCAGGGGTGCTGCCAGAATGTTCGATATAGAGTCACTTCGATCCATCATGATGACATGCGTCATTCTTCACAACATGATTGTGGAAGATGAGTTCGATTATGATGCGGTTGATGAATATGAGCGAGTGGCAGACACGATGAACAATTCAAGAACACGGATATATTGTGCGCATGATGCCACCGAAGAACCCGTGCAACACGATCCATTAGAAAGGGATGGACGTTACAATGAAAGGGTCATTCAATGATATACTGCACTTCAAAGGTCATCTATGCACATTGATCGACAAATTAACTTGATAGAGTACCAGTGGGCATTGAAACAAGCTGAAGATAATTAATAAAGTACTAACTTCAATAAAATGGAAACAACATAAATAGTAAATTACATAAGTACCCTATTCCGATTGCATGGAAACAACATAAATAATAAATTACATAAGTACCCTATTCCGATTACATGGAAACAACATAAATAATAAATTACAACCCAAAGTGATTGGAAAACTATGAGCTCCGATTACAAAAGTACCCTATTCCTCACCACTTAACCAATCTGTGGTGCTAGGATCATCTTGTCTTGTTGTGCTAGGACCATCTTGTCTTGATCTCGCTTCTCTTGCACGCCTCCTTTGCACCACATCTGTTTTCTCCGACTGCCAAAAATATTTAGAATTTTGAGACATCCCTTCTAAACGCGTGTTCATAATGTCACGATCTCGTTGTGCAATTCTTTCTTCTCTAAGCAACTCCCTTTCTTGCCTAAGTAGATCTTTTTCCCTCTGTTCAGCTTGAAATGCTTGTTGAATAGCTGCAGCTTTTACCTCATCTCTAGCCTTGTCAGCCTCATATTTCGCCAATTCCCGCGCCAACGTCAATTCACCTTGACGAGCAAGTTCTTGCATGTACTTTCCATAATCATTATTGGAAGCACTCCCTTTCCTCTTTGAAGCCTTCTTACCTTGAGGCCTAATTGGATAACGGGTCGACCCCGACCCTTGTTCAGGAATGGGCATTTCAGGCACTTCTTCTACATCTTCTTCATCAACCTGGGTGCCATCATCGAGTGTAGAGTGTGGAGGGGTGCTGTGTACAAAGGTGCTGTGTAGAGGGGTGCTGTTCATGCATACTTCTGGACCAACAGGCACAACTTTGAATTTAGGACAATCTTTAACAATATTCCAACATTCCCACTGGTGGAATGATTTGTTTCTTGATTTGATTTTGGCACCATACCATGCTTGTGCTTGAAGTTGCTACAAATAATTATAATATATTCTTATCTCATCCGCATAATTTGCCCCACTTCGAACATTATTACTAGCTTGTGTCAAGGCATCTCTCCACGTACTAAAGGAATGGCTAAGTATTTTCCAACGACTGGATATCGATTCTTTTCCCACTCATTTGCTCAACAAATTTGGTATGAATTAAACTCCACATTTCTCGCAATTGCATCTCATTACCCGTAACGGAATTATGAGTAACTTCAACCCAGCTAGTGCACAACGCAACATCTTCAAGAAGCGACCAATTCGAACCTGCATCAGTAGCTATTTTGTGGAAAAAAATTGGATTGAAACTTTGAGAGAAAGATAGGAATTTGATTGAAAGTAGTTGAGAAAATATGAAATTGTGGTGTAAGGTAGATGGAGAAGAAGTGGTATTTATAGAAAAGTAAAAACAAATTTTTACAAATTTTTTTCAGATTTTTTACAATTTTTTCGGATTTTTTACAATTTTTTTTTAAATTTTTATTCAAATAATTAATCTATGCCGTTGGATTTAAAAATTTTGAATTCCAACACTCCAGATTATGCCACGTGTCACAACGGTAACTTTTCTTAATTTTAAAACTATTTTTTCTTTTTTTTTTAAATTTATAAAGCAGATTAATATCAACCGTTGATCTCAGATCGAACGGTTGATATAAAATCAGCTTTTTTTTTTTTTAAGCGTTGTAAATCGGACGGTTTTTATTAAAGAACCGTTGGGATCTAACGAACCGTGGGAAGCCACGTGGCTTCCCAACGGTAACTGGCGCGCGGGCCATCCCCTGAAATCCTGTCGGGCGACGCGCCCCCACTCGCGAGTGAAGGGCACGTGCCTAACATAAAAAAAATAAAAATAAAAGGCCTGACCCAGCCCTTGCGTCAGCCTGACGTCACAAGGCTTGGGGGCCAGGCCTGTCAATTTTCCACAGGCCTCCCACTCGGGCTCCCACCCTCACTCGGGCCCTTCCCCACTGGAGCTGCTCCCACCGGCCTTCAGGCCCTTTCTTCTCCCCTGTCGCCCGAGCAACCATCTTCCGCTGGACTTGCTCTGACACCTTTTGGGGATCTACACTAATTCCTTCAGCAGAAACTATGTGCCTAAGAAAACCAACCTGAGTTAACCGAAACTAGCACTTACTGAACTTGGCATAAAGCTGGTTGTCCCTCAGTCGTTCTAGCACTATTCAAAATCGGGTTTAAACCCTTAGATTTTCAACACAAACACACATCACAGACCATATTATAACCCACATTAATCAAGAGAGGGATTAAACCATACATGAGATGGAGTTCGAGAGAGGTCAAGCTCTTTGTATTAATGGCAGAGCACATAGAGGTGCTTTGATGACACATGCAAGGCTGCAGGTGGATTCGCCATGTCCCAAAGGTTTGAGGTTCATATTTTTTGGGTTTTGGTTTGGTTGAAAATGGCGTGGGTGATGGTGGTTTCCTTCTCGGTGCCGGAGAGATAAAAGAGAGTGTTTGGAGAGAGAGAGAGAAAGAGCACGGGGAAATGGAAGAAAGAGAGGACTGAGAGGGAAGAGATAAGAGAGACTCGGGGGACAAAAAAATCAGGGGTGGGCCCCTTGGGCTCACAAATTAACAACTAAAAATCTTTTTTTAAATAAAATAGGGGTGGGGTGTAACAACCCATATGGGTTTGCTCTCCAGTGCGAGAGGATAAACTAATTGCTCTCCAGTGCGAGAGGATAAAGTAATTGCTCTCTAGTACAAGAGGGTAAAACTAATTGCTTTCTAGTGCGGGAGGGTAAACTAAATCCCTGACACCCATCTGGGTAAGCTCTCCAGTGCGAGAAGGCCACATAGTTCAAAAGATCGCATGCTTGAAGATCAACTAAGCAACAAATGGTTAGGGGGCAGCAGCCACTTTTACATTTAACTGTTCGCTCATCCGACACTTCCTCTTCAGCAACTCTGATCTTGGCAGCTTCATCCTTGATTGCTCAATCTATAGCAGTTGAAAAATCAAACTCAAGCAGTTTCCTCATTTTCAACAGACAGCCAGATGTGGCAGCCCAAAAAATTGCCTATTCCACGCCACTTCCTCGGCCCATGCCAAACCAATCCTTGGCTTCAATCAAGACGAGTTTGATAGGAGCATATTTATGCGACTTAATTGGCTTGTTCTTGTGCGTTTACGTTGTGTTTCTTTAGTTATTTTAGTGTTTAAAGCTATTTTCATTTGTTTGTAGGTCTTAATAACAACCTTGGCAAGAAAAGTGCATTTTGGTGCATGTTGGATCAATATTGGGCTCAAATGGATTGCATGCATGAGGATGGACGTTTTGGGCATATGTGTGTGCAAGTGTGTGTGTGTAATTGCAAGGATAAACAATGACAAATCATACACATGCAAAGTGAAAGACTCTAAGTACAAAGTATGCAAGAAGATGCATTTTGGAGGCCTTTGGAGCATGTTTCGGGCTTGGAATGGATAGCAAATGCATGGGCCAAAGTGGATGGACGAATTTGAGAACTAAAGAGGCCAAGAATGTGAAGAATTAGTGTCCAAAAGATAAAGAATTCAGCCCAAAAATTTGTCACTCCAAGTTGCACACTCATTGCCATGCAAAACACATAGAATTCCCTTTGGATTCCCATGCCATGCTCGATCACTCTTGTCCCCTACATAATTTCTGATTTCATGCTTTAATTCATTTAATTATTTCACTCAATTGCTTGATACCTCTTGTTCCCTTCACCCATTAGATTTTAGACAACCTTTACATCCATTACATGCACCAATTGATGCTCCATCATTCACATTTGGAATCCAAGGGCATGTGTCACACATGTTGTTGCACCTTTGACCCATTTGTTGACACATTTCACCTCCCTTTCCATCTCTATGCAATGTACACAATCATTCATGCTCCCTAGCTGCAACACCACTCCATTTTACCCTTCACACTTTGCATCATCACTTCATTTTCACCCTTGGACCATTGCACACCACACACACCAACTTGCCATGCATTTCATCCCTAGCCTAACCTGATTTTCTAAGGTTTTTGGGGCCTATAAATACATGTTTACACCCCTTGGCCAAAGAACAATCCCCCATATTCATCATTTTATCACAGAAATTCGTCCATACACACCCTAGGAAGCAAAACACCCCAAAAACACCATTCTAGTGCCTAGAAAACATAACAGCCACTCCACCTTCTTCCACCCTCTTTGCCTAGTTCTCCACCACCTTCCAACCATCAAACACTCTTCCACACTCACCCTAAACCCCTCCATATCATTCCCCATCCATTCTACACCATAAATCCACCCAAAAATCTGTCCACAAGCTTCATGCCGCAACAAGGAGGAAGGGAGATCCATTGATGCACTTGCTTTCCAAGTTGGAGCATTTTAGGTGTTTTCTTTCCTTTGATTTTAATGTCTAATTTTATGTATCTTTGTATTCCAAGAATGAGGAACTAAACCCCCTTAGTTGGGGGGTGATTCGAAACCATGTACATGCTTGCAATATGATTTGATTACATTCAGTTGTTATTTCATAAGTTGCAGATTCAATTCGTTCATCTACTTGATTGATAACTTATTTGTGTATGTTGATTGAGAGTGCACGCTTAGTTTTCATGCATGAATATGATGCTAGATTATGAGGGAGTTTCACCTAATAGTTACAATCTTATAATCACAAGTAGTGAAGGTCGCTTGAAAACGATCGCGTTGAATGAATTCTTGGCACTAGTTTCATGCTCATCATAGTAACGAATGCCTCGTCAACACTTATAGTTCTCATTGTGCTTCATGATTCTTGATTGTATCTTTATTGTGCTCATCATGTAAGGAACCTTTGAGGAATGCTTTGAATTGTTGTATGCGCTTTTCCATCCAATTCATTAACTTAAGGAGAACTTGAAGGTTAATTTAAGCGTATCTAATTAACTTGGGGTGTTGAGTTTCATAATTTATTGAAAGAACAACTGAAAATCATTTTGTTTGCAAGTGTGTCATGTGTGGAGAAGAACCTCCTAACTAGCCTTTTATCCATCATTTTCATCCAAAAACGTTTTACAATCTGTTTTGTTTTAAAGTTTCTGTTTTGTTTTCAATTTTCGTCCAAAACAAATCCCCCTTTATTTTGAAGTCTTAGATTAGTTAGAAAGTGTTTTGATTTGTGTTTCTAAGTGTTTTGATTCAAGTTTTCATCCAGCTTCGTCCAAGTTCTTGTTAGGTTCTCAAAACTGCCCAGAAAGTGGTTTTTAGGCAGTTTTGAGTCATTAGGTTGCTGTTTTGAGTTTTATGTTTGTTTAAGTATTTTAAAGTATAGTTTTGCATTCTTTGAGTCTAGTTTAGTGTTTTAAATTTTGTTTTTATGTTTTTAAGTCAGTTTTCAAGTGTTTAGCAATCCCTCCTAATCCCCGGCCTAGAACGATCCCTACTTACATACTTTACTACATTTGATAAAAAGAGGGTTTAATTTTGTGTGTTAACTTATTTTTCACATCAAATTTTGGCGCCGTTGCCGGGGATTAGCAACTTTGCTAATCTCTTGGATTGTTTTCTTTCGAATTATTGTATTTTGTTTAAGTTTCTGTTTAAGTTGCTGATTTGTTTTGTTTTCTTTGTTTTTAGGTACTAGTTTATGACCCGTAGCTCACAACCTGTTCGTGAGCATATCTCCGACTTTGACGGTGATTTTGAGAGGACTTTGAGAAGGAAAAAGAAATTGCAAGAGTCTAATCCTCCTAGTCCCGAGCCTGAATTAGAAGAGCAAGAAGTTGAGGTTGAAGAGAAGGCCACGGCACAAGTGGGTGGAGAAGAGCAAGGTATAGCCATGGACAACCGTACGCTCAAGGAGCTTGCCGCCTCGGGGTTGGATAATGCCGCACCATTGTGTATCCAATATCCCATGGCTGCTCAAGGTAAAACCGAAGAGTTCGAGTTAAAGTCAAGTTTGCTCCACCACATTCCAAAGTTCCATGGGCTTTCCATGGAGGATCCGAACAAACATTTGAAGGAATTTGAAGTGGTGTGCTCAAGTATGACTCCGGTTACCGTTGACGGAAGTATTTTAAAGATGAAGGCTTTTCCATTCTCTTTAATGGACAAAGCCAAGGATTGGTTATACGAGTTGGCTCCCGGTACAGTTACATCTTGGGAGAGTATGAAGAGGGCGTTTCTGGAGAAGTTTTTCCCAACTTCTCGCATCATTCTTCTTCGTAAAAAATAAGTGGAATTCAGGAAAGCCAAGGTGAATCTTTTCCATCTTATTATGAACGATTTAAATCACTTGTTGCTTCTTGTCCACAGCATCAGATGAAGGAGGAGTTACTTCTTCAATACTTTTACGAAGGTCTTTTACCACTTAAAGGGCAAATGTTGGATGCTTCCGCGGGAGGAGCTCTAGTGGATAAGACACCTAGGGATGCCAAAACTCTCATTGCGAATCGAGCACTCAATGCACAACAATATGAAGGTGTTGGGCAAAGAGACACCCCACGGCCACATCATGTCAATGAGGTAAGTTCTATTTCTGAGTTACAATCCCAAATGGCTAACCTTACGTCTATGTTATCGCAGTTGGTTGAAGGCCCCAAAACGCAAGGAACTACAATTTGTGGTGTATGCTCCATTCAAGGACACCAATCTAATCAATGCCCTCAATTAATTGAGAATGGAGGATGGGAATCGGCCAATGCTGTGGGTTATGGGAATCAAAACCAACCAAGGAATGATCCTTTCTCCAATACATACAACCCGGGATGGCGTGACCACCCCAATTTCAGATGGAGAGATGCACCACAATATGGCCAACAAAGTGGATTCCGACAACCCCCGGGTTTCTTTCCAAGGCCAATGGAACCACAACCACCTCCTCAGGCACAATCTTCCCAAACTAACCCAGGTACGTCTATGAATGATGATAAAACATATCAGTTACTAACCACCATGGCGCAGGGAATGCAGAACCAAGCAAAGGAGGTTAATGAGCTGAAGAAGCAAATGGGCCAAATGGCCGAATTTTTGGGGCAATTCCGTGAAAATGGTAAGTTACCAAGCACTACGGTGGTCAATCCAAAGGGTGGCTTCGAATCTGCAAAGGCTATCACATTACGAAGTGGAAAAGAGGTGAGAAACAAGGAAGATGAGAAGATACAACTCGAAGAAGATGAGAACACCTACCCCACGGCAAGGGTACCATCACCCATGCCGCAGCCATCTAAGACATCCCATCCGTCCACCTCAGGTAAGAATGTTCCAAATGTTGTGATTTCGAACACTAATCTGCCCAATGTCCCCTTTCCTAGCAGATTTTTGCAATCAAAGAACGAAGAGGAGGAAAAAGATGTTCTAGAGACATTTAGAAAGGTGCATGTCAACATTCCCCTCCTTGATGCCATAAAGCAAATCCCGAAGTATGCCAAGTGTTTAAAGAAGCTTTGTACAACAAAGAAATGTGTCCGGGAGAAAGAGGTGATACATGTAAGTGAGAATGTCTCCGCCATCTTGCAACATAAACTACCCCTCAAATGCAAAGATCCGGGGAGTTTTACAATTCTGTGTGTCATTGGTAATACCCGTTTCAAATCTGCCATGCTTGATTTAGGTGCTTCTATAAATGTTATGCCATATTCCATTTATGCATCTATGAACTTAGGAGCATTGAAAAATGATGGTGTAATCATACAATTGGCCGATAGATCTAACGCTTATCCAAAGGGAGTTTTGGAAGACGTTTTAGTGCAGGTTGATCATTTAATCTTCCCGGCAGATTTCTATGTCCTCGAAATAGATGAATCGGACCATGCCCCTTCATTGCCCATCCTCCTTGGAAGGCCATTCATGAAAACGGCTCAAACGAAGATTGATGTGGCCAAAGGATTGGTCACTATGGCATTTGGTGGTGACATGATTAGTTTCAAAATTTCTGAATCCATTGAGACTCCTAATGTTGTTCATTCTTGTTGTGCCATTGATAAAATTGAAAAGATAGGACTGGACCGTTCAGCACCAGGCACAAAGGATGCATCAAGAACCATGCAAGACGAGGGAATTGGAGTGGCGCACAAGGACCATACGGCCACTGCTCTCAAAATGCTCAAATTGGCCGAACGCACCATGGGGAAGAATGTTCACATTGCTGCCACTTCATCACAACACATAGGTAAGCCACCTAATCCAAATCCAATTTCCATTAAAGTTGATAGGTGGTTCCCTTCTTTGGTGCAGGTACCCAAGCAAATCCCCGATGGTGGGCGTATGAACATGAACCTTAGGCAACACAACGCACCCATCAACAAACATCACTATCCATTTCCGTTCAAGGATGTAATCTATGAGAACTTTGTTGAGCATGTTGTGGAGGACATTCCCTTGCATGCCGTGGGCTCCAGTGGGGAGTAATTGTGTTCATCGTCCGGCTGGAAGACGTTAAAGCAAGCGCTTTAAGGGAGGCAACCCATTTATTCTGCTTGATTGTCAATTTTATTACTTGTTTAATTATTTTTGGTTGTGACTTTCTATTTTGAAACATTAACAAATATGCAAAGGATTTTAACATTAAACTTCGTGGAAATGAACAGCAAACTGGGAAATAAAGAAACATAGCATAATACAAGAGGGAGCCTTCACAAAGGCTGCTTGGGAGAGGTCGTAGTAGTCGGCGGAGTCTCAGCAGTCGGTGGGGCCACGGAAGGAGGAGGTATCGGAGGTTGATCAGTTGGAGCTTCACTATGCGGTGCCGCCCCAGAAGACGAAGGCAGATGCTGTTGGAACAAACCCACAAACCTCCGGTGATCAAGTAAAATCTGACCATCAGTTTCCTGCAGCTGGTCAATTTTCCTCTTCATGTTTGTGGCATAACTGTGTGCAAGCTTGTGCAATTGTTTATTTTCATGCTTGAGTCCTCTAATCTCCTCTTTGAGACTCTGTATTTCAGCCACCAACGATTCAACGTGACGGGTTCGAGCACATAGGCGTTGGGCCATGTTGGACACAGAACCCACACACTGCATGCTAAGAGCCAGAGACTCCTTAACCGCCAATTCATCAAACCGTCTAGCTAGCAGTCTGTTATCTCTGGGGGTGACAAGGTTCCGGGCCACCACCGCAGTAGTCATGTCATTTTTCATCACCGAATCCCCAACGGTGAGAGGACCAGTAGTGGATATGAAGGACGGGCGCCATATGTTATCTGGAGAAGGCGGGGCTGCACCTTCACCAAGGTTCAAATCAAAACGACGATCAGAAGGGCCAGACATTTTTCAGAGGTTTTGGAGAAAGAAAAGATCGGACAGATTAAGATTTCGGAAGTGCAAGAAGGGAGTGTTTACAGAAGGGAACTCAAGTGTGTTGTGGAACAAAATTAACGCCTCTATAAAAAGAAGAAATCAAAGAGGCGCTCCTCAGAAATCGAAGAAGTGTCCTCTCGCAAATCGAAAAGTCGAGGCTCCTTTCTCAAAAGCCGGATTCTCAAAAGAGGCGTTTCATTTCTAAAAAAATGGGCTTACTCAGAAACCACGAGCCGAACCCCGGATTTCAAAAGATCAATTTGTCCAGACGTGTCGTCACTCGTCACATGCAACTTGCAGCTTTGCGGAAATTACGGGCAGCTTTGTCAGAAAGCGCGTAATTTGTACTATTCATCCATCCACCGGCTGCCGACAATGAGTGAGAGAATAGTTCCGGTTGTGAAGAAAAGCCCTATAAGTATCTACCTTCGCCTTCCACAGCAAAGGCACACCCTCTCAGCACTTCTTCATCTCTCTGAAATGGTTTTCCAACAAACCCTCTCGAGTCACTCTGTATTTCTCATCCCCTGGGATACCCTTGCAAACAACCCATCCAGAGCACAAGTATTTCATATCATACAGGGAAGTGAAGATAATACCTCGAAGCATGTGGAGACAACGTGCTAATTCATCCTCAACTAGGGACAAGGAGAAAGAAAGCAAGTGGTGGGCACTTGGAAAGATTGAAGAAAGAAACAGACCAACACCTCTACCTCGTGCCTGCCCGCCATGCAGAGGAAACAAGCAGAGAAGAATGCAGCTCGTACAATCAACCCAGCACAAGGAGTCCGAGTTGAAGAACTCAAGAAGCTTCAACAACATCGCCAAAGAGCAAAGCTTCGCTGTACAATTCCAATCCAGTTCAAGATCAAAGCTGTGGAAAGGCAACAAGATCATCTACCTCCATAACCAGATTTGCGTTCCTAAACTCTACTCCTTCTTGTTTTTACCTTGCTATATTTGTCATGTTCATTCATTGTTTGTTTATTTGCTTTTTTTTTTTTTTTTGTGTGAGTTATGCTTGAAACATTGAGGACAATGTTTGATTTAAGTGTGGGGGGGTAACTAGTGTTTTACATGAAATTCGTAGAAAATTATCACCCATTACTTCTAGTGTTGTTCCTTGCTGTTTTAAGTATTTTTAAGCTGTTTTGGAGTGTTTCAGTGTGTTTTGATATAAAAATCCGAAAATTCATAAAAATTTGAAAAATTGTTTTTGAAAATCCCAAAAAGAGTTGTTTTTGTGTGCGTATTTGTGTCTTAGGGTACCTTCCAACACAATGATGAGGATTCAGTTTGTAATTGCATGATTGTTAAAGAGAGTTATAAACATGGATGAAAGTTTGATTTACTCTTTATTTATGCGTGATTGTGGTTATAACTTATGAAATCACATGTAATCATAAAAGAAAAAAATTAGTTTTTTTTTTTTTGTAACATGCTTGAAGGAAAGAACTCAAACTAACGCTACAACCTTGTGAGACTTGAGCCTAAATGTTTATTTGGAGAGTTAAAATCTGTGCATTATTGTTTTCTAAAGTCGTTGCATGATCTCATTATTCTTTGCTTGGTTATTACTTAGAAGGCGTTTCATCATTTAGTTCCAAATGCTAGAACTCATGCCTATTTCATTCAAAGCATGCTATTGATTTGCATAACACATATTCAAGATGAAGTTGTGTAGTTACCACCACCAAAGCCAAACTGCCATGTATCCCATATCGTTATATGTTTAAGTTAACCCCATTGAGCCTTGATAGCCTACATTCTTTGTTAAACCACATTATCCTTACCTAGCCTAGTTTAGGACCATCCATACCCTTGTTCTTGAAGCATAGTAAAGTATGAGTCAAATTGAATTCCTTTTTATTAATGTATGGCAGAAAACAAGTGTGGGGGAAGTGATTCTTGTGTGTGTGTATGCCAAAATCATTCATAAGGCACGAGTAGAAAAGAAAGATTCGTGAAAAATAGAATGAAAAGAAGAAGAGCTGTGAAGAGAAAAGGAGTTGAAAAATATGTGAAAAAGAGTTTTAAAGTGTTGCTTGTTGAAGAAAGGGTCCAAAACATTGAATTCGGCCCTAAATATTGCTTGAATCTTCCCTTCGTGTTAAAAGTTGATTACTGCAATCTAAGTGAATTCTAAGTTTCCATTTCATTACTTTTCTTGCTATTGCTTTAAGAACGTTTGTTATCCCTATCCTTCATTTGTTAGCCAACACCCCAAGCCCGTTACAACCTTTGACTTCAATCTTGAGTGTTATGTGTTTCAATTTGTGGAGTTTGAATTTGGTATAAGCATATGGTGTCACTGGTTCTCGCGTCTAAGTAATAGCATTCCATTCATGAGATCATATCTAAACATGCTTATTAACTCCAAAAATTGCTTTCTTTGTGATACATATATGTGAGCATTCGTTTTCATATCTACATCAATCTTCTCACATATAACTAGTATAGGGTGTGTAGTTGGAAAATCTGAGTGAAAATTGAGTGCATATCTTGTAAGGAATTGAGCGAATTCTCTAAGGCATGTTACTACATCAAAAACATTGTTTTAATTGATTAATTGTGAACTAGTAAGTGGTGACTATGATTAAGTATGTGCTTAAGTGTAAAGATGACTCAAATCTGTGGGGATAATGATTTTTAACATGTCATGTGCATTGGAAATCCCTGAGGCAAATGTTGGAAGGTTTAGGTTGTGTTTTATTTGTTTTGTTTCGTTTTATTTCTTTGTTTTGCTCGAGGACTAGCAAAAGCTAAGTGTGGGGGAATTTGATAGGAGCATATTTATGCGACTTAATTGGCTTGTTCTTGTGCGTTTACGTTGTGTTTCTTTAGTTATTTTAGTGTTTAAAGCTATTTTCATTTGTTTGTAGGTCTTAATAACAACCTTGGCAAGAAAAGTGCATTTTGGTGCATGTTGGATCAATATTGGGCTCAAATGGATTGCATGCATGAGGATGGACGTTTTGGGCATATGTGTGTGCAAGTGTGTGTGTGTAATTGCAAGGATAAACAATGACAAATCATACACATGCAAAGAAGCCCACATGCAAAGTGAAAGACTCTAAGTACAAAGTATGCAAGAAGATGCATTTTGGAGGCCTTTGGAGCATGTTTCGGGCTTGGAATGGATAGCAAATGCATGGGCCAAAGTGGATGGATGAATTTGAGAACTAAAGAGGCCAAGAATGTGAAGAATTAGTGTCCAAAAGATAAAGAATTCAGCCCAAAAATTTGTCACTCCAAGTTGCACACTCCTTGCCATGCAAAACACATAGAATTCCCTTTGGATTCCCATGCCATGCTCGATCACTCTTGTCCCCTACATAATTTCTGATTTCATGCTTTAATTCATTTAATTATTTCACTCAATTGCTTGATACCTCTTGTTCCCTTCACCCATTAGATTTTAGACAACCTTTACATCCATTACATGCACCAATTGATGCTCCATCATTCACATTTGGAATCCAAGGGCATGTGTCACACATGTTGTTGCACCTTTGACCCATTTGTTGACACATTTCACCTCCCTTTCCATCTCTATGAAATGTACACAATCATTCATGCTCCCTAGCTGCAACACCACTCCATTTTACCCTTCACACTTTGCATCATCACTTCATTTTCACCCTTGGACCATTGCACACCACACACACCAACTTGCCATGCATTTCATCCCTAGCCTAACCTGATTTTCTAAGATTTTTGGGGCCTATAAATACATGTTTACACCCCTTGGCCAAAGAACAATCCCCCATATTCATCATTTTATCACAGAAATTCGTCCATACACACCCTAGGAAGCAAAACACCCCAAAAACACCATTCTAGTGCCTAGAAAACATAACAGCCACTCCACCTTCTTCCACCCTCTTTGCCTAGTTCTCCACCACCTTCCAACCATCAAACACTCTTCCACACTCACCCTAAACCCCTCCATATCATTCCCCATCCATTCTACACCATAAATCCACCCAAAAATCTGTCCACAAGCTTCATGCCGCAACAAGGAGGAAGGGAGATCCATTGATGCACTTGCTTTCCAAGTTTGAGCATTTTAGGTGTTTTCTTTCCTTTGATTTTAATGTCTAATTTTATGTATCTTTGTATTGCAAGAATGAGGAACTAAACCCCCTTAGTTGGGGGGTGATTCGAAACCATGTACATGCTTGCAATATGATTTGATTACATTCAGTTGTTATTTCATAAGTTGCAGATTCAATTCGTTCATCTACTTGATTGATAACTTATTTGTGTATGTTGATTGAGAGTGCACGCTTAGTTTTCATGCATGAATATGATGCTAGATTATGAGGGAGTTTCACCTAATAGTTACAATCTTATAATCACAAGTAGTGAAGGTCGCTTGAAAACGATCGCGTTGAATGAATTCTTGGCACTAGTTTCATGCTCATCATAGTAACGAATGCCTCGTCAACACTTATAGTTCTCATTGTGCTTCATGATTCTTGATTGTATCTTTATTGTGCTCATCACGTAAGGAACCTTTGAGGAATGCTTTGAATTGTTGTATGCGCTTTTCCATCCAATTCATTAACTTAAGGAGAACTTGAAGGTTAATTTAAGCGTATCTAATTAACTTGGGGTGTTGAGTTTCATAATTTATTGAAAGAACAACTGAAAATCATTTTGTTTGCAAGTGTGTCATGTGTGGAGAAGAACCTCCTAACTAGCCTTTTATCCATCCTTTTCATCCAAAAACGTTTTACAATCTGTTTTGTTTTAAAGTTTCTGTTTTGTTTTCAATTTTCGTCCAAAACAAATCCCCCTTTATTTTGAAGTCTTAGATTAGTTAGAAAGTGTTTTGATTTGTGTTTCTAAGTGTTTTGATTCAAGTTTTCATCCAACTTCGTCCAAGTTCTTGTTAGGTTCTCAAAACTGCCCAGAAAGTGGTTTTTAGGCAGTTTTGAGTCATTAGGTTGCTGTTTTGAGTTTTATGTTTGTTTAAGTATTTTAAAGTATAGTTTTGCATTCTTTGAGTCTAGTTTAGTGTTTTAAATTTTGTTTTTATGTTTTTAAGTCAGTTTTCAAGTGTTTAGCAATCCCTCCTAATCCCCGGCCTAGAACGATCCCTACTTACATACTTTACTACATTTGATAAAAAGAGGGTTTAATTTTGTGTGTTAACTTATATTTCACATCAGAGTTGCTCAAGTAATGGCCTTTGCCACATCACCTCCTTGGCCCATGCCAAGCCAACTCCTGGTCCCTGCCAGCCGACGTATCGCACCACCTCGACGACTGCCCTGTGGTAGCATTACCCAAGAAGAAGACAAGAAGAAATTAAGTTTTTATTACATTGGTGTGGCATGGAGAAGACAAAGAAAGCAACAAAAAACGATTCTTTGCACTGGCAAGATGTAGAAGATTGCTAGAGGAGGGGGAACAAATATCTTCTAAGCTCTCTCTCTCTCTCTCTCTCTCTTGTAGGGTAGAATAAATCACTCTCCAAAGTTGATTTAATAACCCACTTAAGGTGGACTTAAATAGGCTTTGGGAGAAATTTATTTCCCTTTCCTAGAAGGATCTAATTTCATATTAAAGAGGGAATCTACATCAAAACAGGAAGCAGTCCTAAGTTTCCTAGAGCAAGAAGATGTCTACGCCTGCTGCCCTTTCCTACGAGCAGCCCAGCAGGTGTGGGGGCATTTGTGGAGCCAGAAATAATCACAAGGCAACACGTGGATTTTTGGTAAAAATGACAAAGTTACCCCTGAGACACACCGGTTGTCCTACGCGCGAGCAGTAGAGAATCATTCTTTAATCAAGCCAAGAGTGTCCAAAAAAGGTAACCAATTCCAAATTATCTCATCCATCCTTATCTTAGGTAATTACTTCATAACCTACAAATTATTCCATATAAATGGAGATTAATTGGCTAATTAATCGATTAATTCCTAATTAATCCATTAATCACCAATTAAATCATCCATTTTCACACAAAAAACCTCTAAGGGCTGGCCACCTCCATTCCCTATATATATGACCCTATTTTTTCTAAAAAATGAGGTCCACACTCTTGCAAAACTCCAACAACTCTCTAAACACTTTTCTCTCTAAATTCTAACTTTGGCATTAGAGGTTCTTCGGCCAAAGCCCCCCCAATCATCATGGTCGAAAGAGGCTCTTGGCCTTGACCTAAGGTGTTAATTGTTTTGTAGGTGCAATTTTGTCCAAGAAGAAGAAGGCGGAAATTTGCATCCACAACAGGGTTTGATGGCTACAAGGCTATGCAAATGCATTAGCCATATTTTGATTTATATAGAGAATGTTTGTAGGGTTTTGGTACATTGCCAACTCACAAACTTATCTCTAAATTGTGCTAGGAGACAAACATGTACTATGAATTACACTTATTCATCTCCAGATTTAATCATAGCCCTTCATTGGGGTTTTAAGTGATCTAATATGGAGAGTACACTTGTCACTCAGTTACACAAATAAAAACATTTAAATAAAACTAGCCGTTATAGTCTAAAACCTTTGTTTTCTTCTTTCTTCTTCGATTCAGCAGTAACTCATCCATTGGAGCTTCACTGACTACCTTCGATCCTAGGAACCAGAAGCAATTTAAGTTCCAACACACCCCTCTGAAATGGTTCTGGTTGTCACGCCAAGTAATCCCCTCAGGTAATTGAATCTTTCCTTTGGAAGAATTTTTGTGAAAATGTCTGGGATTTGATCTTCTGTCTTGTTGTAGTGTAGCTTAATTGTGTTCTCTTGTAATGCTTTTCTGATGAAATGATATCTCCTCTTTATGTGCTTTGTTCTCTGATGAAAAACTGGGGTTTTAGTCATGGCGATTGTAAAGGTGTTGTCACATAAAAGTGGTGTGGCATTAACCTGCAATTCCCTAAAGTCTTTGAGTATGAATCTCTGCCAAATGGCTTGAGCTGTTGCCTCTGAGGCACTCACATACTCTGCCTCAGCTGTGGACAGTGCAACAGTTTGTTGTTTCACTAATACATAGGAGAAAACCCTTGAACCAAAAGTGAATGCATAACTTGATGTGTTTCTGCAATCATCCTCACTACCACCCTAGTCAGTCACAAAATCCAATTAGGATAGTTGACTTCCCCATTTCATACTTGATTCCATAGTCAAGTGTCCCTTGCATATATCTCAACACTTTCTTAACAGTCCATATATGTATCTTAGAGGGATTCTGCATAAACCTTGAAAGTAGACTTGCTGAGAACATTAAATCAGGCCTTGTTGCAGTTAGATACGATAAACTGCCAACAATGCTTCTGTAGAGGTTTGAATCCACAGCTTCACTTCCATCATCCTTTTTTAGCTTCTCATTTGCAATCAGGGGTGTAGAGATAGGTTTGCAACCTTTCAAACCAAATTTCTCAAGCAATGTTTGAGCATACTTCTTCTGATGAATGAAGATGCTGCTTGCTTCTTGAATTACTCCAATGCCAAGGAATTGATGTAAGAGGCCTACGTCTGTCATTTCATACCTCTTCATCATTTCTTCCTTGAATTCTGCAATCATAGCTTCATCATCTCCAATGTAGACAACATCATCTACATAGATTGATACAATGAGTGTCTTATTGTTGTTTTCTAGTTTGGTCTAGAGGCTAGCTTCACTAGGACTCTTTTGAAATCCTTTCTTAGTGAAATAAGAGTCAATCTCACTATACCAAGCCCTTGGAGCTTGCTTTAGGCTATAGAGTGCCTTCCTTAGCTTGTACACCTTATCTGGAAATTCTTCACTTGTGAAACCTTGATGTTGTTCTACAAACACTTCCTCTTCTAGCACTCCATTTAGAAATGCAGATTTCACATCCAGTTGATGTAACTTCCATCCTTTTTCAGCTGGTCTATTCACTTTAATCATAGGCTTGTCACCTGGTCTATTCACCAGTTCCCAAGTGTCATTCTTCACTATCATTTGCAACTCTTATTTCATTGCTTTCTTCCAGGACTTATCCTTCTCAGTTTCCTCATAAGTCTTTGGTTCCACTACATAGTAGTTGCAAGTGGCATATATTTCTTCCAGGCTCCTCAATCTCACTGGAATTGAGCTTGGTGTTGTAGTCTGTGACTGATTTAATTGTGGACTCAAGCTTGCTTGTTGTGGAGTCATGTATGTCTTACTATTCTCTGTGACTTCTTCTTGGATTGAAGTCTTAATAGGCTACCTTGTTTCTCTATTGTTGAGATCAAGTTGTAGAGAGACACTGTCTTTCTCTTCTACACGTGTTTCTCAATTCCATGTGGAGTCTTCATCAAAGATAATGTCCCTAGATAGGTTTATCTTTTGAGTTGATAGGTTGAAGACCCTGGCCTTTTTCACTGGTACCATAGCCCACAAAAACAAGTTTGCTGCTTGATTTCTCCAGCTTTTGCCTTAGCTGTAAAGGTATGTGAGCGTAGCACATTGAGCCAAATACTCTCAGATGTTTGACAGATGGTATTCTTCCATTGAAAACCTCAAATGGTGTTTTCTTATCTAGTGCTTTGGTAGGGCACCTGTTTAACAAAGACACTGCAGTATTCGCTGCTTCACCCCAGAAAGAATAAGGCATTTTCTTCTCATCAATCATTGACTTAGCCATTTCAACTATAGTCATGTTCTTCATTTCTGCAATGTTATTCTGTTATGGTGAGTATGCCACAGTGAGTTGCTTTTCCAATCCCACATCTTTACATAATGAATTGAATTCTAGAGAGGTATACTATATTCCCCTATCACTCCTTATCTTTTTCATCTGGTGTCCACTCTGCAACTCCACCATTGCTTTGAACTTTTTGAAGATTGTGAACACTTCTAATTTGAACCTCATGAAATACACCCAACACATCCTTAAGTAGTCATCAATGAAGGTTAGAAAGTATCTGTTTCCACTGATTGTTGTAGTTTGCATAGGACCACACACATCAATGTGAATCAATTCAAATGGCATAGTTGTTCTCCAAGCCTTACCAGCTTCAAATGGATCTCTGTGATGTTTTCCAAACACACACCCTTCACAGGTTTCACTACAATAATGTAATTTTGGTATACCCTGCACCATTTCATATTTCTGCAGATTTTGAAGACTTGTCATGTTTAAGTGACCAAGTCTTTTGTGCCATAGCTTTATTGAACCTGTCACACTTTCTTTCCTTGCCATTGCTTCAAAATATCTCAAAACAAGTGGAAAGCTTTTGTTTTTTCACTTCCACTCTAGTTATCAGATTTGAGAGAAACCTGTCATCAAATACTTCAACCACAGTTCCTCCAAAAAGTAGGAAATAGCCATGCTCTATCATTTGACCAACACTGAGTAGGTTCTCATCCAATCCGGGAACTAGCATAACTTCCCTTATGTGTCTTTTCCCTTTCTTGGTTTCAATAACTAGAGTTCATCGCCCAATGGCTTTAACAATGTTCCCATCTCCCATTTTTATTTTTGTCAATAAGTAGTTACTCATGTGCAGTCATATAGTTGATGTAGCCACAATCAATATACCATATTTTAGTGTTTTTCTCAACTTTGGCACTGAATGCACATAACACATTTGCTTCTTCTTCCACTTGATTTGCACAGTTCATATGTTGCACATTGTTTGACCTACAATCCTTCATGAGATGCCCAAACTTGTTGCATTTGTGGCATTTAGGCTTGCCCTTGAACCAGCATCCCCAAAATGGGATTTATCACAGTGCTTACACAACTGTTTGGTTTTGGGACCCTCACTGGTGTTACTGCCATAGTTAGGTCTAGGGTTTTGATACCCCTTTCCTTCCCAACTTTTGAACTTGCCCTTCTACTGTGGTTTTTGTTTGCTTGCACCAGCTTGACTACTAGAACCAATATCGAGAGATTGAAAGGCTCTCTCAATGGCAAAGTTAGAATGCCTCTTCCTCATCCTTCACTTGATCTCCGCCGCACCTCTATCTCTGTGTCTAGTGCCCCCAAAGTTTTATTTTACTATCAAAAATTGAATATACACTACTAAAAAATTATCTATAACTGACGATCCAAAAACCGACAAAAAACATATATTAATGTCGGATTTTAAGCAAAATCCGACATAAAATTAATGCAGTGGCGGATATAATAAGCGACAGAATTGCCAGCGTCAGGAAATGAAATTTTCGACAGAAAATACTCTAAAACCGACAGAAATTGTGTCGGATATAACCGACAGAGAATATATTAATCATAAATAAATAAGAGCATTTATGTCGGCTAAAACCGACAGAAAATACCAAAAATGACAGAACTTGTGTCGGATATAACCGACAGAGAATTGATTAATAAGAATAAATAAAAGCATTATTGTCGGATAAAACCAACAGAAAATATATTAATAATAAAAGAAATATATTGAAAGTATCAAACCTCATTGAACTGATTTACGGCAAGCAATACGAGCTTTTCTGAGACTTGCTTCCATCTTCAGTTCCATATCCACGCCATTGACAGATGATGCCAGGACTCCAAGCTCATCACATACTTGTTGGGCAAACTTCAAATGTCCTCTAAATGATATTTGGCAAGGTCATGATCGACATAGACACAAAAATTACTGTATATGATCAAGATATTCATGAAATAGTGCACATGGTAAACTTACCTATGTAAAGCATGCTCATGGAGCAGCTGAAGTTTCAGTAACAAAATTCTTGATTTTGAGATGGATAAAAACTTCTCTGCAGCTATTTTGAGAGCAGCAAAAGCCTCTAAACAAGGAGAAAAAAAATGCAAGTCATCAACAATGAACGGCATTTGTTTATGCGATGAACATGAGAGGGAGATAGAGTATTCGAACCCTAAATTAATATGGCAGCATCTATGAAAAAAAATATATTCTTTTTAGGTACTCAAGCATTTTATCTAACCTTTGTCTCCTTTATAAACGGCTAGATGTTGGATGAGCTTCAGATATGCTAATGCTATCTCAGATGAACTAAGGACATCCATGAAATAGTTAGGCTCAAGTTATAAACATGGAAAGGAATATAAACAAATCTGTAAATCTTGTGATACATTCAGTTAAAAATTACCTTGAAACATCAGGAAAACAAGTTGCATGAACAAGTGCATTAAATCTGGCAAGAGAAGAGCTGAGAAGGAGAGGGAAATGAGGAGAGGAGAAAAGGGGGAAGGGAGAAGGCACTGGTGCAAGGAAGAGATGAAGGGTTTTATTCTGGAAAATTTCATTAGTGTCGGTTAAAACTGACAGAAACATTTTTTAAAATATAAAACCAACAGAAACATTTTCATAACTGTCGGTTATAACCGCCAGCAAAAAAAAACGGCAAAATTCCCCCCAACATTCCCTCCCAAAATTTTGTTACGATTTAAAAAAATAAAATAATAATTGTTTGGTTTAATAAATAAATAAATAATATGTAGTTAAATAGAATACATTTTAAAAAATTAAATAAATAATTGTTTGGTTTAATAGATAATAATCCATGTAAAATATGCAATAAAGAAATAAAAAGATAATTGTACAATGAAAATGTCATCACACAAACTAAATATTGTCTAATCAATACTTGAAAACATAAATAAAAATTTAGCACAAATTACTTTTCCCACTTAAAAATTTAGGCAAATTTAACGGAGATATGCATTCTACAAAACTAGTTTCAATGATCGAACTGTCAAACTTGTTTGTAGATAATACAAGATCGCATACGTAAAAAATCGTAAAAAAACAAACATTAAAAGATTACGTAACAGAACAAAAGTTTTTGATGGTTATAAACGAAAAATCACAATTTAACGGTTATTTTAGCTCCGATTTTAATGATTTTTACAGCTACACTCCTCGACCTTATAAGAATGCATTGAACGAATTCGATCTTCAATTTAAAATATTTACACGGGTGGATACCACAAGTCTTACTTTATACTTGATAGAAGTATAATATTAACTCTAAGTGTTTGTTTAATCTACCGTTTTGACGCGATATGCATTCTACAAAACTTTTTTTAACGATCCAACCGTCAAACTTATTTGTACACACTCCAAGATTGCATACGTAAAAAAATTGTAAAAATAAACATTCAGAGATTACGTAACAAAAGTTTTCAACGGTTATAAACGAAAAATCACAATTTAACGGTTATCTTAGCTCCGATTTCAATGATTTTTTACAGCTACACTCCTCGACCCTATAAGAATGCAATGAATAAATTTGATCTTCAATTTAAAATATTTACACTAATCTTACTTTATACTTGATGGAAGTATAATATTAACTCTAAGTGTTTGTTTAATCTACCGCTTTGATGCGATATGCATTCTACGAAACTTTTTTCAACGATCCAATCATAAAACTTATTTGTACACACTCCGAGATTGCATACGTAAAAAATTGTAAAAAACAAACATTCAAAGATTTTAGCTCTGATTTAACATATATAAATGATTTTTTTCGACGGTTATAAATGAAAAATTATAATTTAACAGTTATTTTAGCTTTGATTTTAATGATTTTTTGCAGCTATACTCCTCAACCCTATAAGAACGCAATGAATAAATTTGATCTTCAATTTAAAATATTTACACAAGTTAATGGAAGTATAATATTAACTCATAAGTGTTTATTTAATCTACCGTTTTGACGCAATACACATTCTACGAAACTTTTTTCAATGATCTAACCGTCAAACTTGTTTGTACACACTTCGAGATCACATACGTAAAAAATCACAAAAAACAAACATTCAGAGATTAGGTAACAGAACAAAAGTTTCGACGGTTATAAACGAAAAATCACAATTTAACGTTTATTTTAGCTCTGATTTAGATGATTTTTTACAACTACACTCCTCGACCCTATAAGAATGCAATGAGTGAATTCGATCTTCAATTTAAAATATTTACAATAGTGGATACTTAATGGAAGTATAACATTAACTCTTAAGTGTTTGTTAAATCTATCAATTTAATAGGATATGCATTCTACGAAACTAGTTTCAACGATCCAACCATCAGATATGTTTATATATACTCCAAAATAGCATGTGTAAAAATCGCAAAAAAAAAAAAAAACATTAAGAGATTATTCTGGCGGCCGTCCAAAATTTTGCTTTGTTTGTGTCGGTTATATCCGACAGGGACAAAAAAATATTTAAAACATGTGTTTATTTATTTATTTTTAATCAATATAACATTTTAAAATAATAAAATCAGACATGATAGAGTACACCAGATGTTCATTTGTGTTTATGTGCCAGACAATGTGCTTTGTGACGCATTGAAAAAAATTGTTTGAATTTCTTTGTATCTTGTTGCTTGCCTGTGAGGGAGCATAAGCCTTATTACAAAAATGATAGAGCTTCAGATTGTAGTATGTTGTTATTATTCTCTCAGAAAATTTATGGCTCGTGGGAATTGGGTTCATTAGACTATAGGATCATGAGTGAAAAAAATAAATATTTAAAATATGTGTTTATTTATTTATTTTTAATCAATATAACATATTAAAATAATAAAAATTTCATTTATGTCGTTTATAACCGCCAGAATACTAAAATAATAACCGCCAGAAAGTAAAATAATAAAATAGTCAATTTATGTCGATTATAACCGCCACCATTAATTTAAAAACCGCCAGAATCTTCAAAAAATATTAAAAAAAAAAGATTCAAAAATACTGTCGGTTATAACCAACATGTTTTTTTTTATATCCGCCATTAAATATCCGCCAGGATTTTATGTTGGATATAACCGACAAGATTTTTAACCGCCACTAATTAAATGATGTGTCGGATATATTTTATCCAACAAGTTTTTCTAATATTCGCTACCATCATCCGTCATCTAAAGTTAATAATGTAGTAGTGATAATGCGAGAACATCTGTTAGACTGAATCCAACTCCAACAACTTGGAAGAAAAAAGCTCATAAATTCATTATTATTCCATAAACTCAAGACATTCTTCAATTTTAGCATCTTGAATTACAATTTCTTATTTAAATCTCGACAAATAAAAAGAAAAAAAAGGTCATAATGGATAACGTTTGATAGGAAAACAAACGAATTGAAGCAATAAAACTTTTTCATCAAAGTGATACGTACAAATCATTCGTGTATCAGCTAGCTTTTCCACCAATAATGTGCAAGGGCAGGTGGGACTTGACAAAATGTAGCATAATGGCATACTCACTTGCAGCCTTCACATACACGTCGTTTCTCAGCAGCTGAGGGAAGAACAGCCAATTGGCTGTCACAGCCAAGAAAACCAATGTCGACGGCCCCGAAACCAGATGGTGCAACCGCCACCTATCATTCACCGCCTTTTTCACCTCCACCTCAATTGCCATGCTCATCCCATGTAGCACAAAGAACCACGTCACTTCCCAGGTCGGAGGCACACATGTGAGATAATAATATATCACCTCGTGCATTAGACCTGAGACGGTAAAAGTGGACATCACAGCCAAGTTTCGGGCGCACCGAGGGCCAAGTATAGGTGTAGAAATACGTCGTACAGGGTAGTAAATGACGGGCCGTAGAATCATTGTGACCATGATATTCCATCTACGGCTCCAAAAGTCTTGAAGTGAAGTGGATAGGTAAGGCTTATTGAACTGTGGCTCGAGCTCAAACCCAAAAAAGGCTCGAGCTGGGGTCGCACCCAGAGCTAGCACAATTTCTAGCGCCAGGAACATGTGGCAGCAGTGCAAAGCCAAGATTACATATGGGTGTAAATGTTGTTTATACGCAAATGACCTAAAGACCAAAGCGAATAGCAACGCTTTTATGGCCAGCATAAGTGACTTTTTAGGCACATATGTGACAGTTTGAACGACTGGGTTCTCAGATTTTGTGGGGTTTTGGGTTTGGTGAGGTGGGTTTGTATTTGGGGGATATTTTTGTGGTGGGTTTTGCTTGATTTTGATTGGAAGGCAAGCTACGGAGATGAATTGGAAGAGTGTTGGTGGGGTTGGAGATAACGGACCAAGGTCAACGGAGAAAAGGAGCAGCTTGAAGTTGCCCAGCCAAACTAGGAAGAAGGTGGTGATCCCACAAAGGTGGGAAGAATGGAGATTTAAGGGGAGGATGATGAAGAGGTAGAAGATAGGGATGAGAGAGATGAACCTGGTGATGCCCTTTGGGATTCTTGTTGCTATGTAGAAACAATAACACATAGATATGTTGGTTAGGATCCATACCTTGATGAAGTTGTAGATTTCATCCTCCATTTCGGGTTTGGTCTATCTCTAGATTTGTATCCTCTCTCTACAAAGATATAGGGAAGGGAGGAGTATAAGTTGTGTTTGAGTTTGGGGGTTATGGTAAATGAATACTTTAGGTGGAAGTTAAAACTTCTGTTAAACCTTGTTAGTTGGGCCTTAATTGCACTAAACATTGGCCCTTTGCTTGTATTCACTGTCCTTGCTAGTTTGTTGGCTGTTGGATCTTAATTTCTAAATTGGTTAAGTGAGTACTGTTCTTCCTAGCAAGCGAAGTACCAAGTTCAAATTCATCCTCTATGTATGGACTGTGTAACCAAAAAGAAGATAAAAACCGAATAAAAACCTATAACAAAAATCGTAGTTCTAACAGAGAATATATCTACGAGAAAAAGGCAGAATCCCCAATTCACGAGTTCGCAAATTTTAATTTTAAAATGGTATTCTAGTAGTATATTATACGTGTTTATATGCTTAAGTTTTAAAGGGTGAGAGAGGCCCGCTGGTTTGGTCACTTGAATGTCGAAAACAGTTTAAATACACTCTAAATAGAAAAATTGTGTACTTTTAACACCGAATGAAATTTTGATCTTTTGAGTACTAATTCTTATGGTCCTAATAATGTATTATGTCTTTATTTGCTTAAGTTCCAAAGGGTGTCAAATGCACGCATGTTTATTTCCATGAATCCCGAAAACAGTCCAAATACACTCCATAAGGAAAAACTGTGTACTTTCGACACCCAATAAGTTTTTGAATTTTTTAGTACTCATTATTACAGTCATACTAGCATATTATATATGTTTATTTTCTTAAGTTCCAAAGAGTGTCATATGCACACTCGTTTGTTCCTATGAATCCCGAAAACAATCCAAATAAACTCAATAAGGAAAAATTATGTACTTTTGACACCCAATAAGTTTTTTACATTTTGGATACTTATTATTATGGTCTTGGTAGTGTGTCCAAGTTGTGTTTGAGTTTGGGGATTATGGCAAATGTATAGGTTAGGTAGAAGTTAAAACTTTTGTTAAACCTTGTTAGTTGGGCCTTAATTGCACTACACATTGGCCCTTTGCTTGTATTCACTGCCCTTGCCAGTTTGTTGGTTGTTGGATCTAAATTGTATGTGTGAACATAGAAAATTCCTGAAACAAGAACAAGTGTACAAAGAAATATTTTGGTGTTAATGGATTTGTAGGGTTACGATCTCTTTTAACTTGATCATCTGATTCGATCTCCGTAAGGTGTTGATTTATGGATGTTGTTGATCCAAGGACTGTTGAGGCTTAATCTTGGATGAACGGTTGGGAGCTTCTTCAAGGGCCGTCGGGGCTTGATCTTGAAGAACTGTTGTGTGGATTTGTTGATGTTGTTGATCCAAAAGGGCCGACGGGGCTTGATCTTAGGATGAACAGTTGTGTGGATTTGGTGATGTTGTTGATCTAAAAGGGCCGTCGGGGCTTGATCTTAGGATTAACAATTGTGTGGATTTGTTGATGTTGTTGATCTAAAGGGCCGTTAGGGCTTGATCTTAGGATGAACGGATGATGAACGATGAACACTTTCTTCAAGGGCCGTCGAGGCTTGATCTTGAATTGGTGGAAGTTCTTCAAGGGCCATTGGGGCTTGATCTTGAAGGAGGATTTGATGAAGAACGAATAGGGCTTTCTTGATCCTTCGGGATTTGCTTGAGAGCTTTAGAGTTTCAAAGCTTCAAAGTTTTGGGGAATTCTCTTCCAATTTGGGAGTAGAGAAATGTATTTGTGAAGTTTTAGGATGATTGATACCTTGATGGAGAAACCTATTTATAGGCTTTGAGAATGAATTACCACCACAAAATTTTCCCACTTAAGCACCATTACCTAATTTTCCCACTTAATGCAATATTGAAATGGAAGTGGCCTAACATATGGCCTAATTTCCCACTTAATACCATTTTAAACTTGAAGTGGTCTAACTTATGGCCTAATTTTCCCACTTGATACAATTTTAAACTTGAAATGTGCTTGCTTTGTCATTGCCCAAATGAGAAAAACTTGTTTTGATCCGTAATGGATTGAAGTGTGCTTACCTTGTCCTTGCCCAAAATGAGAAGAAAAACTTGTTTTCATCCATAATGGATTGAAGTGTGCTTGCCTTGTCGTTGCCTAAAAATGAGAAGGAAAACTTGTTTAATCCTCCAAGGGTATTTCTTCCAATTTGTTGAGTAACATGCCATGTGTACAATTGTGTGACATGTGGCGTATCCCATGTATGCCGTGACATGTCAAAACTTTAATGCCTTGGTGAAGATTTATTTACCGAAATTTCGTTGTCTACAAATGCCCCCACTTCAAGGCGCGTCGTATACATGTGTTTGTCATGTGTAGAACATGCATTTTGAAGTCCCTTAATGTAGATGTCGATCCAAGGGCTGTCAAGGCTTGTTCTTGAATTGGGTTGGAAATTTCTTCAAGGGCCTTCAAGGCTTGATCTTGAATTCAGCTGGAAGATTTTATGTTTTCCTCCAATTGTTGATTTTCCACAGGCTTAATCTTGAACTGGGCTGGAAGGTTTTCTGGTTTCCTCCAAGGGTCTGAATTTACTTTCCACAGACTTAATCTTGAACTGGATTTGATTCAAAGGTGGTAGACACTTGATCTTGAATCGGACTTGTGATTTCTTCAAGGGACGCTGATGGCTTGATCTTGAACTGGGCTGGAGGTTTTTCTGGTTTCCTCCAAGGGTCTGAATTTACTTTCCACAGACTTAATCTTGAACTGGATTTAATTCAAGGGTGGTAGACACTTGATCTTGAATCGAACTTGTGATTTCTTCAAGGGCCGTTGGTGGCTTGATCTTGAACTGGGCTGGAGGTTTTTCTGGTTTCCTCCAAGAGTTTGAATTTACTTTCCACACACTTAATCTTGAACTGGATTTAATTCAAATGTGGTAGACACTTGATCTTGAATCAGACTTGTGATTTCTTCAAGAGCCGTTGGAGGCTTGACCTTGAATTGGGCTGGAAGCTTTTTTTTTTTCTTTTTTTTTTCAAGAACCGTTGAGGCTTGATCTTAGAGGTTGAGCTGGAAGTTTCTTCAAGTGCTGTTGAGGTTTGATCTTGAAGGAGGATTTGACGTTTCTTTAAGGGCCGTTGAGGCTTGATCTTGAAATGGGTTAGAGGATTTTCTGGCTTCCTCCAATTGTTGACTTTCCACAGCTTATTCTTGAACTGGGTTAGAGGATTTTTGGTTTCCTCCAATTGTTGACTTTCCACAACTTATTCTTGAACTGGGTTAGTGGACTTTCTAGCTTCCTCTGATTGTTGATTTTCCACAGCTTATTCTTAAACTGGGTTGGAGGACTTTCTGGCTTCCTTCGATTGTTGATGTTCCACAGCTTATTCTTGAACTGGGTAGGAGGACTTTCTGGCTTCCTCCGATTGTTAACTTTTCCACAGCTTATTCTTGAATTGGGTTGGAGGACTTTCTGGCTTCCTCCGATTGTTAACTTTCCACAGCTTATTCTTGTACTCGGTTTGAGGACTTTCTGGCTTCCTCCGATTGTTGACTTTCCATAGCTTATTCTTGAACTGGGTTGGAGGATTTTTTGGTTTCTTCCGAAGGTTTGAATTTACTTTCCACAAACTTAATCTTAAACTGAATTTGATTCAAGGGTGGTGAATCGGCATGTGCAGCTCACAACGCCTAGCAAGTCGACCTAAGAATTTGAGGGTCAAAACGAGTCCACCAAACCCAGAGTGATTGGAACCTTGATAATATGAGATACTTTTGCTTTTGAAAAAGTAGCGGATGAATCGGCACGTGCTTTGTTGTGCTTGTCTCCATATGCTTCAATGTATCATTTTCCCTTGCCTTATTTGTTCTTCGGGCAGATGTGGTATCTTCTCTGGAAGCACAAGATGTTGAAACAATGGGTTCTTCAAGAGTAGTGCTAGGTAAGCAATCAGGGAAGGGTTCCAGGCAATCGGTTCCTGACTAGGAGTTTAACTTCAAGTTCCGATTGATTGCTCTCTTTCTCCTTGTCCTGCAGGTAAGAACAAGGACAAAGAAAATGACAGGGAGAAAGCATGACATGAGATACTCTTGCTTTCAAAGAAGTGATGGCGATTTGACAGCGTTGCATGGCGAGGCTTTGCTCTTTGGCGACTGTGCCAGCGAAAGGCTATTGAAGCTTCTCGAGTTCATTTATTAGAGCAACGATGCCGAGCTTGGATTTGATTTAGACTCCTCCATCTGGGTTATGCGGTTCTACAGGGAAGGGCGTCGTGCTATAGTGATCTGTTCCAGCTCATCATTGATCATTATGTTTCAATCTCTTACAGTATTTGTCCCTGATGCAGGAGTGGAATGCAACCTTTGCCTTTAAATGGTCATTCAGAACATTACTTCTCAACGACGATGAGTACTCGAGAGCAATGCAAGGTAAGCAACCAGGCAATCAGTTCCAGATCGGAAGTTTGATTTCAGGTTCCGACTAATTACTTTCTTTCTCCTTGTCTTGCAGGTAAGAGCAAGGGTAAATGAAAAGACAAGGAAAAACATGATATGAGATACTCTTGCTTTCTACCCTGATGATATGAGATACTTTTGCTTTGGTGTCATTTGTTTGCAGAGGTATTCCCACAGAGGAAGAAAACTGAGTATTTCAAGATGCTTTGCTGGGAGTGTACTCTTGGAGGTGAGGAAGAGTTGGCCATTTTTGCAAGTCTGCCTTGCCATGGAGGACGAGGGTCGACATATATAGGAATTTCCCAACAGGTAGTCGTGGTACTATTCTTTTACTTTTGTCGACAACCGATGGGTAATTGAAACAGTAAGATTCACACGTCTTCAACTTTGTCAGAAATCTTTGACAAAGTTGCACGTGATTTCAGGAAAGCTGAGGTTGCGTGTGAAAGATGCTGAAAAATCTAAAAAAGTCGGTCCTTTAAAATTCGGATAACAGTGCCTATTCGATCTCTGAACAAATGGCCTTGTTGCCTCTTCGATTTCTGAACAAGCGGCCCAGCTTTTGAAATTCGGGGAGAGGTGCTTCCTTAATTTCTAAACAATCCCTGTTGCCTCCTCTTTTTATAGAGGCATTAATTGTGTTCAAAAACACACTTAGAGAGTTACCGCTTATAAGCATTTCCCTCTTTTTGTATTTCTGAGAATTCGATTTACCCGACCTTTTCTTCCTTCATCATTTTTTTTGCAAATGGCTTGCCCATCTGATCGTCGTCTTGATTTGAATGTTGGGGAGGATGTTGATATGTCTTCTCTAGACAACATATGACACTCATCCTTCTTATCCCTGACTGGTCCTCTTACAGTTGGGGACTCTGTGATGAAGAACGACATCACTGCTATGGTGGTTGCTAGAAATCTTCTCACCCCTAAGGATAATAGGATCCTTTCCGAGCGGTCTGATGAGCTAGCTGTTCAAGACTCTTTAGCTTTCAGTGTTCAGTGTGCAAGCTCTGTATCGAATATGGGTCAACGCCTTCTTGCTCGAACTCGTCAGTATGAGTCACTGATAACTGAGGTGGCGAGTCTTAAGCAAGAGATTAGAGGGCTTAAGCATGAAAACAAAGAGTTGCATATGCTTGCCAATAGTTACTCGACTAGCATGAAGAGAAAACTTGCCAGCTACAGGAATCCGAAAGTTAGATTCAGAGTGACCATCAGATGTTTGTGGCTTTACTCCAGAGGCACCTATTGCCTCCGTCTTCTAAAGTTTTACCGAATGTTGAGGCTCCAAACAATCAACCTCCGACACCTCTTCTTCCTGGAGTTCCGCCAAGTGATGAGGTGCTACCTGATCAACCTTTGTAAAGAATCCCTCTTGTTGTTGTTGTTGTTTCTTTTTTTTTTGTACAAAGAAATTGTAATAAGATTGACTTTTATTAGGGGAGGGTTCGGTTTAAATCGGTTCGGCTTTTTGCCAAAACCGAAACCAAACCGAAATTTCGGTTCAGTTCAGTTTGGTTCATTTTTTTTTCGGTTTTTTTCGGTTCGGTTATTTTTTTTTTTCAAAAAATGAAAAATATTGAAATTTTAAATTTTAACATATCCAACACAATCATAACATAAGCATTCTAACTAGAATCAAAGACAATGATAATAGACATTTAAAGTTGAACTAAAATCATCAATCAAGTCTTCCAAAGTCCAAACTAACAACCTCACAACACAAAAATCGTACAAATGATTTAGAAAAGTTAAATTGTATGATGTTGTTCAAAGATCAGGGTTGTTTGCTTGTAACTGCATGTTGACAACTTGATTAGTAAAAGTAATGCGTGGGTAAATTTATTTAGTGTGTGTTGGATTCTTTTCCATCACAAATTACCCAAGTAATCTACCCAAAATAAATGTTTATGGATTCTGTTACATTTTATATGAGAGTAGATTTGGAAAAGAAAGCTGGGGCAGAAGCAGACAATGCTATGGAGATAGATGTAGGTACTTCAGAAGGAGGTTTTGTTTCGGAACCTTATATGGGGGAGAAATAATAGGTTAGGGTTTAGAGTTTTTATAGGTCTTTTTTTAATATTTTGGGTTTAGCACATTTTAACTTACAAATTGGGTTTAGAAAATAATACCCAAAACAAATAATTAAATAAAAAAATTAATTTAATTAATTCGGTTCGATTCGGTTTGGTTCGGTTTCTAGATCACGAAAACCGAACCGAACCAAAAGAATTCGGTTCGGTTCAGTTTTTTTAATTCGGTTCGGTTTTTTCGTTCGGTTTCGTTTTTTCGATTTCGGTTCGGTTTGGTTTTCGGTTTTTTTCGGTTTTTTGAACCCACCCCTAACTTTCATTAGTCAAGTATTTAATAAAACCCTTATTTTTTTTTGATGTGACTGAACTCGAAAATTGAATGTTCGAGCTGCCTATGTACCCCTCCAAAGAAGAGATCAAGTCATAACGTAGTTCAAATTCTTTTTTTTTTTTTGTGGTGTACACAGTTTATGCTCTTGCGGGCCAGGAGCGTTTTGGTGCCATTTGCAGTTTTAACTCGTGTAGGCAAGGAGCATTTGGTGCCGTTTGCAGTTTCAGCTCGTGCAGGTAAGGAGCGTGGGGCGTTTGCTTTATGGGTAGTAGCGTTTCAAGAATCTGCCATTGATGGGGCTGATGCTCAAGCCGTCTTCCGCCATGATTAGGTAGGCGCTATTGGTGTAGACTTCTTGTACTATGTAAGGTCCGTCCCACTTTGATGTGAACTTGCTTTTCGTTTTGTGAGTTGTGATGATAGGCTTACGCAATGCGAGGATGAGATCTCCAGTTACCTTTCAAAAGCATTATGGCATCTTTGTCCCATACGAACGGAACATCCTTCTTCATGAGTCGGCTGAACGGCTGACAACGCCCTGCAAGGTTGGAGATGAAGCGTCTGATGAAAGCTAGCCGTCCTTGTGGACTTTTCAGCTCATGCAGGTTTCTTGGCTCAAGCATGTTTTTAATGGCCTTGATCTTTGATTGGCCAACTTCAATGCCACAGTGCTTGACAATGAAACCGAGGAACTTTTCAGAGGTGACGCCAAATGCACACTTTAACGGGTTCATCTTGAGGTTGTATTTTTGCAACCTTTCAAACACTATTCACAAATCCTTCAAGTGATCTGATCTTTTCTTTGTCTTGACCATCACATTGTCTACGTAACATTCTACGTTCTTGTGTAGCATGTCATTGAAGATTTTCTGCATTGCGCGTTGATAAGTAGCTTCAGCGTTTTTCAGACCAAAGGGCATCACCTTGTAGCAGTAGATACCTTTTGGAGTGCGGAAGGCTGTTAGTTCCTCATCTTCAAGAGCCATACGAATTTGATTGTATCCAGAAGAGCCGTCTATAAATGACAGTGCCTCGTGGCCAGTGGTTGCATCCACCATGATTTCGATGATTGGCAAGAGGAAGTCATCCTTCGGGCAAGCATCATTGAGGTCCCGAAAGTCTATGCAAACACGTATTTATCCAGATTTCTTAAGGACAATGACGATGTTGGAGATCCACTTGGGGTATTGCACATCTCGAATGAAGCCTGCTTCGATTAGCTTGTCAATCTCAACCTCAATTTATGGGATGAGCTCGGATCGATAGTGCCTTTAAGTTTGCTTTATCAATCACGTTCCAGGCTTGACTGCAAGATGATGCACATCAATGATAGGGTCAAAGCCAGGCATTTCCTTGTATGTCCAGGCAAAGACGTCTTTGTACTCTAATAGCAGTTGGTAGTACTCCTCTATATCGTCTGCACTTAGCAGCGCACTTACGAAGATAGGTTTGGGTTCCTCTTTCATTTTTAAGTTGAGCTCATCAATCGTGGCTTGCCCCCCGTCTTCGAGCTGTGGTGGTGCAGCAGTGACATCTTCCTCGAGGATTTCGTCTTCTTTGTCTTCTTGGATTATGATGTGGAAGACGTCTTGAATCTCCCATTTAATGTCGTCCTCTTAGGATTGTGCAGGCGATGAGTGTTGTTGTCACCTTTTATGCTCGTGTGGACAAGGAGCTTCAGTTGTCACCTTTTAGGCTCGTGCAGACAAGGAGCTTTGGTTGTCACCTTTTATACTCGTGCGAACAAGGAGCTTCAGTTGGTTTGTCAATCGATCCAGGAGAGTCGTTCCACGCAATCTTCATAGCAAGAAGCCTTGACTGAGTAGTTGAAGAACTCTTCTGGGAAGAGGTCACGTATCGTGATGGGGATGGATGATCTTCGTGTCAAAGTTTCATTATCTCCAAAACTTTCACATTGTTCTGGAGGTTGACAGGAGCTGCTTTGCCCCTTTTCCCATTGGTGAACTTGTGGAAGAGATGGTTGCTGCCTGGAGAGGTGTTCCTCACAATCTTTATAGCAAGAAGCCTGGACTGAGTAGCTGAATAATTTTCTAAGGAAGAAGAGATCGCGCATGGTTGATCTTTGTGTCGAAATTTCCTCATCTTCAACACTTTCACGTCACATTGGAGGTTGGCGAAGGTTGCTCTGCCCCCTTTCTGATTGGTGCACTTGTGGAGAAGACATATGCTTCTTGTGCAGTTTCTTCGGAATGACATGAGTTCATCTTTCAACTTCACTTAGCTTGACTGGCATGGTTTTGGAGCATGCCCCCAGCGATTGAGGTGAAGATTTTGAGTTGACAGAGCCGGAAGTAACGTATTCTTCCGGGATTTCGTCTTCTTTGCCTTCTTGGGCCTCCTCTTCAGTGCCGTCCTCTTGGGTTTATTGGCGTGAAATTGGCCGGTGTAGATGATGGTGCGCCTCCTTACCTTCAGTGGTCCTTTTGTGTCAACCTCCAAAGTTGCTTGGCGCTTCATCCTTGAAGGAATCAAGCTTTGAACATCATTTTTTCCTGCTAAACTATTGCGCTTTTCTTCCTTTGGCGTTGTCTTCCTCTTTCTAGAAGGCTTTTTGGTTTCTTCAAGTCTGTCCAAAGTCGATCGCTGTGGAGGAGAGCTAGCTGTGCCGCTTTGTTTCTTGGGTTTTGATAACCTTTCAAAGACAGATCTTTGCGGAGTTGGCGTCTTAAGCCTTTTAAAGATGGAAGTTCGGTCTCAACCACTGATGCGATCAAATGCCGAAATTCTAGGTTTTGAACGATTCAGCCTATCGAAGACTGAAGTTTGAGGGGCGAGTTTAGGCTCTTCTTGATCTTGTTCAATGCTTACGCTGATATGTTGAGCGCTCGCATTTTTTCTTTACTTGAAATCTTCACATGTGCATATGTTGAGGTCATGTTCTTTGTCGTTGATGATGTTTGTATTCTTCTTTCCAAGATTTGAAGAGGAAGAGAAATCGTATCCATCTTTTGACATGAGTTTGTAGGCATTTGGGTCGAAACCTTCTTCGGTCCTCTTGGTTGGAAGTGTTGGAAATGTGCCCTAAAACCAATCATATGATGATACTTTACGGACATTTCACATGTTAAACTAATCTAGTTTAATATCAAGAGCATATATTATTGTTTAAGCCGTCTCATATAAATGTTATATGCTTAAACGATAAGTCCAAGGAATATGTGATTGGGAGAATGCAATCTAAAGAAGTTAGATTCATGAGACCATTCTTTCTTAGACACATCCTAAACATTCCTGATCATAGGATTACCAATTGGGCATTGACAGTCCGTTAAGATCAATACGTGCTATGTCTTCTCTCAGGGAGAGTGACTAGTCTCGAGTCATTGGTGTGTGTGACATCAAGACAAGTACGTAGGTGCTCAATAGAGAATGAGTTCACTGAACACGATCAACGAAGAGTTCTCATATTCATGTCACATGAGAACTCATGGTTGGGATAATGCAAAGTAGTCCTTTGACCTGAGGCATCACAGTCGTCTTGTGGTTAAGTCCTTGATCTTTGATTATGTCAAAAGTCACTCCAAAATGAGGGTGTCCACGGCATCGTTGGGGTTAAGCCACTTAGCCATGGAGGCAATTGAATGCGCAACAAGGGATCTCTAACCTTCAAACCGTTTGGGGGAGAATACTCTATGATATGATTGAAAATCTCTGATCAAAGTATGAATGAGATTTAGGAAGGCGTTCCAAATCACATTCAAGGTAATCATATAAGTAAACGAATAACATTGGATAGTAGACATGAATAAACTATCAAACTAAACAATGTGGTCAAGAGTATTATATTAGAGAAAGACCGTATTGCATTTGTAATCCTAAACTGAATAGGTTCTCCACCTCTTCTGATTAGCTTGGGTAACCATGATATGCTGCTAGGTGTCACTCATGGTTTGTGGAAGCCCTAAACATGTATAATCACTAAAGGGAGAATTGAAAGTAAGTTTCAATTCACAATCGGTTTGAAAGAGTTCTAATCGCCCACTGCCTCGCTAAAAGGAACCTAATGGATTGTACACCGTGTAAGGTAAAGATTGAAGAAGCAACGGAGATGAGTAAGAATAATTAAATGGTTTAATTATTTATGGCAAGGATTAATTAATATGTTAATTAATCAAATGAATAAGTTCGTTAAAAGACCACGGGTTAGTTTTGGGCCTCAAGGCCCAATGGGCTTCGAACGTCAAGCCCATTGACTTAAGTTGTATGACAACTTAATGACTAATAATTCACGAAGGCCCTAAAAGCCCAATGAAACCCAATGGCCGGCCATTTAGAGATGGAGTGGGTTTTGGACTTATTTACAAGTTTGCCACTCCAATGAATTAAGGTATAAATGTGACTTTATAGCCAAAATTCATTTAGGGGTTTCTTTTTGAGAAAAGATGAGAACACAAAGCTCTCTTTTCTCTCTAAAGAGGCCGCCCCCCCTTGCAGGGATTAGCTAGCAATCCCACTCCTCCAAGGTCACTCATTTCTTCTCCAATCTAACCTTGGTGTGGAAACTTAGAGGTTCTCAATTTTGGGAACTTGGAGAATCTATTCTTCCATCCAAATCTATAGATCTTAGATGCAAAGAATGAAGGCCCTCTCTTTGGGTGATTAGCCTTTGCTTATGCAAAGAGGAATCTACAAAGGTATAAATCTCAACTCACTTTATTTTGAGTTGAGTCTTGGTTCACCAATCTACTAGGCTTTGAATTTCATGGTTAATGTTTTGTTTTTAAGTGCATGCAAGCATGATTCCGCCTTTAATTGTTAATTGCATGCTTATAGATGTTGCTTAAATGAACATGTTTTTCACAAATCATCCTTCAAGTGGTATCAGAGCCTAGGTCTAGTAGTTGGTGAATCCTTTTGGGTTTTGTAGTTCATAGTTTTGATTTAAAAGTTGTAATATGTTACAAGCTTTATTCTTGTTTCTTTGAATGTAAATTTTGTTAGAAAATTTACCATCTCAAATGTTGTAGATGTAGTTCATATGAGCATGAATATTGGAGCTAAAATTTGGTGCCATGCTTTTGGGAAAATTCGGCCAAATCCAAAGGGTGGATTTTTAGGTTCTTGTTTGACTTGTTAAAAGTGTTTTCAAGTGACTTTTGGAACCCCTATGTACCCTAGTATGGTTGTATGTTATTTCCCTTAAGTTTGAATGTTTTTGGGATGTTTTTTGAGTGAAAATGTTCATGGAGCTCTTATGGGTTTTCATGGATATTCTTCATTGTTCTTGATGTTCTTGCCAAGAACAAAAAGGTTTGATGTTTTGATTCAAAGTTTTGGATAATTTCATAAAGTCTTTGTTTAGTGATTTATCTTATATTTAAATGTGTTAGATATTTATTTAAAAGGTGTAAGAAATATTGATGGGTGTGAAAGAATTAATTTCCTTTCACACACACCACTTGCATGGTTTTATGATTCACAACAACCAAATTCCACTTGCATGGCTTTATGACTTAGTTGAAAAATTTCCAAATTTTTGTGGACTTATCTCCACTCCTTTTTCTCCCTAAAACCGGCCACCCTATTAAAATAGGGTATTTTTGGGGCTTTTATGCAATTACATAAAGTTTTGATACTTTTGTGTATTTGTATTTTGACCCGAAAGTTTACGTTTTGACGTTAAGGCCTAAAAACTCTAAAGGACAAATTGTTTTGCTCCTTTAATGAAGTTTTGAATTTATTGAAATTTTTGGGTTCTAGTTGTAATTACATGAAGTAGTGGACTTTTGTGTTTTTACAAAGTGACCCCAAAAGTTTGTGTTTTTGCAATATAGCCCAAAAGTTGTGGTAATTGCATTTTGGCCCAAATTAGGTTGAGAACAAAATTGTTTTGTCTCTTTAAATGAGAATTGGATTTTCATTTTATTTAGCTCCATTTAAATCAATTTTATGGATACAAAAACCAAATGAAAATGTTGCATTCAATTTAATTAGTTAAAGTGTTAATTAATTAAAGGGTCATTATGAACCTAAGCCTACGATAATTGAGCTATGTGAAAGGCCGTTTCAAATTTGTTTGAACCATGGGAATGTGTAGATTAGATTTTGGTTGTAATTTGATTTAATCAAATGTTGTAAAAGAGCTTAAGCTCTTCTTTACTTTAAAGTAATTTGAATTGTTCAAATGTTGTAATGAGCATAAGCTCACCTTTACTTTGAAGTACTTCTTTCTTGCTTTATTTGATATGCATGAAAATGAAGTAGTTGGGTCCAACGCCCCTAAGACAACACACCTTAATGTGATTAAACGCGTAACTAAAATCAATCACCATCCCTAGACCGAGATTCAACACTAGGCTCGTGTTGAATCTAAACAAAGGTTCATAGTCATCCTAAGGCCCTAAGGCAACTATATAGTCCATCAAATGAATGCAAAAGTTTATGTTAGTAGTATCATATACTCTTGCTTTAAAAACCGTTTTATAAGCATAGTGGGAGTATTATATACAACTAAAACAATCATTTGGACCAATAGTTGTAATAGGACCAAAATTGTTTTAATAAGATTAAAATGTATGTTTATATATGATGAGACCTAAAACCCTCAAACCAAACCATTATTAAGTTTGATAAGCGTGAGAGTGCTTTGAACACTCTTTCTTGGCCTTCCACCATGGTAGGCTCCAAGCGTTTATGACTTGTACACCGCCTTCACCCTATCATGGGGGAGTGCAAAGTGCATGCTTATACTCAGGATGAGCTTATTTAAAACATTTGATGAGGTTAAGGTAGGCAACGAGTGTGGCCAACATCATATCATCATGAGGTCATACTTGAACCCCTTTCTAAACCGGCATGGTGGGAAAGAACTTAACTAAGAGGAATGGAACCAACATCATATCATTGTGAGGTAACATTCTCTAGAGGCCAAATAAGATGGGTACTTGCAAGAGATGCAAATGAGTAAGCGTACTCTCTCATTATTATTAATGCTAGCCAACATCATATCATTGTGAGGTGGGCTTGGTAGTAGTGAGTCTCCCATACCCTACTAAGAGTTTCCTCCAAAACTCTCGAATTCCTATGAGGGATATGGAATTTGCCAAAAATAGTGGGTGGTGCTATTTGATTTAAAGACCCGGATCAAATGGTTTAAAATCAATCAATTTATATTCGTTATGTATTTGTTTACCAATATATTTGCAAACGCTATCCAACACTTGACAAATAAAAGCTGAATGCTTTAGTTTCCGGACTTGGTACCACAATCCCAAAGATTGTCTTAAAAGGATTGCATATGTACCTAAGTAGTCTCATCCTCACAATCTTCCTATTGATAATGTATCATTAGAAGAATATGTTAGAAAAAGTCTATCATAAAGAGGACAACACTTTTAATGTCATAATTCTTCAATTACAAATTGTTGTATGAAGAAATAAGAGTTGCTTTGAACAACCCTTAGTCAATGCAAACACTAGTGCTTGTTTCTTTGTTAAATGAACAAAGAACTTGAGAAGAAAGCACAATGGCATGGACACTTTATGTGCCATGATTCTTCACTTACAAATTGTTGTATGAAGAAATGAGAGTTGCCTTGAACAACTCTTGAAAGTTTGTAATTATGTTTAGAACATAATGGTTGTTTGACAAAAATAGTCCATCAACATGGATTTATGATGATTTTGAATCATTGAGTATTGAAGTGATAAACCACTTAACGAGACGGAAACTAGACAAGGACTTCACCTTTATGTCCCTATCCTAATGGTTCACTAAGTTTATTGTAAACTATGTAGTGAACAATAAACACATACTCTCCAAATCGTTTGATGTGTATAACACAATTGAAATAAGTTTCAAGAGAGATAGTGGGAGTTTAGGGACCATGACTATTGTAGTCAAAGGAGAAGTCAAATGAAGAAGATAAAATTAACTCCAAGGGAACAAACTTTCTTTATGAAAGGATGGACATTGGAAGGGGTATTTGCAAGAAATGTCTTGCAAGTGTCAAGAACACACCTTTCGAAGGTGTTGTAAATTTTTCTTGAATAGTTCAAAACAGTTGGTTCTTCTACTTGAATGCTTGATTCCGTATTAGTAACTATGTTTTACAATCGTTGTAAAAGTGTGACTAATAAGAAGTAGAAGATATATGAGAGAAGAAAAAGGTGCTTCACATTCGGAACGTGAATAAAATATAGATTTCTCTGCGAAAGCAGATAGTACTTACTTCCTCATATGAACTACCAAAGAAATTGGAAAAACCAAAGATTGTCTTTACATTCCAATTTTAAGGAACTTAATTCCGTCACTATAGTAGAGATGGATGAATGTTTTGTTTGACAAAACATTGTTCTTTATTAATTAATGATTGGATTATTGTAATCTAATTGATTGTCTCTATAGTAGAGATGATATGGTAGTGTTAACTATTTAGAACATAATGATGCTTAAAACCCAAAAGGTTGCAAGGTAGTGACTAATCCCAACTGAGTTGTGATACCTCTAAAACATAAATTACGAGTTGGTCATAGATGGATGCTTTGGATCGTTAGATCCGGATCCAACACCTTCTTATTAAAATTGTATAGAGGCGAAATGTTCGAATCTTTATTCTTTTGGAAAGAATAAAGAATCACAAAGTTGTTGAGGTTAATTCACTTAGATGTTAGTGGCACTTGTCCACAACATAATACTACTCATGTTGTATGACATTCACCGAAGATCTGAAGGGAAAATTATGAGATTAACACATGGGATTTCTAAATGACTAGCATCATGCATATACAATTCAAAATTTATATACATGAGCAACGGAAGCAATTTATCAAATAATATCAAAGCAATAGTCATGCAAATCCCCTTCAAGGTTCATAGGTTTATATATAATGCATCAAAACATTTAACTTAAGAACAAAGTCAAGGAATAGATCTATACCTCTTGATCTTGATTTTAGACCAAGGATGGACCACCTCCAAGCCCTTTGCTCCTTGAAGTCCTTGAGCCTAGCCTCCCTCCTTGCCTCCTCCACTTTGTTAGTAAGAGTGCTCCAAGGTTCTCCTTAAGTCTCCAAAGGAGAAGACCTCTAAAGATCCACACCCACTAGTGTAATGAGATGGATGGAGGAATAACCAAAAGGGTGAAAGATGTGTTAGTAAAAACACCCCCAAGGTGGCCGACCTTTGTAGTGTTTTAGAGAGATATTTCTTTTGCCTCTTTGTTGTTTTAAACACACAAAAACCCTAATGAACTTAGTGCTATAAAGTTCCTTATATAGACAAAAGAAACCTAGCCAACAACTTGACTAAATATCTCTCCCAAACCCTTTAAGTGGCCGGCCCTTTAGTGTTTTGTTTGGGCTTTGGGCTTTTATTATTTCAAGTCATCCTATGCTTGAATAAAAGCCCAATGGGCCCAATTAAACCCGAACGTTTCTTTAAGCCCAAAACGATCTTTTATCGCTTCTATGATTTCTTTAGACTTTCTAAATTAATCACAACACTTAATTAATCCAATTAATTATTTCCTTCATCCAGTAATTACTCACTACAAGAGTGTATCGGTGTACAATCATTTTAGGTTCTAATTAGCAAGGCAGTGAGGTAATTGACATCAATCCAATTGATTATATTTAATCCAATCACGTAGTGAATTAAAACTTCATTTTAATTCACCTTTCTTCTTTGATGACTACATTTAATCATCTAGAAGAACTCACAAGCTATGAGTGACATCTAACCATATGTCATAGCTACCCAAGCTAATGTAGAAGTTGTTCGGAGAACCTATTCAATTGGAATTACAATGTAATTCGATCCTTCTCTAAAACAATACTCTCAATCACATTACTAGGGTATGGATATATTATGTCAAACCCCTAATGTGATTATTCCTTCTTATATGATTCAATTGAGTCGTATAGGAACGCTTTCCTTTATTACGCTCGATACTTCGGCCGAAGATTCCCGAATCATATCTTAGAGTATTCTTCCTCTCTAATCGAGGATTAGAGATTCCTTGTTGCGCATTCACTTGCCTTCATGACTAAGTGGCTTAACCCCAATTATGCCGTGGACATCCGCGAATGGGGTGACTTTGACATAATCAAAGATTAAGTACTTAACCACAAGACAACGACGATGCCTCAGGTCAAAGGATTACTTACATTATTCCAACCATTAGAGTTACTTGCTTGACATGTGAGTAGACCTCCATGCAAGTACTCTCGTTCGATTGCGTTCAGTGAACTCATTCTCTTAATGAGCACCTACATACTTGTCTTAGTGTCACAACACAAATGGGATGAGACTTTCCATCCTTCCATTTGAAGCGGACACAGTATGTACCGGTCTAAGCATTGTCAGTTTCCCTCCGACAATCCAATGACTAGGAACCTTTTGGACACAATGGTTATGTGAAGAAGGTCTCTGTAGTCTAACATCATTAGATTACTTCTTCAATCGATCCATTGTCCATGGATACACTATTTAGGACATATATCGTTTATTGAGATAGTCCTAATTCGTGTCTTTGCCATTTGATGTATAAGATTCATCCATACATCGATTCATTTGTCCTGAAAGGTTTCTTCCAAAGATTGACTTTCAGGGCATATTTCCAACAAGATCACCCTCGGTTGGACTATAGTTTATTTTAAATAAACACAAGTTCGAATACTTTGCAAAAGGTTTCAAATAATTCAAGAAATGTAAGTTGATGAGTAAGACGTCTAAAGTATTTACATCCTTAGATTTGATCCAAGGAATGGTAACACTTTAGAATAGTTTTCTTGAAAGATATCAAGGAAAGAAGCATCATAAGATAATGAATTTCTCCATGAGGAGAAGAACGAACTCGAATAAGATTTAGTTCGTTGGATGTTATCTATTACCCATATATATGATATATATACTTCTAAAACAATATGATTGTCAATTAGAAGATCTTCCAAAATTTTCATAACTCCATAAGATGTAGTTGGAAAGAAAGACAAATCTTAAGCATGTTAAGATTTGGGGTTGTGTACTAGTAAGCAATATTTGTTTGATAACAATCTTGTGGGATATCCTTAAATTAACTTTTGGATATCACTTCTATAAACCAACTAACAAATGTTGTTTTGTTGGGTAGTTCATTGTAATCCTACAATGTGATTTGCCTAAGAGCAAATGAACGAGAGATAGAACTCAAAGAATGGGTTCTTTGAGAGACAAGATAATAATCAACAAATATAACAACCTAGTTCCTATACCAAAAGCTCCAAGGTAGTCGAGAAGGATTTATAAACTGTCTCAGTTGAATGGTTTGAACTTTATGACTATGTCATAGAGTTACACCTCTTAATTCGAAAGAAATAAGAATGAAAATCCTTATGACTACATTGAGTGTATATATGATATATACTCAAGGAAATGGTAAAGTACCATTTGACCCGAAATAATGAAACCTTCATAAGCTAATTGGTAGCTTAAGGTGACTACAATCAAAGAGAATGGTTGACTTTGAAGAAACCATCTTTTACGTAGTCTTGGTTTCAATTAATTCGAAGATTGCTAGCTACAACTAAATGGTGATTCAATGTTTGGACATTATATGGGTTTCCGAAACCATTATTAAGATAGTCTTGATAATATATATGTCTAAAACTATGAATCACAAGACATGTAAGTTGTAGAGATCCATCCATCATGAATCTTAGCAAGCTAGTGGGAGCTATAAGCATTTTATGAGAAAAGGATCAAATCGTTTGATTTCTCATAAAGATGTAAATGAATCTTTTGTTTACTAGGTTTACAAAAGATTAGTGGGAGTTAATCATGTTCCTAAAATTTAAATATATATTTGATATATTAATTTTGGAAATGAAAAGAATTCTTCTTCGTTAAAGTTATGACTTTAAAAACATTATATGAAGATAGAATGTATATGGGAGACATAATCTATATACATGGGATGGAAATCTATATTGATAGATTTTAGGATATAATTGGATTATATCAAGCCCTAAATATAGACAAAAGATGATAGGAAGTTTCTCATATGATGATGAACTTCAATCAAAAGGACAACTCTAGTGAGACTAAGAAGTTGCTCTTCTCAAAGAGAACGTACTCTTTGACTCCCAAAGAAATAATGCGTAAATAAATTCCTTTATGCGTAAGCAGAAAGGTGATTTATGTATTTCATATTGTATGAAAAATATTGATATGAATTGTACCTAGAAAGGTACAAGACGATATCAGTACAAGCCCAGGATCAGAACCATGGCAACTGTCAAGTGAGTCCTTAAGTATTTAAGAAATACTAAAGGATAGATTCCTCAATAATTGAGGAAGAATTAGAGTAACGTAATGGAAGCGTAAATGTATTAGATTATGAATCTAATCCATCATTGGATGTTTCTTCATTATGAATGAAGAGATAAACAGATATCTCTTTATTATGACTAAAGAGATATTTGGATGGAAACATTAAAGTAATGACTTTAGTGTGTTCCATTATGAATGCAAAATATATTGCCATATAGAAGCTTACAACAATGTTGTTTGGATGGGAAAGTTCATTTATGGCCTCTTTATTCGGTTCCAACCAGAAAATGTATCTAGTGTATCGACACTATGACACTAATGGGGCGATAGCTCAAGCCAGGGAATCAAGGTCTCATCAAGATCCGAACTCATATGAGAGACTGAACCACATGATTGAGAATCATGTATAATGGTGACGTCATTATTCTCAAGGTTGCTTTTATGGATAACATATAGATATCCATTGTCTAGGCCTACTACTCAGCCATTTATGAAATGACTACAGAAGAGGTATCATCACTGATGACCAAGCTGATTGGCTCTAGTGCAAGTGGGAGATTGTTGGAAATGTGCCCTAAAACCAATCATATGATGATACTTTACGGACATTTCACATGTTAAACTAATCTAGTTTAATATAAGGGCATATATTATTGTTTAAGCCGTCTCATATAAATGTTATATGCTTAAACGATAAGTCCAAGGAATATGTGATTGGGAGAATGCAATCTAAAGAAGTTAGATTCATGAGACCATTCTTTCTTAGACACATCCTAAACGTTCATGATCATAGGATTGCCAATTGGGCATTGACAATCCATTAAGATCAGTACGTGCTATGTCTTCTCTCAAGGAGAGTGACTAGTCTCGAGTCATTGGTGTGTGTGACATCAAGACAAGTACGTAGGTGCTCAATAGAGAATGAGTTCACTGAACACGATCAACGAAGAGTTCTCATATTCATGTCAGATGAGAACTCATGGTTGGGATAATGCAAAGTAGTCATTTCACCTGAGGCATCACAGTTGTCTTGTGGTTAAGTCCTTGATCTTTGATTATGTCAAAAGTCACTCCAAAAGGAAGGTGTCCATGGCATCGTTGGGGTTAAGCCACTTAGCCATTGAGGCAATTGAATGCGCAACAAGGGATCTCTAACCTTCAAACCGTTTGGGGGAGAATACTCTATGATATGATTGAAAATCTCTGATCAGAGTATGAATGAGATTTAAGAAGGCGTTCCAAATCACATTCAAGGTAATCATATAAGTAAACGAATCACATTGGATAGTAGACATGAATAAACTATCAAACCAAACAATGTGGTCAAGAGTATTGTATTAGAGAAAAACCATATTGCATTTGTAATCCTAAACTGAATAGGTTCTCCACCTTTTCTGATTAGCTTGGGTAACCATGATATGCTGCTAGGTGTCACTCATGGTTTGTGGAAGCCCTAAACGTGTATAATCACTAAAGGGAGAATTGAAAGTAAGTTTCAATTCACAATCGGTTTGAAAGAGTTCTAATCGCCCACTGCCTCGCTAAAAGGAACCTAATGGATCGTACACCGTGTAAGGTAAAGATTGAAGAAACAACGGAGATGAGTAAGAATAATTAAATGGTTTAATTATTTATGGCAAGGATTAATTAATATGTTAATTAATCAAATGAATAAGTTCGTTAAAAGACCACGGGTTAGTTTTGGGCCTCAAGGCCCAATGGGCTTCGAACGTCAAACCCATTGACTTAAGTTGTATGACAACTTAATGACTAATAATTCACAAAGGCCCTAAAAGCCCAATGAAACCCAATGGCCGGCCATTTAGAGATGGAGTGGGTTTTGGACTTATTTACAAGTTTGCCACTCCAATGAATTAAGGTATAAATGTGACTTTATAGCCAAAATTCATTTAGGGGTTTCTTTTTTAGAAAAGATGAGAACACAAAGCTCTCTTTTCTCTCTAAAGAGGCCGCCCCCCCCTTGGAGGGATTAGCTAGCAATCCCACTCCTCCAAGGTCACTCATTTCTTCTCCAATCTAACCTTGGTGTGGAAACTTAGAGGTTCTCAATTTTGGGAACTTGGAGAATCTATTCTTCCATCCAAATTTATAGATCTTAGATGCAAGGAATGAAGGCCCTCTCTTTGGGTGATTAGCCTTTGCTTATGCAAAGAGGAATCTACAAAGGTATAAATCTCAACTCACTTTGTTTTGAGTTGAGTCTTGGTTCACCAATCTACTAGGCTTTGAATTTCATGGTTAATGTTTTGTTTTTAAGTGCATGCAAGCATGATTCCGCCTTTAATTGTTAATTGCATGCTTATAGATGTTGCTTAAATGAACATGTTTTTCACAAATCATCCTTCAGGAAGAGAGTTTGGTTTTGCTTTGACGTCATGTTGCTCTTCTAGACAGTTGATAAGTGTGGTGACCTGCAAGTTCTTCTCCTCTGCGGTCTTTGTGAGCCTTGCAATAGCTTCACTCATTTAAGCTAGTTGTTCTTCGATGGAGGTGATGCCAATGGTCATAACTTGTGCAACCAACGAACGTGGCTCATTTAAGCTAACGAAGAACCCCATTGGCCATTTTGGGGTGTCATCTTGTGCTCCTCAACAACATGCTTCGGTGCCCCTAGCGAGGTCAGGTTGATGACGAACTCGCACCTTTGATACTCCCTTTGCTCCTTTAACGACATCAACTTTGAAGCGGCATGTTGAGGAGCGGTTGTGGCACCAATGGATTGTCTGTTCACGGCAGAAGTGCTCAGGATCCTTCCCTTGGTGGTTGCGAGAACGGCTTGTCCCTTGCTTGATGCCATTGACTTTGAGGTGTGTTTAGATTCCTTGAACGGAGAAAGAGATGAGAGGTAGAGATTGTCCCACTGGGCATGCCAAATTTGTGAACACGGAAAATTCTGGAAACAAGAACACGTGTACAAAGAAATATTTTGGTGTTAATGGATTTGTAGGGTTACGATCTCTTTTAATTTGATCATCTGATTCGATCTCCGTAAGGTGTTGATTTATGGATGTTGTTGATCCAAGGGCCGTTGGGGCTTGATCTTGGATGAACGGTTGGTAGCTTCTTCAAGGGCCGTCGGGGCTTGATCTTGAAGAACAGTTGTGTAGATTTGTTGATGTTGTTGATCCAAAGGGTCATCGGGGCTTAATCTTAGGATGAACAGTTGTGTGGATTTGGTCATGTTATTAATCCAAAAGGGTTGTCGGGGCTTGATCTTAGGATGAACAGTTGTGTGGATTTGTTGATGTTGTTGATCCAAAGGGCCGTTGGGGCTTGATCTTAGGATGAACGGATGATGAATGATGAACACTTTCTTCAAGGACCGTTGGGGCTTGATCTTCAAGGAGGATTTGATGAACAACGAAGAGGGATTTCTTGATCCTTCGGGATTTGCTTGAGAGCTTTAGAGTTTCAAAGCTTCAAGGTTTTGGAGAATTCTCTTCCAATTTGGGAGTAGAGAAATGTATTTGTGAAATTTTAGGATGATTGATACCTTGATGGAGAAACCTATTTATAGGCTTTGAGAATGAATTACCACCACAAAATTTTCCCACTTAAGCACCATTACCTAATTTTCCCACTTAATGCAATATTGAAATTGAAGTGGTCTAACATATGGCCTAATTTCCCACTTAATACCATTTTAAACTTGAAGTGGTCTAACTTATGGCCTAATTTTCCTACTTGATACAATTTTAAACTTGATATGTGCTTGCTTTGATCCATAATGGATTGAAATGTGCTTACCTTGTCATTGCCCAAAATGAGAAGAAAAACTTGTTTTCATCCATAATGGATTGAAGTGTGCTTGCCTTGTCATTTCCCAAAAATGAGAAGGAAAACTTGTTTAATCCTCCAAGGGTATTTCTTCCAATTTGTTGAGTCACATGTGTATCCCATGTATGAAGTGACATGTCAAAACTTTAATGCGTTGGTGAAGATTTATTTAACGAAATTTCGTTGTCTACAGTATGTATTTTGTGAGTTCATGTCTCTAAGTTGGTTAAGAGGGTACTCTTCTTCCTAGCACTCGAGGTCCCAAGTTCAAATTCATCCTGTATGGACCGTGTAACCAAAAAGAAGATGAAAACCGAATAAAAAACTATAACAAAACTCGTAGTTCTAACCGGGAATCTATCTACCAGAAAAAAGAAGAATCCCCATTTCACGAGTCCGCAATTTATTTTTTATTTTTTTTAAATGGTATTAGATTCAGAACTAGATTTTCACTCATTCAATTGGTGTTTTATAGATGCTTGGGAAGGAATTTGAAGTTCCTCACTTACGAAAAAAACATGAACACAACATTGCGGCTTGAAGAAAAGATCAGGGGAGGGCAGAAAATACACTGAAAGGGGTCGTTTATATACATCAACCATATTAAATCCTACAAAAGGACTCAAACCTACAAAGCTCGTGGCAAAAGGTTTTAATTTATTTAGCCATCCAGGAGCATATAGCCGCTACTAGTTGAGAAAGCAGTCGGTACTAGTTAAGATATGATAGACCTAGATCGACCTTGACTCTTAAGCTACCATAGAAGTAGAGAGAGAATATGAACAAGAAGGAACAATACTATTTTTCATCATATCCAATTGTATCTTACACTTCCTGCTATATAGCAACTGACCCCAACAAACTTTACTAATTACAACTAACTCACAACTTTTACAGCTAATACAGTTTTATTTACTAATATAATGACACTTGGCACTATCCTAATTGTCATACAACAACCTTTACCCTCATATTCCTATCATTTACTCCCCCCTTTGAAATTAGCCTTGTCCGCAAGGTTCGAAGTCAGGGAATCGAGCTTTCAAATCATCCAAACTCTCCCAAGATGCATCTGTAACATGATGATTATGCCAATGCACCAAGACATCAGTGACTGGAGTCAACCCTCGTTGAATTACCCTGCGATCTAAGATAGCTGTTGGTTCATCTTGAATCAAACCCGCATCATGAACTGATGGTAGTGGCAAAGTAGTAGAGGCTAACGTGCCCAGTTGTTTCTTGAGACAAGAAACATGGAACATTGGGTGAATCTTAGAATAAGATGGCAACTTTAATTTGTAAGCCACAGGTCCGACCTTAGCAATAATCTCAAAGGGTCCATAAAACCGAGGATGTAGTTTATGGTAAGGATGTAAAGCCAGTGACTTTTGTTGGTAAGGTACCAACCAGAGATACACAAAATCACAAATTTCAAAAGATCTTTCAGTTCTATGTTTGTCCGCTTGACTTTTCATCCTCACTTGAGTTGCTTCCATATTAGTCTTTAAAAGAGATAAAATCCTAGTTCTATCTTGTAAACACTGATCCATCGAGTCAATTTTTGTAGTACCAGATTCATAGATTGGAACATGTGGAGGAGGTTATCCATACACCACTTCATATGGTGTGAGCTTAGTTGCAGAGTGATAAGATGTATTGTAACTCCACTCCGCCCATGGAAGCCATTTCAGCCATTGCTTGGGCTGCAAGCTACAGAAACACCGTAGGTATGTTTCTAAACACCGATTTAGAACTTCAGTCTACCCATCTGTTTGGGGATGAAATCCTGAACTAAGACACAATTTAGAGCCTTGAAGTTTAAAGAATTATTTCCAAAATGAGCTGATGAAAATTGGATCTCTATCGAAGACAATGGAGGTTGGCAACCCATGTAGTTTAAACATTTGATCAATGAAGAGCTGAGCTACTGAATGGGCTGTATAAGGGTGAGATATGGACATAAAGTGTGCAGCTTTCGAAAACCGATGAACAACTACAAATATGACATATTTGCCTTTGCAAGGAGGAAGTCCAGTGATGAAATCCATAGAGATGTCAGTCCACACCTTTTGGGGAATAGGTAAAGGGTTAAGGAGTCCAGCAGGAGCAAGTGACTCATACTTGTTTTTCTGACATATATCACAGCCAGTAACCATAGCCCTGATGTTGTTCTTCATACCCTCCCAATAAAATGACTTGGAGATCCTTTTGTAAGTCTTGAGAAAACTTGCATGGCCTGCACTAGGTGTGCAATGATGCTCCTCAAACAATTTCTCATTCCAAGAACTTGTAGGACTTAAGACAATCCTATTTTTGTACCTCAAAAAACCATTAGCAAAATGGTATCTCAAAAATTTCAATGGGACAAAATCTGAAATTGTATTCAAAACAGTTTGTGATTTTGCTAAGATCAAACTATCTTGCTCAACATGTCTGTGAAGATAATCAAGCCAAGACATATAAGTGTAAGATATGGCAGTGAGTTCACTATTGAACACTCCGGGTCACAGAAATATTAGCAACACTACTTGCATCAGAAACAACAATACTATTTGAAGTAGTGGCATGTATGGTCTTCAAATTTGAAAACATTCTAGACAAGGCATCCACTGCTTTGTTGTCAGTACCCTTTCTATATTGAATTTCGTAGTCAAAGTCAAGTAGTTTAAAGACCTATTTCTGCTGAAAAAAAAAAGAATTAGCTTGGTTCTGCAGAAAATACTTTAGACTGTGGTGATCTGTACGTATAATGAAATGGTTCCCAAGAAGATACGATTGCCACTTCTTAACTACATGAATCACTGCTAACATTTCTCTTTCATAAGTTGATAAAGCTTGATTTTTTGGTCCTAAAGACTGGCTTGTAAATGCAATCGGCTTACCCTCTTGTTGCAACACAGCTCCTATACCCATACCTGAAGCATCACTCTTAATAATGAAAGGTTTTGAAAATTTTGGGAGAGCCAAGACTGTGGGAGACATCATGGCATTTTTGAGATCTTGAAATGTTGATGTGGCTACAGGGCTCCAATGAAATCCATCATTTTTTGTGAGTTGAGTCAAGGGACCACATATTCTGCCATAATGAGGAATAAAATTTCTGTAGTATCCAGTGAGGCCTAAAAAGCCTCTTAACACAGAAACAGGTAGCGGCCACTCTGCAATGGCTTTTAATTTCGAAGGGTCAACAACAACTCCATTTTCAGAAACCGTATGCCCCAAATATTCAATTTGCATTTTCCCAAAAGCACACTTAGAAAGCTTGATAAATAGGTGATTATCTCGCAGCAAACTCAAAGCAAGACTCAAATGATGGAGATGTAATTCCCAAGAGGCACTATATATCAAGATATCATCAAAAAATACCAAGATGAATTTCCTAAAATAAGGTCTGAAAATCTCATTCATTAGACCTTGAAAAGAAGCAGGGGAGTTTGTCAGGCCAAAAGGCATAACTAAGAACTCATAATGGCCCTCATGAGTTCAAAATGTCTTTTTATCAATATCGTTGGGATGCATCAAAATATGATGATAACCCGACTTAAGATCCAACTTGGAGAAGTATTTTGCACCAAAAAGTTCATCTAATAGCTCATCAATCAATGGTATAGGGTACTTGTCTTTAATTGTCAACAGTTTGCATGCCCTATAGTCCATGCACATTCTCCAAGTACCCTCATTTTTCTTCACTAACAAAACTGGAGAAGAGAAAGGGTTGTGGCTTGGTCTTATAAACCTAGAATCTAGCAGTTATTTGACACATTTTTATATTTCAGTCTTTTGGAATGGACCATACTTGTAGGGTCTTGCACTAAGAGGTTTTCTATCAAAGGTATCCTATGATCATGGGACCGTGATGGTAGAAATCCTGCTGGTGTTTGAAATACAGGCTAAAATTAGTCCAACAAAACTTGTAGATCAGTTTCTTATGTGGAATTCAGTTGAGAAAGATTGGACGTAGTTATGGTCTCCTTGCTAACTTGTAAAACAAATAGTGCAGCTCCCAAACAGTGATCATAAGTAAGTAACTTATCCATTTGCAAGGAAGAGACTGACTGGGGATCTTGAATCTGAGGACTTGTAATAGAGAATGTGGTATTTCCAAGAACAAACTGCATAATCATCGTATCAAAATCCCACAAAACCGGTCATAATGCTCTCAACCACTATACTCCGAGAACAATATCGCAGCCTCCTAAAGGGAGAGCATAGAAATCCAACACATTTGCATAATTCTGAAGTTGAATAGAGACTTGGGCTAAGCAACCAGGGCTGGTCATAGAGCCTCCATTTGCAATCTTAATAGAGAATGGATGTGTAGTATCTAAGTGACCCTTCAATTGCTTTACTAAGGTAATATCAATGAAATTGTGTGAGCTTCCTGAATCTATTAAGAAAATAGCAGGACAATTCAACACCAACCCATTGACCTTCGTGGTCCTGATAGATTTTGGGGCAGGCATGCCATAAATTGCACAAGCCGTGACTTCAGGTTCTTCATTCTCATCAGATTCATGCTCACTAAGATGTTCAGTTTCATACACATCCATCAGTAAAATTTGCCATTTTGGACCAGTACACACATGTTTTTTAGAGAATTTCTCATCACAATTGAAACACAATCTATTTTTTCTGTGAAACTCAATTTCTACAGCTGTTAGTCTTCTAAAGTTATCATTTAGTTTTGAAGACTCAGGTTTTGGTATATTGGTAATGTCAGACAGATAAGTAGGCTTGAATTGTGATGCAGGAAAGGAATTTCTTGAAAAAGATTTTACCTTGAGTTCTGCCAGTTTAGCATCCACTTGTTAAGAATAGGCGATAGCTTCATGAACATCGAAAGGTTGAAGAATCTTGACATCATGACGAATTTCCGGTTTCAAGCATCCAATGAATTAGCTTTTCAATATTCGTGGAGTCATTTCCACAGTACTATTCGCCAATCGTCAGAATTCCATCATATAATCCCTGAGTAACCCATTCTGGCGAAGCTTCACTAAATTCTCAGTGCAATCAACAAGATCAGATGATCCAAATTCATGACAAAAAATCTTTGTGAAATCCTCCCATTTAGGGTAATTCTTAACACAATTTACCCATTGAAACCATTGACGTGCTTCATTCTCCATGTGGAAAAATGCCATTCGAACCTTCTTGTCCGCAGGAATGTCAAAGTAATCGAAGTAGTGTTCTACTTTATAAATCCAGCCAAGAAGATCATCGCCTTATTGAAATCGAGGAAAATCCAATTTCACCAATGGAGTCGTGGGTGAAAGCCTGAATCTTGGCGTTTGAATTGATGGGTTCTTGCATCTTCACACAAATTGGGATCTGAAAGGGCCGCATCTGAGGAATCCACATGAAAACCCTTATCACATTTATCCACAAAATCAAGATGAAACTTCTCGAATCGAGCGTTGGATGAATCTTGGCGCTCTTCCATGGCATTAAACCTTTCAAGCAAAATGTTGAGAGAGTTGTTTATCGCAGTAAGTTGATTCTGCGATTCCATGGCTTTCTTTGTTGAAGAACGAGTCATACAGCATAAAGAAGGGATGAAAGATCATGACTGGCTCGATACCAATGATAGACCCTATATCGACCTTGACTTTTAAGCTGCCATAGAAGTAGAGAGTGAATATGAACAAGAAGGAACAATACTATTTTTCATCATATCCAATTGTATCTTACACTTCCTACTATATAGCAACTGACCCCAACAACCTTAACCAATTACAGCTAACTCACAACTTTTACAACTAATACAGTTTTATGTACTAATATGATAACACTTGGCACTATCCCAATTGTCATACAATAACCTTTACCCTTAGATTCCTATCAAGATAACACCGGCACAATTTGCCAATCATCATCCATCAGCATTGGGGTGTCACTGCAATGATTATGAATTTGAGATTCAGAACGATGTGCTTCATTCATAGTCGCTTGTGACGCAGAGATGTGACCATTCTTTTGAGCTATCGTCACAAAACAAGCAAGAATTGAAGATTATTCACAAAATAGGCAATAAAGCCTCTAAATTTCGGCCAAAGGAGTAAAGGTGGCTAAAATTAAGACACAAAATATGCTTAAATTATCCCATGGACGAATCAAGACACAAATCAAAACTAAATCCATCCAAAGGAAAGCTTTGAAAAGTCTATAAATGTAAGTTCCTCCCACAAGCATAGGGTCAAAAATTACACATTGAGAAGAACCTCTACACAAATCTTTGAAGACTAATACGCTGCCAAAGCTCTCTTCGAAGAATGCACAACCAAAGCCGAAACAGTCCTTGAAGAATCAACAAGCACTCATGCCGATTCCTTCAAGACTTTGTTGCAAGCTCAAAACTTGTAACGATGTTCGTTTCAAGATCATGTCGTCAAGAACCTTGAATCAACAAAGTCCTACATCAACATCACCTTTGTCATAGCCCTAAACCTGAGGTAAAGATCATCCACTCATTGTTTCAAGCTCAAAACTTGAAGCAATCGTTCAATCGTTCGTCTGAGATAAAGTCATCATGACCCTTGGATCAACAACTTACGCATCTACATCAAATTTGAAGACTGAATCAGAGAAACATTGTAAACAGAGATTGTAACCTACAAATTCATCAATACAAATCTACTTTGTACACGTGTTCTCATTTCATTAGTTACAGAATTTTCGTGTTTTCAAATTTGGCATGCCCAGTGGGACATCTCTGCCTCTCATCTTTGTCTTCAAATCCATAAAAAGTACAAATGGCATCAAGAAAAGATTAAGCTGTTCCCACAACCAATGCGAAGAATAAGGGCATCCTTGCGACAAGTGGTGGCACTTTGGGCATCACAACCCGAAGCAAGGCAAGAAGTCTCTCTGTTGTGCCTTTCATCCCTCTATCAACTCTATCGAAGGAGCAAGAGCACCCAAGGAACGAACCTGTGATCACCCTGGCCTCGTTAAGGGCGCTAAGGGAAGAAAGTCCGAGAGGTACTCTGAGTCTTTGACTTCTGACGATGACTTAAGCAGCTCGTGTCCC